>NC_137611.1:10867021-11212021 GCF_963280865.1 Gymnoscopelus braueri
GGCGGTGGACACTGCGCTGGACTTCCGCTGGCCCTTCGGCTGGGTCATGTGCAAGATCGTCAGCTCCGTGACGGCGCTCAACATGTACGCCAGCGTCTTCTTCCTGACCGCCATGAGCGTGGCGCGCTACCGCTCGCTGGCCTCCTCGCTGCGGAATGGCGGCAGCAGCCCCGCGGCGGCCGCGGCGCGCGCCAAGTGGGCCAGCCTGGCCATCTGGACGGTGTCACTGGTGGCTACGCTGCCGCACGCCGTCTACTCTACCACCGTTCAGGTTGGCAGTGTTAATTTTGACAGCAAACTCTGATGTAGTTTTTTTTACCCATCATTGAAAGGGATTTCAACACAACTCCAGTGTGAAATGTTCAGTTGGCAATAGAAATGCATGCGAGCACAACCATTTCTCTTGTGAGGACATTGTCCTCACAATGTGTATTTCTCACATTCTACTATACTTGTCGGGACATACAAGTACACACACACACACACCTGGGACGGATTAATCCCTGCGTGGGCCCCCCTGGGCCGATGATCTTTTAGTCGGGTGGGCACAGCACGCAAACACACTGCTCAGGTTTCAAGGCATGTGACGGTCAAGGGTTACAGTATGTGTAGACTAGTACAGTATGTGCATGTAATAATAATAGATGATGCAAGATGACACCTCCTTTTTTACAAACAAAAGGAGGTGGTGCCCCCAGAGGCAAAAACAAAGAGGGAAAAACAAGCCTTTTGCCCCCCTTTTTTTTTACCATATGGGATCCCAGATTGTGTGAAAGCATTACAACAGGCTCTTAAAATCGATTGAAGATTTTCGCCATGTTTCGTCCGCACAGGTGTCAGCAGACGACGAGCTGTGCCTGATGCGCTTCCCCGACTCGGGCAGCTGGGACCCGCAGGTGCTGCTGGGGCTGTACCAGATGCAGAAGGTGCTGCTGGGATTCGTGGTCCCCCTGGTGGTGATCAGTGTGTGTTACCTGCTGCTGCTGCGCTTCATCCTGAGCCGGCGCGCCGTGGGCAGCGTCATCTCCGCCGCGTCGCCGGCGCCCAAGTCCGAGTGTGAGAGGGGCCGCCACCGGCGGCGTTCCAAGGTTAGCGTTAAGCCGTTAAAACCGGGAAAGCATCGGTGTCATTTTAGATTTTAGCTGTGTATCGTCTCTGTTCGGGGGAAACCTCATTAAGTCTAAAACTGTTACTTTTCAGGATTCTAATTCAAAAGTAGCAGATCCACAAGCTTGAGCTTGTGGATCTGCTACTTTGGATGCTTGTGTGTGACGCTGTAGTATGATTAAAAAGTTAAAACATGGAGATAAGAGTTTTCTGCCCGACAGCAACAATATATATAATACAGCAACATAGCTTTTTCAGAAAACTGTTAGGATTTAGAAGACATTTGTAGAATCGGCCTCAGGTTTTAATGGGTTAATTTGGTCGACTATGACGAAAAATGTTCGACAACTTATCTTTTTAAAAAAATTATAAAAACTAAATAAAAAACTAAGCTATGATGACTAAAACTGAAAACTAAAAATTACAAAATATATTGACGAAAAATATGACGAAAACTACTAATTGAGATCCAGTAGAACTGAGACAAGTAATCTGATGCTTGGTTGTTGATTTACAAGCTCACAACGAGTCTGCGGCGCGTTGTGAACTTGTAGATCGGCTATTTTCGTGTATTTTACTGTGGGCCCTATTTTGCCAGTCTTAAGTACCAGGTCTTATGACTTAATCAATGCTGTTTGACCACTCAAAATAGCCAAACAGCATTGGCCACGCCTCCAGGTCATAAGACCTGGTACTTAAGATGCGCAAAACAGGGCCCTATTACCAGAAAACAAAACGTAATCAAAATGTAACTGTCCACCTCAAGGTCACACGCTCGGTCACGGTGGTGGTGCTGTCCTTCTTCGTGTGCTGGCTGCCCAACCAGGCGCTGACGCTGTGGGGCGTGCTCATCAAGTTTGACCTGGTGCCCTTCACCAAGGCCTTCTACAACGCGCAGGCGTACGCCTTCCCGCTGACCGTGTGCCTGGCGCACGCCAACAGCTGCCTCAACCCGGTGCTCTACTGCCTCATCAGGCAGGAGTACCGCCAAGGACTCAAGGAGCTGCTGCTGCGCGTCTCTCGCTCCGTACGCCACTTCCTGTTGGCCCTGGCCCTGAGGGGGAGCTGCCGGGGGGTTGAGGTGGTGCCTGTGACCGTGGGGGCGTCGGGCGGCCTGGCCATGACTCACAAAGACGCCGTGTGAGAGTATTACAGGAAGTGCGATGCACTCTAGGGGGCAGTAGTTCTCAAATGGACCCCACAAATGGATATGTATTTGGCCGCGGACCCCCTCATCTGAATTGTTTTTGTACCAGGGACCACCAGAAGAGAAGATTTGTGTTAAAAGAAATTCAAAACTATTCATTCATTCAACTATAACATTTTTCAAACACTTTCAAGAGGGTATAGCATATACACTGGCCCAAAAGATGGCGGTGGGTGCACTCTAGGGTATAGCATAAGACACCTTGGCAGAAGACTGATGTACCTTGGCAGAAGACTGGTGTAGTTAGGAATTATGCCATTTAGTGACACTGATGACATCACTGAAACTCACCTGAGCGTGTCATCAGGTGAGGTGTTTAGCCCCGCCCAGAAAAAAATATGCTCTCAGGAGGAAATGCACCAAAACAGGGCACTTCCTGTTTACGGGCTCTTTAACCTGGTGGATCTGGACTAAAAGTGCAGTGAGGATTCTCAGCCTCCGTCGCTGCCAGGGATACCGGCTCAAGTGTTAACTGTTAACCTCATTTTGCTGGGGACCCCCTGGAACTCCCTCAAAGCCCCCAGGGGGTCCCCGGAACCCGCTTTGAGAAGCAGGGATGTAGCTAAGCTAAAGCGTGTGGCTCTAGGTTGGGGACCAGTGAATGACTTATAGGGGCTGCGTCCACCAAGGACGCCGTTCTCCCTGAGAGCAGCGTATAGATTTTGAACAGGCTCTATGCACAGCAGCCATGTTGGAAAAAAATTGGGCTTCTTCCTTACTTCCTTCACAGGTGTTACCAATTATACTAATTAAAATGTGGTTCCATTTAGTGTAGCACAGTGGTTATCAAACTTTTTAATTTCAAGGACCCCCATAACTCTGAGAATGTACAAATGGTTCCATTTGTACACTCTCAGAGTTACACACCCGTAAGGGGCCATTTGGAACCCCCTAAAGGAACCATGAGGGTCCCCCCTGGACCACACTTTGAGACCCACTGGTGAAGCAGAGTGTTCATTAGTAATAGTATCATTGGTAACACCTGTGAAGGAAGTAAGGAAGAGGCCCAATTTCTTTACAATATCATGGCTGCTATGCATAGAGCCTACTGTTTTCAATGGGAGCACCGCGTATGTGTGTTTATTTATTCTGCTATCTGGGTGCAGAAATTTTAAAAGAATATTCAATGTTTTGCATGGAAGAACGAAAAAAAAAAAAAGTTCTGGTGGACAGACACAGCCTTAGGGCTGGCCGATAATGACAAAATAAAATATCATGTTATTTTCTACAAAATACCTCAGTATCGATATTGTCGGGATGATTGATGACTATTGGTGCGTTCACAAAATAACTGTCTCTAATGCCTGTATAATGACTGAGTGGGTAAATATAATAGAAGAGCTACAGTATAGAGCATAGCAGTGGTGGCCATTTTATGCTGCCACAGATAGAAAACCCATTAATGTTTCCCATAGAGATTTTTGAAAATATTAATATAAATTATTTTAAGCTTGGAACCAAGCCATCCACATTATGCCACATGGTGATATTAGTAATATTACCATACGGATAACATATCCATATACTGCCCAGCGCTACATAGAACAGCTATTTATGTTGTTTATGTTTTATTCCAAGACAGTAAAGCAAGTCCTTGTCTTCTACACCTGGTTTAGATGGTAGGTTTTAAAGGTAGAGCAAGTGATATTTTTTTGGTTTAAGTATTTACTGACAGTAGTCACTGCTAGAGTGTTTGCACAATAACAGGGGGCTCCCCCTACCGATTTATCTACTGACAATTTTCCAGTTCCAATTTTGTCTGCTCTTTTCTTTGTGTCATCACTTCCAATTTCACTTTTCCTGTATGCATTCTCTCTCCTGATTAGATGAAATTGGTATCCCAACCTAAAAGAAATATTGTCTGTTTGCTGTTACTGAACAAACACTCTATAGGAATGATTACTATCAGAATATAGAGCTATTTAACACTTATTTTAACACACAAAAAAATCACTAACTGCAACATTAAATCCTACTTAGTTGACCCCAGGGTAGAGCTCTTCACAGGTCCAAAATGACGGACCCAAACCCTCGGACCCGGACCCGTGCAGGGGCTCGTTCCGAGATCTGTTTAGTTTCCGAGATATTATAGACCCAACCTATAATTTTATGGACTCGACATACCTAAAATGCAAAAAAAAAATATATATATTCCATAATGAAACCTAGGAGCTACGGTACAGCAGCAGCCTACAATAAGAGACAACGACCCTCATTTGCATGTTTTCACCTCGATGAAAAAGGAATCCATGATGGCACACGTGCATGTGCGCATTTTGACTCCATGGAGGTACAGTTTAATGCGCTCTGAGTCTGTGTGCTCTCCGCTCTCACTGAACGTACAGCATGTGCCGTTGCGCTGCAGTAATCTGATCCCGGGTCAGTGTAATCATCGTACTGTAATCACTTTTCTCTACCGATCAGCACTGAGCACGGGTCTTCCCCGGATCCACTTGGGTATTATACATAATGATAAACAGACCCGAGGTCCGAGATAATTAGAACCGGAACCGAGCTGGTTTCGAGTGATTATGGTACAAAACGGATCCTGTCGGGTATTTTTGGAATCGGGGGGAACCGCGAAGAGCTCTATACTACTAGGTCCTCTCCTGTTTTCACTCTGCACTAAATATCATCTCTCAAAGTATTATTTTGCCGAATGTTTGCCCTGGGACCCCTACAGTCAAAAACATCAGTGGTTCTCAAACATGTTCATGTCAAGGAGGAGAACCCCCGCATTGATATATTTGGCCACCACCATCGGAAAAGATCTCGGTGCCCACTTTGAGTTTTGATTGATTGAATATTTTATTAACAGTTTGCCCCAAAAAAGCACAGAGGTACAGTTATACAATAATGCTAAAAAGGATAACACAAAAAGCCCTGAGGTTGTGGCTTGTTTCCATTGTGGTCCTATGTATTCAATTCATCAAGACATATACAGACATACAATACTATACAAGAGATCATAAATAATAGGAGTAGTAAAACGTATATTTACAGAACCACTTAAATGCAGCCGTTCGAGAGTGGAACCAAGCATCCACTCTTGCGTTCAGCTGAGGACAGCTGCTCTGAAACTCTGTGAGAGAGAGAGAGAGAGAGAGAGAGAGAGAGAGAGAGAGAGAGAGAGAGAGAGAGAGAGGTCTGCATGACGCATGCTGAACTGCATGGCCTTGAATCACCTACTCTACCGGTCAGCTGGACATACTGCTGGACATGATTATTCTCCCAGTCAGCTAGACATTTACTGCTGGACATCATGGTGTGCCATTCTTCCAGGTACTCCAGGGACTAGCAGGCTCATTACGCTGCAAGGCCCTGAGGCCGGAGTGGCTTTCTGTTCCATCGTGGGCTGAATCTTCACCGGTGTAAAAGAAGAATATCATTCAGAAGCTGATAAATGGGTACTGTCCCCCTGATTGGCTTAAATATTGCAAGCCACCTGAAAATGTGTTTTCTGTTCATTAAAGACCTGGAGAGACAGGTAGACTCATGTTACTGAACAGACACTCTAGTCTATAGCAATGATAACTTTCACAATATAGTGCTTTAACTTTTTAACAAAAAAACGCTTTGTTTTAACCAAAACAATATCACTTACCTTTAACGTTAAGTGGTCAGATAGGTGGGCTGCCATTTTCAAGTTTTCAAGCAGGGCCTTATAGACATGGTTGAGAGCCGCTGGTCTACTACAAGGGTTTCCAAACCTTTCGGGCCAAGATCCCCCAAAATAATCATATTTGAACTGGGGACCCCCCACCATGACAAGCACTTGGAATTGTAGGCATTACATTTAGTTTGACTCGGTTCAACAGATACATATTGTGAAAATAGCCGAACTATAAGCTCACAACGACTCGCACTTGCGAGGCGTTGTGAGCTTGTAGATCTGCCTATTTTCACAATGTTTTCCTCTTTCTTACGAAATATTTGACGATTTGGCCCATTTGGTATTAAAAAAGGTCTTAAAAGTCATTACATTGTCGCTTTAGGAATACCCTGTATACACTTATACTGTATGTTGGTTTGTTTACTGTTGAGTGAGAAAACAATGTTGCACATTAAGCTAATCATTTGGGACCCCCAACATAATTCGGGGACCGACCCCCAGTTTGGGAACCACTGGTCTACTGTACGTGAACCTACTCTGTATGAATGTATGTATTGTGACGTTCCAATAAAATGTGCCAAACAACACAACCTAAAGGCCCTTGTTATATCCTAATACGATAGCACGCGGTGAGTGTGTCGTCTCGCGCGGCCTCAAACATTTAAAACATGAGGGCATAAAGCCTAGAGGTAAGACCAGAGTAGCTAAAAAATGCTTTGTTAAAAAGGTAGGTCTTTAGTCCTCTCTTAAAAGAATCAACCGACTGTGGTGCTCTCAGGTGGGCAGGGAGGGCATTACACAGATCGGGGGCGGCCGATCAGAAAGCCCTGTCACCCATGGTACGTAGGTTGGTCTTGGGGGTTCTGAGGAGGTTAGTCTTTGAAGAGCGGAGGCTGCGGGTCGAGGGTTGTGGGGAGACTAATTCCTTGAGGTAGGAAGGAGCGTTGCCGTGGATGCACTGATGAGTAAACAGAGATACCTTGTATTCGGTCCGGAAAGAGACGGGAAGCCAGTGGAGTGAACGGAGGATGGGTGTGATGTGTTTGTGTTTGCACACTCTCATCAGGATCCTAGCAGTGCTGTTCTGGATATATATACAGTACACACAAGTTTCCTAGGGAACTTACTGGAGAAAAGTGGGTGTGTGAGTCATTCAATTCATTTGAGTGATCCGTGTCAGTGAATAATAATGAGGGAACACCATCTGACACAAATCAAAAAGGGTCATATTAGTCCGCCTATACTTACTCTAGTCTCTCCACACAACAGATTCAAATGACCAATGTTTATTATCAAGCGCTGAAGTCAATTAATAAGCACCATTGAATCCCCATGCAGAGATGCAGGTGTCACAGCAGCAACAGCAGCCAGTCAGAATGAAACACAGGACTCAGGAGTTAGGCTACAGTGTAGCAATATATGAGCAAGTGCCAAGAGCCATTGATCATTAATTAGAATCAGCTGTGTGGAGGGAGATCTTCAGATTGTGTTCCTACACTATTATTGACGGATCACTGAAATGCATTTAATGACTGACAACAGGAAGTGATGCCCATAATTCACACAAGGCCTCATGGGACACTGGAGACTATTTTACAATTATTAAATTCAATCCTCGTTTCTCTCACTTCTTTTCGATGGGAATTTGTATTTACCTCAGAATCAGAATCAATCTTTATCACATTATAAGTAAGGTGGGCAAAATTCTTAGTTGTGCAGGCTCATCATTGCAGTTTAAAGACAGATGGAGAGAGAGTCATATCATAAAATACAGAGGAGAGGCATAAAGTGCATAATATATGACTAATCTGCATAAGCAATTAATGTGAGTAAATTGCACCAGACCCCTTGTGGTCTCCTTTAATGGATGGTGTATAGCAGCATACAGGCAACGACTGATTGACAAACATCAGCCTCAGCGTTGAATGCAGACACGCAATGCATTTGTTCATGTGTTCTGTTTGGTGAGGAGAGCCTGTTTACATGAAAAGATCATCATACACGTTTATGCAACAACTGAAAACAACTACAATTACTTTAAATCTGGCGAAAACCGGGACGATTGTGAAGTGAATGTTGAAAACATATTAGTGTTTTAGAGATATTTGTCGGGACTCGGGACACTTGAAATTGGGATGATCCCGGCCAACATCCGACGTCTGGTCTGTCTTCTCCAACTCCATCTTCCTATTGGAGTGAGGAGGATAGAGGAGCTACTTCCTGTTGGAGTTAGGAGGATAGCGGAGCTACTTCCTGTTGGAGTGAGGAGGATAGAGGAGCTACTTCCTGTTGGAGTGAGGAGGATAGCGGAGCTACTTCTGTTGGAGTGAGGAGGATAGAGGAGCTACTTCCTGTTGGAGTGAGGAGGATAGAGGAGCTACTTCCTGTTGGAGTGAGGAGGATAGGGTGCATCCACACATGAGATACAAGTTGACGCTAGTTGTCGCAAGCCGTTGTTCCGGTTCCGGCCATTTTTGGCCATTACTCAATGAAAAGCGGAACCCGAATATGCGCTTCAGACGTGCATCGGGACGGTCTTTCCGTTTTTTTCTATAACATGGAATTGGATGGGACTTCCGATGACTTGTATCTTATGTGTGGATGCACCTATAGAGGAGTGAGGAGGATAGAGGAGCTACTTCCTGTTGGAGTGAGGAGGATAGAGGAGCTACTTCCTGTTGGAGTAGTCTCGCGTTACCAGTCTCGCGTTAAATCCCACAATTTTCAAATGTTTCCGGCATACAGTCTGGGACTCGGAAGCTCTGATCATGATTAGAATATAAAAAGATGTGGAGCCTCCTCTCCATTTCCGTTTCGTCTTTACAGTCGCGCAAATTTATCCTAATATAAATACAAATCATCTAAGTATACATAGCTTGCTGCTTAGCAGAAATGGAAATTAAAAAGTAAAGTGTAAAGATATTTTAAAATATATTTTTGTGAACGGAAGTGCCAGTTTCCTCTCTCGGATTTTGGGAGTTGTAGTTCCAGACTCTATATAGCATTCAGAGATTGTGGAATACAGTAGTTGTCTGGCTACGCGAGACTATGTTGGAGTGAGGAGGATAGAGGAGCTACTTCCTGTTGGAGTGAGGAGGATAGAGGCGTGAGAAGGATAGAGGAGCAGAATGAGAATAATGTCCATGAGACAGCCAAGCCTTGTTGAGAAGTTATCGCGTCGGAGGCTTTTCTTCCGCCTGACAACACGCGACGACAGAGTCGTGCCGGAACAACAAAGCGCAGCGGGGAAATTGAGCTCGGCCACACAAAGCCCGCTCCCGTCGGCCTTTTGTAACCTTTTTAAAAACCGAAACGGGGGATAACCATCATCACGGGGCTGGCTGCCCGACAGAGCCATTATGCAAATACCACACACACACACACACACACACACACACACACACACACACACACACACACACACACACACACACACACACACACACACACACACACACACACACACACACACACACACACACACACAGGCGGTTCGTCTATTGTGCACCAATTATGGTGTAATCGTCATAGCTATTCATACTTCCTAGAAGACCCTATATCGAGGGCGGAAACCTTGTATGTCAAGAACCGTTTTCCAGGAAATGTTCAAAAGAACCAGGGTGTTCCACTTTATCTAATGTAGTTTATTATTTCAGGCTCTTGTTAATCCTTTTTATCGGTTCAATATGCACACAAACCCCACAGACAGACTTTCACTTTCAAGATGTTTCCAATCTAGTGAAAATAAGCGGATCTACAAGCTCACAACGCGCCGCCTCGCACGACAGGTTTTCAGCTTGTAGATCGGCTATTTTCGCTACTTTTGCTTTCCGACGCACTCTTGTTTGACGATTTATGAAAAAAAAAAAAAGTTAGAGTAGGAGCATTAACTGGTAGCCCTCAAACCACCAGTGCTCATGGAAGGGAATAATATTCGCGGAGAAAATTATGTCAAAAAGGCATTCAAAAATCCAGGTCAAGGCAATCAAGGCGCCCTCTTCAGTGTGTAATGATTACACCCTGAAGAAGGCACAGAAGCCGAGACACGTTGGTGTATTTTAATGTCTGTAGCCCAAATATAATAATGGCCTTTTGCTCATAAAATCCACCTCGAGTGCATGAACCTGAATCTTTCTATGCCTTTTTGACAAATTGTTTCCTCTCTCCTGGACAAGACTATGTTGGTAAAACCTTGTATCCACAATTGGGAATGATGTGGAGCCATTGTGAGCTTGTGGATCGGCTATTTTTGCTGCATTTTGCGTGACACTCTTGTACGGCGAAGTAGGGCATTAATTTACAAAAACAAACCCACAAAAATATGTTTGATAAAACCTCCTAAATATGGGAATAGGTTCATGGAGGAGATACAAGGTTGCTGCTCCTATGGAAATCAGGACGTCTATCATTGGTTATGTCAGCAGGAGGCTTCAAGAGGGAACTGCATCCGCAAGGGAATAATGGAAAACCATTAAAACTGATTTGACAAGTAATCAATGCTTTTACAACATCCAGGCTGAAGCTTGATGCTGCTGACCTGGTTTGCACATGTTTGCAATATGTTGTTTGTTTCCTACAGGACATGATGGGTGTTCAACAAAAAATCTTTATATAATAGTAGCGGACCAAGCACAGAGCCAAAAGGACAAGTTTACTAAAGTATTGAGGGTTTCAGCGGTTAAATGTCTACACAAAAACTACATATGAATCCAACATATTAATATAAAAGATCATCTAAACAAACACACATTAATTTAGACAACACTGATGATGGTTTTTAAAGGATGCAGCCGACATGATTTCACCATGTGTCACACACATAGTCAATATGTCCCCTAGAGCAAGGCACTGTCCCCTTGCCCTTGAACATGAGACATGCCAAGATAATCCCTCTTTTTTTAAACGGAAAATAGGTCCGACCCCGGAAACTACAGACCCATATCCATACCCAGTGTCACTTCCAAGGTATTGGAGAAAGTAAAACATGATCAACTTAATGGGTACATCAGTGACTCCGAAGGGGAAGAGATGTGTGTGTGTGTGCGTGTGCGTGTGCGTGTGCGTGTGCGCGCGTGCGTGCGTGCGTGCGTGCGTGTGTGAGAGAGAGAGAGTCTGTGTGAGTGTGTGAGTGTGTGTGTGTGTGTGTGTGTGTGTGTGTGTGTGTGTGTGTGTGTGTGTGTGTGTGTGTGTGTGTGTGTGTGTGTGTGTGTGTGGCTGCTGTAGCGCACCTCTGTAGACTGCCCCCTTTGCGCGTTCACGTTGAGAGGGAAGGGAGGGGCACGGGCACAGGATATAATTCAATCAGTCGTTAGTGCTGTTGTTATTGCTACTTACAGAGGTCTTGGCTGTTCTGGCTGGGAGGCAGAGCAAGAGGCTGACTGGGGAAGGTGCAGTTCAAGCCTTCCATCACACACCCATCTTTCTCACCTGAAGACAGGCATGCAAAAGAGTTTTATTTTAGACGTTCAGCTCTTATTTTCAATGACATAAGTACAAGTTCACAGTCAGCGTAACTTCCGCCACCACCAAGTGAAAATCCAACTGTCCCATTACTATGTCCTTGGGACACTCTGATATGTTTGTTAAGTCTGGTGATGTGTTAAGTCTGGTGATGTATGAGACGTATTTTTTGCATTTTTATCCCACAATTTTGCAACCCCATTTTTTCACCCTGCCAATTTCTTCCTGCCATGATGACACGTTAATTATTGACATGTTATTGTGTTATCCTTCTAGCCTTAATGTCTTACTGTACCACATGGTGTTTACATGTCTGATTAATAAAGTATTCAATCAATCAATCAATCAATCAATGAAGGCCATGGCTGCTCCCTCACATTGGCCTTCTCTCCCTCAACAAAATGGTACCACAGTGGCCTTGATGTCACGCCCACACTACTCCAGCTGATTTCACAGTTTTCTCCTGTGCCTCTGTCCTGTTAATACCGTTTTTAAACATAGTGTCTTTGGTAGAGATTCTCAATTCTTAACTCCCCCTGACTCCCCGTCTTCAAATGAGTGCAGTGACTCTGATTGGTGCAGAGCTGAGTGTGTATACAGTTTCTATACAAATATTGTTAATACGTACATACCAATACATTATTTTGTGAAATAAAGAGCTTTTTATGTATGTATTTCACTGATAGCTATACTATTATGTATAAAAATATATATAAATTAAACTTATTTGATGGCCATCCTGCCCTGACATTGCCCTGACATTTGGCCACAAAAAAG
This sequence comes from Gymnoscopelus braueri, assembly GCF_963280865.1. Lineage (NCBI taxonomy): Eukaryota > Metazoa > Chordata > Actinopteri > Myctophiformes > Myctophidae > Gymnoscopelus > Gymnoscopelus braueri. The sequence continues at coordinate 10,879,186 of NC_137611.1, forward strand.
AAAAGTGTGTCCGTGCCCCTAAAACGATGGAATTGCTGCATCGAGATGTCAAAGCAAACAAGCTTACAGGCATGTTGTATTTCTGAGATAGAAGTTTTATTACATGAGCAGTATAGTTCTCCAGACCATCGTTATGTTGCACAGTACTCACAAACAGCATACAGCATGAAGGGATTTTGACTCTATAATATTCAGCTTGTCAAAACATCACAAGGCCAATGATGATCAGCATGTTGTGCATCACGTGCACACGCTAGTCTGTTAGGCTAATACAGTGAATGGAAAGACAGTAAGGCTGTACCTAACAGTATATGAAGACATTATTTCACATGAATGAATGTAAAACATCAAAGCAGTGGTGGGAAAAGCACTCACATTTCTTACTTAAGTAAAAGTATCAATACTGCAATGTAGAAATACTCTGTTACAAGTTAAAGTCCGGAATGAAACATGTACAAAATTATTGGCATAAAAATGTACTTTGATGCCAATTTGATACTCATTATGCAGAATGTCTAAAATTATTTTGAAAATAGCAGATCTACAAGCTCACAGTGTGTCGCATCGCGACGCATTGTGAGCTTGTAGATCGGCTATTTTCAAATGGCCAAAATGTATATAGGGCTAAAGTGGATTAATGTATGTTTTGTAATAGTAATCAAAATCTCCAAAGTAACTGGTAACTAAAGTTTTCAAATAATTGCAGTGGAGTAAAAGTATAACATTTGCCTCTGAGATGTAGTGGATTAGAAGTAAAAGTACTGAAAATTGGAAATACTCCAGTTAAGTAAAAATACCTCAAAATTGTACTTAAGTGTCAATACTTGAGTAAATGTGCTTAGATACTTTCCACCACTGCAGCAAAGCAACATCTGGATGTATATATTTATACATTGGACATATTTTAAACGATCATGCAACTGATTTAACGTTTGTCAGTATTCAAAATGCCATTATGAAGTATAAAGCATGAGTGAATACACAGGTGCGTTTGTCTCAGTGGTTTAGTAAACTTTGTGTAGGCTATTACGCTCTGATGACGGGATACGAGCACAATACAGTAACAGGCTCTGTTAATAATAGCCATGATACTTCATGTTATTATTCAATATACTGTACTGTAGTGTATTTTATTTTTTAGTTTTTAACTCATCCAGTGCCACATGATGTCAAAGACGTCACGAGGCCTGACGCCCTGTGCGCCACATGACGTCAAAGACGTCATGAAAAAATAAAAAATAAATAAAGGCTTTTTTTTTCATGTTCAGAACCCAAGATCTTTGTTTAACTTCTTACTGAAAAAGGCTGTATCTCGGCTCCTGAGCACTTTTTTTTTACAATGAATTTTGGCTGTGGCACTCACACACAATCACCGAGCCAATCTCACACTTCACCATGGCGATCTCTAGTTCCTCACACTTCACCACAGGCTCTGGAAGGGAAAAAAATGCACTTATTAAAAAACTAACTACAATACTATACATACATCTGTAGACATTTTTGTTTACACAACCTAGTTACTCAACCTACACACAAACCCAGTGCCAAACAGAACAGGTGTGAACATTTTAGAAACGAAGAGGACATTGCAGCGTTTTGGTTAAATCTGCTGTACAGTATGTGCTTTGGGTCCCACATTGAAAACTGTTTAGGAAACCCTGTCAAGACAGCACATCGTCTCTGTCGGGTGGAAACCTCATATGTCCAAAACTGTTACTTTTCAGGATTCAAAATTCAAAAATAGCAAGAGTAGCCGATCGACAAGCTCAAAGCGCGTCGCTTTGAGCCGTGCTTCGAGCCTCGTTTCGAGCCTCGTTGCGAGCCTCGTTGCGAGGTTGTGGATCTGCAACTTTTGATGGTTTTGTGTGACACTGTATAATATGATAAGGGCGTTAATTTACGAAAAAACACAAAAGTAAAAATATGGCGATAAGAGGTTTCTGCCGCGACTGCGACGAAATCCTGTTGAACCCCAACAGCTGTAAAATACGTACTTGGTCCCGGAAAGTTGCATCTGGGGATCTCTGGTTCATCACACTTCACCACATGGAGAGGGTCTGGAGGGAAAATTACAGTTAAAAATACAAACTACCAGCATACATACATACTGTAGACATTTTCGCTTACACAACCTAGTTACTCAACCTACACACAAACCCACTGCCAAACAGAACAGGTGTGAACATTTTAGAAAAGAAGAGTTTGATTAAATCTACATAGTTTGGCTCCCACATTGAAAACTGTTTTGGAAACCTTAACACAGCAAATCGTCTCTGTCGGTTGGAAACTTCATATGTCCAAAACTGTTACTTTTTAGGATTAAAAATTCAAAAACAGCAAAAGTAGCCGATCGACAAGCTCAAAACGCATTGCTTCGAGCCACGCTTTGAGCCTAGTTTCGAGCTTGTGGATCTGCTACTTTTGATGGTTTTGTGTGACACTGTATAATATGATAAGGGAGTTAATTTACGAAAAAAACACAAAAGGAAAAATATGGAGATAAGAGGTTTCTGCCGCGACAGTGACGAAATCCTGTTGAACCCCAACAGTTGTAAAATACGTACTTGGTCCTGGAAAGTTGCAGATTTCGATCTCTGGTTCAACACGCTTCAGCACAGGGAGAGGGTCAACACAGCGAGGGTCTGGAGGGAAAATTACAGTTAAAAATACAAACTACAGTATACATACATACTGTAGACATTTTCGTTTACACAACCTAGTTACTCAACCTACACACAAACCCACTGCCAAACAGTCCAACACTGTTACTTTTCAGGATTCGAATTTCAAAAATAGCAAAGGTTGCCGATCGACAAGCTCAAAACACGTCGTTTCGAGCTGCATTTTGAGCCGCGCTTCAAGCCACGCTTCGAGCCTCGTTTCGAGCTTGTGGATTTGATGGTTTTGTATGACAGTTTTGTGTGTAGTATGATAAAGGCGTTAATTTACGTAAAAACACAAAAGTTAAAATATGGAGATAAGAGGTTTCTGCCGTGACAGCGACTAAATCCGGTTTAACCCCAACAGCTGTAAAATACGTACGAAAGTGGCAGATTTCGATTTCTGGTTCAACACACTTCAGCACAGGGAGAGGGTCTGAACTACAGTATACATACATCTGTAGACATTTTCGCAAACACAAACCTCAACCTACACACAAACCCACTGGCCAAACAGTCCAAAACTGTTACTTTTCAGGATTAGAATTTCAAAAATAGAAAAAGTAGCCGATCGACAAGCTCAAAACGCGTCGCTTCGAGCTGCATTTTGAGCCGCGTTTCGAGCCTCGTTTCGAGCTTGTGGATCTGCTACTTTTGATGGTTTTTGTGACACTGTATAATATGATAAGGGCGTTAATTTACGAAAAAACACAAAAGTTTAAATATGGAGATAAGAGGTTTCTGCCGTGACAGCGAAATCCTGTTGAACCCCAACAGTTGTAAAATACGTACTTGGTCCTGGAAAGTTGCATCTGGTGATCTCTGGTTCAACATACTTCACCAGGGCTGGAGGGAAAATTCCAGTTAAAAGTACAAACTACATTATACACACATCTGTAGACATTCTCGCAAACACAACCTAGTTACTCAACCTACACACAAACCCACTGCCAAACAGTCCAACACTGTTACTTTTCAGGATTCAAATTCCAAAAATAGCAAAGGTTGCCGATCGATAAGCTCAAAACATGTCGCTTCGAGCTGCATTTTGAGCCTCGTTTTGAGCTTGTGGATCTGCTACTTTTGATGGTTTTGTGTGACACTGTAGTATGATAAGGGCGTTAATTTACGAAAAAAACACAAAAGGAAAAATATGGAGATAAGAGGTTTCTGCCGCGACAGTGACGAAATCCTGTTGAACCCCAACAGTTGTAAAATACGTACTTGGTCCTGGAAAGTTGCAGATTTCGATCTCTGGTTCAACACGCTTCAGCACAGGGAGAGGGTCAACACAGCGAGGGTCTGGAGGGAAAATTACAGTTAAAAATACAAACTACAGTATACATACATACTGTAGACATTTTCGTTTACACAACCTAGTTACTCAACCTACACACAAACCCACTGCCAAACAGTCCAACACTGTTACTTTTCAGGATTCGAATTTCAAAAATAGCAAAGGTTGCCGATCGACAAGCTCAAAACACGTCGTTTCGAGCTGCATTTTGAGCCGCGCTTCAAGCCACGCTTCGAGCCTCGTTTCGAGCTTGTGGATTTGATGGTTTTGTATGACAGTTTTGTGTGTAGTATGATAAAGGCGTTAATTTACGTAAAAACACAAAAGTTAAAATATGGAGATAAGAGGTTTCTGCCGTGACAGCGACTAAATCCGGTTTAACCCCAACAGCTGTAAAATACGTACGAAAGTGGCAGATTTCGATTTCTGGTTCAACACACTTCAGCACAGGGAGAGGGTCTGAACTACAGTATACATACATCTGTAGACATTTTCGCAAACACAAACCTCAACCTACACACAAACCCACTGGCCAAACAGTCCAAAACTGTTACTTTTCAGGATTAGAATTTCAAAAATAGAAAAAGTAGCCGATCGACAAGCTCAAAACGCGTCGCTTCGAGCTGCATTTTGAGCCGCGTTTCGAGCCTCGTTTCGAGCTTGTGGATCTGCTACTTTTGATGGTTTTTGTGACACTGTATAATATGATAAGGGCGTTAATTTACGAAAAAACACAAAAGTTTAAATATGGAGATAAGAGGTTTCTGCCGTGACAGCGAAATCCTGTTGAACCCCAACAGTTGTAAAATACGTACTTGGTCCTGGAAAGTTGCATCTGGTGATCTCTGGTTCAACATACTTCACCAGGGCTGGAGGGAAAATTCCAGTTAAAAGTACAAACTACATTATACACACATCTGTAGACATTCTCGCAAACACAACCTAGTTACTCAACCTACACACAAACCCACTGCCAAACAGTCCAACACTGTTACTTTTCAGGATTCAAATTCCAAAAATAGCAAAGGTTGCCGATCGATAAGCTCAAAACATGTCGCTTCGAGCTGCATTTTGAGCCTCGTTTTGAGCTTGTGGATCTGCTACTTTTGATGGTTTTGTGTGACACTGTAGTATGATAAGGGCGTTAATTTACGAAAAAAACACAAAAGGAAAAATATGGAGATAAGAGGTTTCTGCCGCGACAGCGACGAAATCCTGTTGAACCCCAACAGTTGTAAAATACGTACTTGGTCCTGGAAAGTTGCAGATGGCGATCTCAGGCTCTTTCTTGGTAGCAATAAGGACTATAGAGGAAAGAGTGCAGTTTAAAAGATGTACATACATCCAGTTGTGTAAAAAAATATATAAAAATCTGCAGATCTACAAGCTCACAGTGCGACGCATCGCGACGCTTGTGAGATTGTAGATCGTCTATTTTCAAATGGCCAAAAAGTATATAGGGCTAGTAATTAGTAAGTAAAGTTTCCAAATAATTGTGGAGTAAAAGTACAATATTTGCCTCTGAGATGTAGTGGAGTAAAAAAAGTACAGTAAATAGTTACTTTACACCACTGCAGACATTTTGTTTACACAACCTATATATTGTCGCTGTCAGGTGAACCTTGTAAGTCCAAAACGTTACTTTTCAGGAAATGGGGAAAAAAAGAACCTTGTGTTCCAATGGATCCAATGTAGTTATTATCTAGTCATGAGCTCTTGTTAATACTTTATTGGTTCAATATTTATAATATGTGTAGTATGATAAAGGCGTTAATTTTCGTAAAAACACAAAAGTTAAAATATGGAGATAAGAGGTTTCTGCCGTGACAGCGACTAAATCCGGTTTAACCCCAACAGCTGTAAAATACGTACGAAAGTGGCAGATTTCGATTTCTGGTTCAACACACTTCAGCACAGGGAGAGGGTCTGGAGGGAAAATTACAGTTAAAAGTACAAAGTACAGTATACATACATCTGTAGACATTTTCGCAAACACAAACCTCAACCTACACACAAACCCACTGGCCAAACAGTCCAAAACTGTTACTTTTCAGGATTAGAATTTCAAAAATAGAAAAAGTAGCCGATCGACAAGCTCAAAACGCGTCGCTTCGAGCTGCATTTTGAGCCGCGTTTCGAGCCTCGTTTCGAGCTTGTGGATCTGCTACTTTTGATGGTTTTGTGTGACACTGTATAATATGATAAGGGCGTTAATTTACGAAAAAACACAAAAGTTTAAATATGGAGATAAGAGGTTTCTGCCGTGACAGCGAAATCCTGTTGAACCCCAACAGTTGTAAAATACGTACTTGGTCCTGGAAAGTTGCATCTGGTGATCTCTGGTTCAACACACTTCACCAGGGCTGGAGGGAAAATTACAGTTAAAAGTACAAACTACATTATACACACATCTGTAGACATTCTCGCAAACACAACCTAGTTACTCAACCTACACACAAACCCACTGCCAAACAGTCCAACACTGTTACTTTTCAGGATTCAAATTCCAAAAATAGCAAAGGTTGCCGATCGACAAGCTCAAAACACGTCGTTTCGAGCTGCATTTTGAGCCTCGTTTTGAGCTTGTGGATCTGCTACTTTTGATGGTTTTGTGTGACACTGTAGTATGATAAGGGCGTTAATTTACGAAAAAAACACAAAAGGAAAAATATGGAGATAAGAGGTTTCTGCCGCGACAGCGACGAAATCCTGTTGAACCCCAACAGTTGTAAAATACGTACTTGGTCCTGGAAAGTTGCAGATTTCGATCTCTGGTTCAACACGCTTCAGCACAGGGAGAGGGTCAACACTGTGGCACTCACACACAATCACCGAGCCGATCTCACACTTCACCATGGCGATCTCTAGTTCCTCACACTTCACCACAGGCTCTGGAAGGGAAAAAAATGCACTTATTAAAAAACTAACTACAATACTATACATACATCTGTAGACATTTTTGTTTACAGAACCTAGTTACTCAACCTACACACAAACCCAGTGCCAAACAGAACAGGTGTGAACATTTTAGAGGACATTGCAGCGTTTTGGTTAAATCTGCTGTACAGTATGTGCTTTGGGTCCCACATTGAAAACTGTTTAGGAAACCCTGTCAAGACAGCACATCGTCTCTGTCGGGTGGAAACCTCATATGTCCAAAACTGTTACTTTTCAGGATTCAAAATTCAAAAATAGCAAGAGTAGCCGATCGACAAGCTCAAAGCGCGTCGCTTTGAGCCGTGCTTCGAGCCTCGTTTCGAGCCTCGTTGCGAGCCTCGTTGCGAGGTTGTGGATCTGCAACTTTTGATGGTTTTGTGTGACACTGTATAATATGATAAGGGCGTTAATTTACGAAAAAACACAAAAGTAAAAATATGGCGATAAGAGGTTTCTGCCGCGACTGCGACGAAATCCTGTTGAACCCCAACAGCTGTAAAATACGTACTTGGTCCCGGAAAGTTGCATCTGGGGATCTCTGGTTCATCACACTTCACCACATGGAGAGGGTCTGGAGGGAAAATTACAGTTAAAAATACAAACTACCAGCATACATACATACTGTAGACATTTTCGCTTACACAACCTAGTTACTCAACCTACACACAAACCCACTGCCAAACAGAACAGGTGTGAACATTTTAGAAAAGAAGAGTTTGATTAAATCTACATAGTTTGGCTCCCACATTGAAAACTGTTTTGGAAACCTTAACACAGCAAATCGTCTCTGTCGGTTGGAAACTTCATATGTCCAAAACTGTTACTTTTTAGGATTAAAAATTCAAAAACAGCAAAAGTAGCCGATCGACAAGCTCAAAACGCATTGCTTCGAGCCACGCTTTGAGCCTAGTTTCGAGCTTGTGGATCTGCTACTTTTGATGGTTTTGTGTGACACTGTATAATATGATAAGGGAGTTAATTTACGAAAAAAACACAAAAGGAAAAATATGGAGATAAGAGGTTTCTGCCGCGACAGTGACGAAATCCTGTTGAACCCCAACAGTTGTAAAATACGTACTTGGTCCTGGAAAGTTGCAGATTTCGATCTCTGGTTCAACACGCTTCAGCACAGGGAGAGGGTCAACACAGCGAGGGTCTGGAGGGAAAATTACAGTTAAAAATACAAACTACAGTATACATACATACTGTAGACATTTTCGTTTACACAACCTAGTTACTCAACCTACACACAAACCCACTGCCAAACAGTCCAACACTGTTACTTTTCAGGATTCGAATTTCAAAAATAGCAAAGGTTGCCGATCGACAAGCTCAAAACACGTCGTTTCGAGCTGCATTTTGAGCCGCGCTTCAAGCCACGCTTCGAGCCTCGTTTCGAGCTTGTGGATTTGATGGTTTTGTATGACAGTTTTGTGTGTAGTATGATAAAGGCGTTAATTTACGTAAAAACACAAAAGTTAAAATATGGAGATAAGAGGTTTCTGCCGTGACAGCGACTAAATCCGGTTTAACCCCAACAGCTGTAAAATACGTACGAAAGTGGCAGATTTCGATTTCTGGTTCAACACACTTCAGCACAGGGAGAGGGTCTGAACTACAGTATACATACATCTGTAGACATTTTCGCAAACACAAACCTCAACCTACACACAAACCCACTGGCCAAACAGTCCAAAACTGTTACTTTTCAGGATTAGAATTTCAAAAATAGAAAAAGTAGCCGATCGACAAGCTCAAAACGCGTCGCTTCGAGCTGCATTTTGAGCCGCGTTTCGAGCCTCGTTTCGAGCTTGTGGATCTGCTACTTTTGATGGTTTTTGTGACACTGTATAATATGATAAGGGCGTTAATTTACGAAAAAACACAAAAGTTTAAATATGGAGATAAGAGGTTTCTGCCGTGACAGCGAAATCCTGTTGAACCCCAACAGTTGTAAAATACGTACTTGGTCCTGGAAAGTTGCATCTGGTGATCTCTGGTTCAACATACTTCACCAGGGCTGGAGGGAAAATTCCAGTTAAAAGTACAAACTACATTATACACACATCTGTAGACATTCTCGCAAACACAACCTAGTTACTCAACCTACACACAAACCCACTGCCAAACAGTCCAACACTGTTACTTTTCAGGATTCAAATTCCAAAAATAGCAAAGGTTGCCGATCGATAAGCTCAAAACATGTCGCTTCGAGCTGCATTTTGAGCCTCGTTTTGAGCTTGTGGATCTGCTACTTTTGATGGTTTTGTGTGACACTGTAGTATGATAAGGGCGTTAATTTACGAAAAAAACACAAAAGGAAAAATATGGAGATAAGAGGTTTCTGCCGCGACAGTGACGAAATCCTGTTGAACCCCAACAGTTGTAAAATACGTACTTGGTCCTGGAAAGTTGCAGATTTCGATCTCTGGTTCAACACGCTTCAGCACAGGGAGAGGGTCAACACAGCGAGGGTCTGGAGGGAAAATTACAGTTAAAAATACAAACTACAGTATACATACATACTGTAGACATTTTCGTTTACACAACCTAGTTACTCAACCTACACACAAACCCACTGCCAAACAGTCCAACACTGTTACTTTTCAGGATTCGAATTTCAAAAATAGCAAAGGTTGCCGATCGACAAGCTCAAAACACGTCGTTTCGAGCTGCATTTTGAGCCGCGCTTCAAGCCACGCTTCGAGCCTCGTTTCGAGCTTGTGGATTTGATGGTTTTGTATGACAGTTTTGTGTGTAGTATGATAAAGGCGTTAATTTACGTAAAAACACAAAAGTTAAAATATGGAGATAAGAGGTTTCTGCCGTGACAGCGACTAAATCCGGTTTAACCCCAACAGCTGTAAAATACGTACGAAAGTGGCAGATTTCGATTTCTGGTTCAACACACTTCAGCACAGGGAGAGGGTCTGAACTACAGTATACATACATCTGTAGACATTTTCGCAAACACAAACCTCAACCTACACACAAACCCACTGGCCAAACAGTCCAAAACTGTTACTTTTCAGGATTAGAATTTCAAAAATAGAAAAAGTAGCCGATCGACAAGCTCAAAACGCGTCGCTTCGAGCTGCATTTTGAGCCGCGTTTCGAGCCTCGTTTCGAGCTTGTGGATCTGCTACTTTTGATGGTTTTTGTGACACTGTATAATATGATAAGGGCGTTAATTTACGAAAAAACACAAAAGTTTAAATATGGAGATAAGAGGTTTCTGCCGTGACAGCGAAATCCTGTTGAACCCCAACAGTTGTAAAATACGTACTTGGTCCTGGAAAGTTGCATCTGGTGATCTCTGGTTCAACATACTTCACCAGGGCTGGAGGGAAAATTCCAGTTAAAAGTACAAACTACATTATACACACATCTGTAGACATTCTCGCAAACACAACCTAGTTACTCAACCTACACACAAACCCACTGCCAAACAGTCCAACACTGTTACTTTTCAGGATTCAAATTCCAAAAATAGCAAAGGTTGCCGATCGATAAGCTCAAAACATGTCGCTTCGAGCTGCATTTTGAGCCTCGTTTTGAGCTTGTGGATCTGCTACTTTTGATGGTTTTGTGTGACACTGTAGTATGATAAGGGCGTTAATTTACGAAAAAAACACAAAAGGAAAAATATGGAGATAAGAGGTTTCTGCCGCGACAGTGACGAAATCCTGTTGAACCCCAACAGTTGTAAAATACGTACTTGGTCCTGGAAAGTTGCAGATTTCGATCTCTGGTTCAACACGCTTCAGCACAGGGAGAGGGTCAACACAGCGAGGGTCTGGAGGGAAAATTACAGTTAAAAATACAAACTACAGTATACATACATACTGTAGACATTTTCGTTTACTCAACCTAGTTACTCAACCTACACACAAACCCACTGCCAAACAGTCCAACACTGTTACTTTTCAGGATTCGAATTTCAAAAATAGCAAAGGTTGCCGATCGACAAGCTCAAAACACGTCGTTTCGAGCTGCATTTTGAGCCGCGCTTCAAGCCACGCTTCGAGCCTCGTTTCGAGCTTGTGGATTTGATGGTTTTGTATGACAGTTTTGTGTGTAGTATGATAAAGGCGTTAATTTACGTAAAAACACAAAAGTTAAAATATGGAGATAAGAGGTTTCTGCCGTGACAGCGACTAAATCCGGTTTAACCCCAACAGCTGTAAAATACGTACGAAAGTGGCAGATTTCGATTTCTGGTTCAACACACTTCAGCACAGGGAGAGGGTCTGAACTACAGTATACATACATCTGTAGACATTTTCGCAAACACAAACCTCAACCTACACACAAACCCACTGGCCAAACAGTCCAAAACTGTTACTTTTCAGGATTAGAATTTCAAAAATAGAAAAAGTAGCCGATCGACAAGCTCAAAACGCGTCGCTTCGAGCTGCATTTTGAGCCGCGTTTCGAGCCTCGTTTCGAGCTTGTGGATCTGCTACTTTTGATGGTTTTTGTGACACTGTATAATATGATAAGGGCGTTAATTTACGAAAAAACACAAAAGTTTAAATATGGAGATAAGAGGTTTCTGCCGTGACAGCGAAATCCTGTTGAACCCCAACAGTTGTAAAATACGTACTTGGTCCTGGAAAGTTGCATATGGTGATCTCTGGTTCAACATACTTCACCAGGGCTGGAGGGAAAATTCCAGTTAAAAGTACAAACTACATTATACACACATCTGTAGACATTCTCGCAAACACAACCTAGTTACTCAACCTACACACAAACCCACTGCCAAACAGTCCAACACTGTTACTTTTCAGGATTCAAATTCCAAAAATAGCAAAGGTTGCCGATCGATAAGCTCAAAACATGTCGCTTCGAGCTGCATTTTGAGCCTCGTTTTGAGCTTGTGGATCTGCTACTTTTGATGGTTTTGTGTGACACTGTAGTATGATAAGGGCGTTAATTTACGAAAAAAACACAAAAGGAAAAATATGGAGATAAGAGGTTTCTGCCGCGACAGCGACGAAATCCTGTTGAACCCCAACAGTTGTAAAATACGTACTTGGTCCTGGAAAGTTGCAGATGGCGATCTCAGGCTCTTTCTTGGTAGCAATAAGGACTATAGAGGAAAGAGTGCAGTTTAAAAGATGTACATACATCCAGTTGTGTAAAAAAATATATAAAAATCTGCAGATCTACAAGCTCACAGTGCGACGCATCGCGACGCTTGTGAGATTGTAGATCGTCTATTTTCAAATGGCCAAAAAGTATATAGGGCTAAGTAATTAGTTAATAAAGTTTCCAAATAATTGTGGAGTAAAAGTACAATATTTGCCTCTGAGATGTAGTGGAGTAAAAAAAGTACAGTAAATAGTTACTTTACACCACTGCAGACATTTTGTTTACACAACCTATATATTGTCGCTGTCAGGTGAACCTTGTAAGTCCAAAACGTTACTTTTCAGGAAATGGGGAAAAAAAGAACCTTGTGTTCCAATGGATCCAATGTAGTTATTATCTAGTCATGAGCTCTTGTTAATACTTTATTGGTTCAATATTTATAAAAGAAAAAAACCAAAGACCAACAAACCAATTTCAATTTCTCTTAAAGGAGTAGTTCACCCAATAAATGACTTATTTTCTAACAATTACACACCCAATGAAGCCTTGAATTCATGGAGATTGTCTTATTTTTGTTGCATTCCTGAGACAATAATTTGATGACAGGCGGAGACTCCGGTAGGAGACTCAATGGAGACTCTTGAGTAAAATAAATAAATAGCTAAAATATCTACAAAAACTCACACCGTGTCGAGTTATGAGCTTGTAGATCGGCTATTTTTGCTACTTTCAGTGTGACACCGCGGTATGGCAAAGTAGGGCATTACTTTACAAAAATACAGTGGTGGAAGAAGTACTCAGATATTTTACTTAAGAAAAAAGTAGCAATACAGTACTAAATTCCTAAACTAGATAACTCTGTTACAAGTGAAAGGCCTGTGTTCATAACATTTGCTTAAAAATATACTTAAAGTACCAAAAGTAAAACGACTAAAATGATAAAATATCGCGACGCGTTGTGAGCTTGTAGATCGGCTATTTGTGATAGCGTTGTGATAGCCAAGGCGGTGATAGCCTATGTATAAAATAGGGTTAATGCATGTATTATAATGTAATAATTTATATCTGCAAAGTAACTAGTAACTAAAGTTTTCAAATAATTGTTGTGGAGTAAAAGTACAATATTTGCCTCAGAGATGTAGTGGAGTAGAAGTAGTAGGATTAGAAATTGGAAATACTCAAGTAAAGTACAAATACCTGCGCTTTGACTCATGGTTGGTTGGTGGTCGTGGTCGTGGAGAAGGAGTCCCTGTTGGTGTGGAGAGAGGATAGAGTGTCGGTGAGAGGTGTCCTTTTTTATACACACAACACAGGGTGTGGCATGATGGTGAAGTTATGAGGAGGAACCAGTCGGTATGTCACATACCACCCTACCTGGGTCCCGGTCTGGCCCCCAGCTACCCATCGCCATACCAACAGGTTGCACTGTTCCTGCCGCGGGCCAGGAATCCTGCCTCCTTGAATAGAACCAAGGTATTTAACCACAGGTGTTTCGCAAAATCACTTAAGGCCTATTTCAAAAACAGTGAAAATAGCCAATCCACATATCAGCTATTTTCATTATGTCTTAAAACAAATAATATATATATATTTTTTTAAGGAAACATAAGAAAGAAGTCTTTAATCTCATTTTGGGAAACATTGATAACCAACATAGATTGAATTCTACATCACTCGCTCATCACTCAGTCTCTCTGGTTACAGTAAAATCCTCAACTTTAATTTAACTAACTTTGATTGTACAAAATGTAACCAAAAGGATCCTTAGGGGTCCATTTGGTTGCATTTAGCAGACGCTCTTAATCCAGAGCGATTTACAGTAATCAAGGTAAACACGAGGTAATACATCATATGCGTAAAAATAGTAATCTAGGATCATAGGTAAACCAAGAACCTATAATCAGTCAGTATAATATCACAAAGTGCTTTACATACAACAGAAACTAAGACACAGCACGAAGCATTCAAACGATTAAAAACAACAACCAAAAAATCGAAGACATTCCACAAATGCTTGTTTAAACAGTAGTGTTTTTAAGTGGTTCTTAAAAATGTCCACATAGGCTGCAGCTCTTAAGACCTGTGGAGGGGCATTCCATAGGCTTCCCAGGCAGGCTCCCTAACCATTCAACTATTGCCACCCAACCTGGTACTAGGTATGACCAATAGACGCTGCAGGCAGGTTCACACCTGTTCTGCTGGGCACTTAATATTGTTGTAGTGAGGCTACTTGCAGCACTGGTGGACCAAAGTACTCTACCCCAGTACTTGAGTCAAAGTATAGATAGGCCTACTCCTGGTTACTCAACTACAAACAAATGTTTCTCAGTCAAATTTGTTTCCAGTTAAAGTATTTGAGTAGGTGCTTTTAAAAATGCATAAGTATTAAAAAGTACATTTTCTTTCTAATATCAAAGCATGCTGTATTAATTTATTCAAATCAGATATTTGAATAAACTAATAGTGAAGATATCAGCTCTACAAGCTTAACTGTGATCAATCAAGCTTCATTTATATAGCACAATTCAGGCAACAAGTGCAGCTCAATGTGCTTCACAGGAAAAACAAGTTGAAGACAAGGCAAAAAAAAAAAAAAAAAAAAAAGTAGAGATGCATATTAATACATAGAAATGCATTTAAAAAAAGATAATAATACAAATAATTTAAAAGAACAAGTAAAACAGGAAGAGAAATGCAGCAATCTAAGTAAAAGCAATGCTAAAAATATGTGTTTTAAGATGTATTTTAAAATGTCCACAGATTCAGAGACCCGCAGATCCCCAGGCTGTTCCAAAGCGTAGGATCATAATAGCTAACAAAAAGCTGCTTCTCCATATTGTTTTGTATTAGCCTCTGGGATCTGTAGGAGACCGGCGCTATAGAGGATCTAAGGGCCCTGCCAGACACGTACTGTACTTAGGAAGCATTGCTGACAAGTAGGCAGGTGCATTCCCATTAAATTACTTAAAACCAGTAAAATGATCTTAAAATATATATTTTATTTTAAACTGACAGGCAACCAATGCAAGGACTTTAAAATAGGTGTAATTGTTATGTTATAATAACACACTGCATACAGGGGGTTTGCTGTATGTTCCTATATAGAGGTTAGGTCCCTTTAAGAGGTGTGGTTATTATGGGATGTTGAGTTTACGCGCGGAGTGCGCTCTAGAACAAGGAAGTATGATCTGTACTGTGTGAGACTTGAGTAAAAGGCAGAGTATGTTTTGACGTTGAAACGTGTGTGCGTGTCAGTCTTTTCCAACACAACATTTGGCGACAAGGATGGCTGGATTTAGTCTTCCCCCACCCGAAGTGTTTCTCGCGGTGCCGGGGAACCCACAGTGCCATGGACACGTTGGCTGACAGGTTTTAATGCCTATATTGATGTGTTGGGATTCTCCGCCGACGAGCTTCCCGACAAAAGAAAGACGGCTCTCCTCGTCCACTGTCTCGGTACCGAGGGCCAGCGAGTTCTTGGAGCGCTCGGATCGGCTACAACTTTCGCTGATACAGTCAAGCTGCTGACGGATCATTTCTCTGGAAAACAACGAGTCCTCATACGGCGATACGACTCACAAGCTTGCGGGGGTATGCAAATTCTGCCATTGAGATAGTGGGCACCCTTGACCTGCCTGTCCGCTACGGTACGACGCACCTTCCCTCATTCCCCTTTCATGTGGCACAGCGGGGAACCAACCTCCTTGGCCTGGATCTCTTCATCGAGCTGGGCTTCTCTCTAATGGACAATAGTGGAAGGGCTATAATGCAGGTTTCCCCGAATATACAACAGCAGTGGCCAGCGCTGTTCGACGGCCTGGGCTGCTTGACAGCATTCACTCATCGACCCCTGGTTGACCCTGCCGTGAGACCGGTTATTCAGCCCCTCGGGCGCCTCCCACTCGCCTTCCGGGAGGGCGTCACGGCTGAGCTCACCTCCCTGCTAGAAGAGGGCATCATCGAGCCAATAAATGCAGCACCTTGGATCTCAAACCTGGTGGTCGCACAGAAAAAGTCAGGGGGTCTCAGAGTCTGCGTGGATCTGCGACAGGTCAACAAAGCTGTCATCCCAGACAAATACCCTCTACCTACAGCTGGGGAGCTCACCGCTCTCTTCCATGGCTCAACAGTCTTCTCAAAATTGTATTTGCGCCAGGGCTACCTGCAAGTTCCCCTTCACCCAGCCAGCCGGGACCTGACAGCATTTGTGACACACGCTGGGGTCTTCAGGTACACACGCATGCCGTGTGGTCTTAGCTCTGCCCCCAGCTGCTTCCAAAAGGTCATGTCCACGATTATGGCTGGGGTCCCAGGGACAGCAGTCCTGGATGACATTGTGGTGCATGGGCCAGACCAAGCCACCCACGATGCCCGGTTACACAGAGTGTTTGAGGCTCTCACCAAACATCACCTGACCCTGAACAGCGAGAAATGTCTCTTCTCAGTGCCGACTGTGGACTTCATCGGCTTCCGCCTCTCAGCAGATGGCATTGCACCTCTCTCTTCCAACGCCACACAGGTCGCCTCATTCCTGGGAATGACCGCTTATTATTTGCGTTTCCTGCCCAACTACTCTCACACGACAGCACCCCTCCGCCAGCTCCTGAAGAAGGAGGAGCCCTGGGACTGGTCAACACAGTGCGCTGAGTCCTTTTCCATGCTGAAGACACAATTAACTTCACCTCCTGCCCTCGCCCATTTCAGCCTCTCCAGCCCAACCTTCATCACCTGCGACGCCTCCGCTGCTGCAGTTGGAGCTGTCCTGTCGCAGCTTCATGACGGCACAGAGAGGCCGATCGCCTTCGCATCTCGGGCCCTGACACCCACAGAGCAGAGGTACTCCGTGGGTGAACGTGAGGCATTGGCCTGTGTGTGGGCATGTGAACGATGGCACATGTATGTCTATGGCCGTCATTTCGCCATCAGGACAGACCACCAGGCCCTCACAACAGTACTCTCGACGTCGGGCTCGGGTCACAAGCCACTCCGACTCCATCGTTGGGCGGAACGGCTCCGCCAGTACCATTATGACCTCATCTTCACGCCAGGCAGGGAAAATGTGGTGGCAGACCTCCTTTCTCGCTCCATCACAGCCCCAACCCCTTCTGTCCCGTCATACGATGAGGAACCGGCTCTCATCCAAGTGCTCTATACACCGTTACAGCCAGTAGTCACACTGGAGGAACTGAAAACTGAATCGGAAAGAGACCCAATGCTATCCAAGCTGTGCACGTACATCAGAAACGGCTGGCCGTTTCTGATGTACATCCCTGAGGAGTTGAAGCCGTTTGCTAGGATAAGAGACGAGCTCTCCTGCTGGGCAGACACTTGTGTCTCGAGGGGGCTCTGCACCGTTATCCCAAACACTCTGCGTGCACGTGTTCTGTCAATGGCGCATGAAGGCCACTTGGGAATCGTGAAACTCAAGCAGCGGTGCCGCGAGCTGGTGTGGTGGCCAGCCATCGACCGCGATATAGAGCATCTGGTCCAGGACTGCTCACCATGCCTCCTCAGTGGGAAAACCGGACCCCCGTCAACCCCTCCCCTACAGCCGCTCCCCTGGCCTTCCCGCCCCTGGGAACATGTACAACTGGACATCTGTGGGGAGATCCATGGCCGTGGTGTTCCCCACCACCAGCGCTTCCTGGTGGTCGTGTATGATCTCCACTCCAAGTGGCCGGAGGTGGTGCCGGTGGGGACAGTGACGTTGCACGTCTTAATCCGGATACTGGATGGCCTCTTTTCACGCTGGGGGGTGCCTCGGGCCGTGACGACAGATAATGGACCTCAGATGACGTCTGCAGAGTTCTCTGACTTTCTTGCCAGCAGGGGTGTCAAACACATCCAAACTGCTTTCTACCACCCACAGGCCAATGGTGGAGTTGTGGGGCTGTGCATTCGAAGAGGCACTCAACCAGACCTTGCTGCACTACAGAGCGAGCCAACACTCCACCACTCTGGTGTCACCAGCGTTTCTGATGCTCGGCCGAGAATTGGAACTGCCATTGCAAAGGCTCCGAGCGCCAAATGGAAACTTTCCCTAACCCTCCCTGACCCAAATCCGAGATACTGTTGCCGCGCGGCAGCGGGAGACAAAGGAAAAGGTTGACAAGAAGCGCAGGGCGAGGCCACCGTCCCTTCAGGTCTCCGACTGGGTCAGGGCTCGACGGCCACACCCACACAACAAGATGGCCTCGTTCTGGTCCGAGCCCAGACAGGTCAGACGCCTTCTCGGCCCCGCCACATTCCTGCTCGACGACGGCTCGCGGTGGCACGCTAGTAGGCTGAGGAAAGTCCCAGCACCTTTCACTGAGCACACGGCCAAGACACAAGCCCCGTTACCATTCCCCTACACCATGGCCACTGATCCGGGGCCACCCCCAGCCCCGGTTCCACCCCCCGCCCCTGCCCCACCCCCTGCAGCGCCACGCCAGGAGGCTGTGGTGCCAGACCCAAGGCCGGTGCGGGCCAGGGCTCGGCCTGTTACCTTGCAGGACTATGTCACAAGTTACCATGCTTAGTTTAGCAGTTTTCGTCACAGACTCTTGCCTAGTACATTTATTCATGCTGTCATGTTGTTCTGCCATTTTGATATATACTTTCAGTTTGGGGGGGGTATGCTGTTGGTTCTTTTTGAGGGGGGGAGAAATGTTATGTTCTAATAACACACTGCATACAGGGGGTTTGCTGTATGTTCCTATATAGAGGTTAGGTCCCTTTAAGAGGTGTGGTTATTATGGGATGTTGAGTTTACGCGCGGAGTGCGTTCTAGAACAAGGAAGTATGATCTGTACTGTGTGAGACTTGAGTAAAAGGCAGAGTATGTTTTGACGTTGAAACGTGTGTGCGTGTCAGTCTTTTCCAACACAACAGTAATGTGTGCTCTCCGTCTGGTTGGAGGACATTTTCTGACATCTATGTTCTTATGTCGGTGACACAGTTGACTAGGGTTGACTAAGTGTCGAAATGTCCCAAGGGCAAGACACTTAACCCCTAACTGCTCCCCCCTCCGCGCTCCTCTGTGGGCAGCACAAACAGGTATGGAATGCCCTTCCACAGGTCTTGAGAGCTGCAGCCTCAGTGGACATTTTTAAGAACCACTTAAAAACATTACTGTTTAAACAAGCATTTGTGGAATACATTTGGTGCTGTGACATGAACAGGTATATATGCTATTTTCTTTTAAAACTTGTGATCTTTGAATATATATACATTTTTACCTCAAATCTTTGTTTCTGGGGGTCCCTGGAACAAAACATTTTGAGATGGGGGGGGAGGTCCGTGGACAAATGCATATCATTTTGGGGGTTTGACATTTGTAGAATCCCCAGAAGCAACGATTTGAGTTAAAAATGTTAGCTTTAAAAAATATATATATATATATATTCAAAGATTTTCACAAATTGTCACGATTTAAAAAAAAATAGCAGACCTACAAGCTCATAGTGCGGCACCGAGTGTCGCGCTATGAGCTTGTAGATCTGCTATTTTTGAATAGCCCAAAGTATGAAATGATGGCAAAAAATTTAAAATGACACAGTATGTGTTCCCAGATTGAATGGGTTAAAAGTGCACAATTATGTCATTATGTCCTCAGCAGCACAATAGAATGTTCCATTTTCTGTTCAAAAACAACCCTCAAAGTAATCATGTAGTCTTATTTCCTAAATTATCATAATGTATTGTAAGGTTTCTTCTTGTACAAGTGGCAAGTGCTACATTATCTCCCATATTATGGGAGAAGGTTTTAGGAACAATGGGGGAACAATTATTTCAATTTGGATGAATAATCAGTGCTTTGGTTAAACTCTACAGGAACCAAATGGAGCTATCTGGTTCCATTTATACACTCTGAGTTACAGACCTGTAAGGGTGCATGTGTACTCTCTCAGAGTTACAGACCTGTAAGGGTCCATTTGGTTCCATTTGTACACTCTCAGAGTTACAGACCTATATGGTTCCATTTGGACCCTCTCGAGGTTCAGACCCGACGTTGAGAACCAGTGCTCTAAACCAGTGGTTCTCAAAGTGGGGTCGGGGACCCCCAGGGGTCCTTGAGGACCGATACCGTGTGTTTCTGCCGTCTCTCTTAACTTTCTACTTCTGTTGTGTGTTTCAACCCTTATTTTTTTTAAATGTTCTCTCTCTTATTGTTTTGCTCTTAGTATTTTTAGTATCACCTTGGTTCAACGCTTCAAGGCTCCACGGTTATGGAAAAAATTATTATCAAGATTATTTATCACGATTTTTCACTGAGTTTAGTGACAACAATATTTTTATTGCACTTTCACAAACATCACTGCTTTCACATTCGTGCTGTGCCGCCGCTGTACATTTGCTGCTAAAAATGGTCATGTGTAATCTCAGAATGAATACTAAAATTTAACAGTACATTAAATCAGCAGAGCAAAGCTTTCACCTTTACATTCCAGCAACATTCCAGCTAAACACGTCAACAAATGTCAACAATCTGACGATCATGTTGATTTAATTGTGGGAAGCCACAATCAAGATCACGATTAATATTCAGTTAATTGTGCAGCCCTAGTGGATTGGATTGAAAATTATGTTCATGTCCTCAGGCTCACAAAAGAACGTCCCTTTTCCTCCTCCAACAACCCTAAACTCATTTCCCAAATTATTCGTTTTCTTCTGCCATCCTGATTTGAGTCCCTCTCCGTACAACTGAGAAGTAGTGATACACAGTGGTGGAAGTTCTCACATGTGTTACTTAAGTAAAAGTGTCAACACTGAAATGTAGAAACTCTGTTACAAGTAAAAGTCTGGTAATCGAAATTTACTTCAGTAAAAGTATAAAAGTATTGGCATCAAAATATACTTAAAGTACCAAAAGTAAAAGTACTCATCATGCAGAATGTCCAATTTCACAAGTTATTATGTATAATAATGTCTAAACATCATTTGAAAATAGCAGATCTACAAGCCCACAACGCGTCGTCAGCTTGTAGATCGGCTATCAGCTTGTAGATTGGCTATCAAAGTATATAGGGCTGAAGTGCTTATTTTTTTTGTATTATTATTATCTAAATCTACAAAGTAACTAGTAGAAGTAAAAGTATTGGAAATTGGAAACACTCCAGTAAAGTAAAAAAATACCTCAAAAGTGTACTGAAGTACAGCACTTGAGTAAATGTACTTAGTTACTTTACAACACTGGTGATACATACAAGGGACAACGTTTTAGGGAACAATGGGGGAACAATTATTTCAAATTGGATGAATTAATCAGAGCTTTGATTAAACTGTCCTTGTGCGGGCAGATCAAACAAAACGTTTGTTCTTTTTCCTGGAGGCAACGAAGTGTGCTGATGAATGGGTATGACGTGGTTAGGACTGTATTAGTAGCTTCTGTGGTGGTGGGGACAATTATAATTAAACCTCCAATCAATATGCAGGATGTCATCAGCAGGACATCTACACACTGTGTGTGTGTGTGTGTGTGTGTGTGTGTGTGTGTGTGTGTGTGTGTGTGTGTGTGTGTGTGTGTGTGTGTGTATGTGTGTGTGTGTGTGTGTGTGGGGTACTATTGTACACATGGAACCAATTTGTTTCAATTTGTACACTCTCAGAGTCCACATAAAAACAGAAGAGGCGTGCACACTGACAGATAAAGGAAGAGGCTCGTCTTAGGAGGCAAAACAATATATAGCCTTGACAAACCAACCAGACTTGTGCAAAGGTTAAAATGTAATTTAGATAGCATGTTATTTAGACATATGCCAGGTTCATTGTTTAACTGGTATCCTATAGTTTCAATGAACAGATTGTTATTCTGATAGTATGTTTAGAGTGATGCTAGGTTCTTGGTTTACCTTTGATCCTCCTAGTTTACTGAGGCACTACACTGTCTCTCTGCATTTGATGTATGTGTTTACATTGCTTATTGCAAGTCGCTCTGGTTAAGGGCGTCTGCTAATAGCCTAAATTGTAACTTGTAAATGTATTTATTTACATTAACAGTTCAAACGGTGACAGGTGCAGAAGTGAAGAGAGTGGACGTTTCATCATCAGCACTACAGTAGTTACATTGACCATGTTGGCTTTAAGTAGTAAATAGCCTACTGGGAGGTGACCAGTAATGAGGCTAATAGCAAGACACAGAATGCCAATATGTCATCAATCAGTCCTTCACTAACGGAGGTAAGCACTGGTAATGAGGTTGATGAAAGACAGAGTACCATCAATCAGCTTTCGCCAATGTTGGGGTCAAAGGGACTGCAAGAACTATACGCCTGTCCAACTGCACGCAAACATAATTTCTAAACAGCTATTTGCATGGTGGAACTCACACAACGCATTTAGACATGACACAGTTCAGGCCACGTTTAAAGTCACTTATGTAATCACATTTCTAACCCTGTTGTGATGCTCGGTTTGAACTGCAGCAGATGGAACCTCATCAGGAACGCCTGTCCAAAATAAAATGCACGTTATTGCAATTTCTAATCAGCCCTTCACATGGCAACAACTCAATGCATTTAGGCACGCACACATTTAGTTTTGACCCTAATAATAAAAAATAATAATAATACAGACTTATATAGCACTTTACAAAACAAAAACTTTATTAGGAGCGAAAATGTTATAAAGCTAAAAATATTAAGCTAAGTCTAAAAAGCTGAAAGGGACCCTACCTACTGTACCGTCCAAATATCGCACTAGAACGTTTTTAATTTATTTTATTATCTTCTATTGTCCAATTTTTAGTGAGCCTGTGTGAATTGTAGCCTCAATTTCCTGTTCTTAGCTGACAGGTGTGTGTTCTGATGGTGTTCATTTTATCCATGTAAATGTTGGCTATTCAAAAAAATTGCAGATCTACAAGCTCACAGTGTGGCACGAGTACATCTGATACTTTTTGAATATTTAGAATTGTTTAAAACAAATCTTCTCTTCTGAGGGTCCCTGGCACACAACATTTTCATATGGGGTATGTACATACCTGATGGTCAAGGCTCTATTAGTTCAATGGTAAAAATGTCAGCACTTGAGCAGGAAACCGGGTTCAAATCTGGGGTAGAAGAGGAAAGTTACATAATGCTGCTTTAAGTGGCCAGTGTGTTTTAAGTGGCCAGTTGAGTGTTGGCCAGTGAGTGTTTTTCCTATCCCAAGAGCATCATCCTTTACCCGTCGCAAGCTATTTAACACTCATTTTAACAATAAAACAACACTTACAGCCCCTTTAAGTATGTTAGCAAATGCATTGAAGGATTACCACTACCTACATCACAAGATTCCTCATTCCACACTTTCATTTGCAATTTTTTCTAAATGACCAACACCAGACACTATTATTCTATGAATGCACTGTTTATTGCCAAAAGCATCTGTAAAAAAAACAAATACAAGTAAACACATGTACAATATCTGACTACAGTACTACTTCACCTGAGTGTAAAAACGACCTCCAGAGAATTATATACATTTAAAATAATGTACAGTATCTACTCAGTCAATCAATGACAGGCATATTGTTAAACATAAAAAACGGTGGAAATTAAACCGTTCCCCTTTTCACAGGAGACATTTTGAAAGGCAAACACAGCTGAGGGTATGATCTCTCTCTCTCTCACACACACACACACACAAGCTGACAGTACAACCACAGTCGTATACTGTTGGCCACCGAGCTCCACTGCAGTTAGGGTTTCAGTGTCTTCCTTTGAAGGCACTTCAGCTGTGTTGGGGGAGACGCTAATAGATCACCCATTTTTTTCATTTTTCTAAGTATAGGGGTTGAAGTGGTTAACTTACATTCTGTTAGATAATGATGCTATAAGTGTCAACAGAGCTCTTTCACAGCAGCCCTTTTGACATGACATAGCAGGGTCAATACATTAATCCATTAAGACCAGGAACGCATCTGTGTCATTTTAAGATTTCTTTGGCTATTAAAAAATAGCAGACATACAAGCTAGGTGCCGCGCAATGAGCTTGTAGATATGTTTGATATACATACGTGTGATAATATCACTATTTAAAATGGTGAGAATAACCAATCTATACGCTCACAAAGCGTCACAAGCTTGTATATTGGCTATTTCCACCTTTTTTGGTACGAATTGAACCCTGCATCGTATGTCAAATAGCAAAAATGTAAGATCTACAAGCTCACATGATGTTGCAACTTGAGCTCACAACATGTTGCAACTTGTAGATCTGTTATTTTGGCCAAATGTTGGCCCATTTTTGTTGTTCATTTCATAGGACTTGCCCGGAATAGGTATGTTTAGGGTTCATGTGGTTTGCCCCTTTAACCCATTACAAACGGCAAAGTATCCATGTCATTTTAGATTTTAGCGTTGGCTATTCAGAAATAGCAGATACACAAGCTCGTAGCGCGTCACTTCGTGCGGCGAGCTTGTACATCTGCTATTTTTGAACATTTTTGAAAAATCTTGAAAGTGAAGGAGAACTACTGATTTAAAGGCATTTGTAGAATCGGCCTCAGGTCTTAATGGGTAAAAGTAGAGAGACTCGTCTTTCCACCGAGACATCGTTTGTTTACATCCGCGTTGAACAACATTTCCGGTGGATCGTCAAAATCTGCTCAAAATAAAAAGGTAAAACCTCTGGCAGTGGAGGATGAATTCATTAACACCTGGCTATGAATGTGTTAAGATGTCACATTTTCAACCAGGCCACCAGGTAACTTGAGTACAAAAGGCTCCTCCAGCCTCTATGATGGAGACAGAAGCCCCCCCCATGGGTGGCAGAGTTATTGAAAGTGATAAAAAAAACTTATACAGTTTCTAGTAGTCTTTGCTTCAGAAGGGATCCCACCGTCCGTCGTCTCTGGTCTGACGGTCGTGTAGTTCTGACACTGCTGTCCTGTGAGAGGATCCACTGCTGTCCTGTGAGAGGATCCACTGCTGTCCTGTGAGAGGATCCACTGCTGTCCTGTGAGAGGATCCACTGCTTCTGGGAAGGTCGTGAAGTTCTGAGGTCGGTAACACTTTACTTAAAAAAGGTGGGGTCTATTATGCATCACAAGCACATTTATAATGTATTACAATGCACTCATAAGGCTTCATAACACTCGTTATAAATGTTTATGCATGAAGTATTATAAGTGCTGTTCATAATGCATTTTAAGCTCAGAGGATTATGACTACCATAACTTAGTAGGTTATTGTATAAAGACACTTTATAACTGATTAAGTTTGTTATGGTAGTTGTTCGACTGGGCTTACAGTATAATGCATTATGACCAGCACTTATAATACTTCATAAACCTTGTTCTAAGTTGTCATGCATAATTATAAGCTTTTATAATGAGCGTTTATAAGGGCATTATAAAAGGCGCTTATGCTGTATTACAGACCCCAACTTTAAGTAAAGTGTTACCCTGAAGTCTTTGTAACTAAAGGATCCCGCGGGGCTATTTGGATTTGTTCGTCCCTACCGGGGGTAATTCTTCTGACTTCTCCCTCTTCACCGCAACAACCTCCTTCTCCTCCTCCTCCTTCTTTTCCTTGCCGTGTTCGGCTCCGTCCGTCTGCGGTTTGCTCCGCCTCTTCCTCTGGCGTTTGACCTCGTCCTTCACGGTACCCGTGGTGGAGCGCGGCGGTTTGATGTCGCCCGCAGCGGCTTCGGAAGCGTCGGCGCGCTCGCAGACGGTCGGCCCCTCCCACTTGGGAATGTCCAGTCCTAGCAGCTCCATCACCTGGGTCATGACCTCGTCCACGTAACCGTGGATACGCAGGTGTGCGTGCTTGTCC
This sequence comes from Gymnoscopelus braueri, assembly GCF_963280865.1. Taxonomy (NCBI): domain Eukaryota; kingdom Metazoa; phylum Chordata; class Actinopteri; order Myctophiformes; family Myctophidae; genus Gymnoscopelus; species Gymnoscopelus braueri. The sequence continues at coordinate 10,904,919 of NC_137611.1, forward strand.
TGGGCAGACGGGGAATAAAACGACAATCAATTAATTAACCTCCATTTAACCACTTAAAGCCATTTAACCACTTCATTTGGTTCGTATGACAAATAGAGACAATGTCAGATCTACAAGCTCACAACGCATCGCGACGTAAGGCTTTGTGAGCTTGTACATCGGCTATACTCACTATTTGTCATACAGCAAAGTATATAGGGCTTTATATAAGTGGTTAAGAAATGTATAACATTTAAACATGAAAAAAAAATCTGTTTACAAAATGGAAATGGTTCTAGAAATCTCTATTGAAACATTCATGATTTTTCTGTGTTATTATGCTCTTGCCTGTTTTGGCCAGATCTCCCTTGAAAAGGTCATTTTTATAATATCTCAACGGTGCCCATCTATCCTGGTTAAATACAAATTAATTAACTGAAGCACTTAATTGAAGAACAGAATCCTGTGACGTCAGTTATCTATGACATACTGTATGACTTCAAATCTGGACAAGGTTTCCATTTGGTCCAGCAGTCTGCGAGATTAGCTCTGGACACACACAGACATCTACAGGCAGCGCTCTGGGGGATTCGTCTATAGCCTTGTCCTAACAAAAGGCACTTTGAGTGCATGATGGGTGAGACTCACGTGCTTGGTGGCCTGCAGGTTGATGATGGCCACCTTGCCACCTTTCTTCTTGGTGAGCAGAGGTAGGTCTCCTGCCGGTTTGATCTGCAGCGAGGTGCCAAGGGTCAATGCCAGGTCTGCCTTCCTGAAACACAGTTAAAACAGAGTCAATGCCAGGTCCGCAGTGAGAATGACAGTTTTTGAGCGTTTTCCATTTGTCCAGATGCGCTCTGAAACAGCAGCCTGATGGGAGGAAATGAGAGGAGTGGTTTAGGGCGTTGGTTCTCAAAGTGGCGTCCGAGAGACGCCCCAAGGGTCCTTGGTGGGGTTCCACTTCCAGGGGGTCCTTGGCAAAATGATGAACAGTTTAAACCCCGTTACATTTTATTCGGAAATAGCCGATGTGTTTTTTTCCCTCGTTTTTTTTTCCTCTCCCCAATTTTGTTTTCGTGCCAATTGATTCCTCCCCAGTCCCCACACACATTTCTGTGTTGTCACTGCTGTTGTATCCTACTGGATGAAAGTTGTACCAGGATACAAGGTGGAAATGAGGACTGCAACGATACGATATAATGGCTGGAATAGGCCCCCTTTCACAGCAGGAAAAATACATAAATCTGCCATTCAATAACGAGAGTGTGTGCTACAGCGAAAGCGGAGCTTCTTTTGTGCCGACTAAAAGGAAGTAGAAACGTATGGTTAAAGAGAGGTCAAACAGAAAGGCGACGGGTCACTGTGCATGAAGGACAAACAACACGTACAAAATCATTACATAGTAATCATGTGGCTCCCACATGACAATGAAAGGTGGTTATTTTCTAAATTAGTTTTTTGTATTACCTAAGAAATTTCCACCTTGTTACTACAAAATTGACCAAATACACTAAACTGAACTGAACAATGATGTCAGGGGTCCTCAGAGTTACTGCAGGGGGAGGTCGACTGTTTTCATCAAAAAGGTTTGGCGTGTAGAGTGACCAAGTGCAGAGCCAAAGGTGAAGTTTACTAAGTATCGTGTGTTTTTAATGGTCAAATGTCTGAAAATACAAAAACTATATCCAACATATTAATAGAAAAGATAATGTATAAACAAACACAACAAACAAAACACTGATCTATGAAGCAATCTACATGAAATCTATGGAAAGGTTTAATCTGCAACAACATTTTATTCAATACAATATACAGTGGGGGGGGGGGGGGGGGGCTGCTTCATCTCTCTCTCTCTCTCTCTCTCACCTAGGGGTCCTTGAAGACCCCTGATGTAAGTGATGAAGTGTATGTGTGAATGTGGATGGAGGAAGAGACTCATGGCCACACAGGAGAAGCGTGCACAAAGGTCGTAGTAAAGCTGACCAAGCCATTAGCTTGCTACAGTGTTTCCCAAACAATGGGCTGCTGTTGTGACCCATTTTGTAATGGGCTGAGTAAATATCCTTTATTTTTATTTTCATTATATGTATTTTATTATATTATTTAAAAATATATAGTAAAAAAAAAAATGCTGCATTTCATTATTTTATATGCTATTATTTAACAGCAGATATTTTTCTCTGCTGTTAGTCAAGTTGTAACCAATTTCTTAGTGAACATTGACAAAATTCTGTCAAGTTTTTCAGAAAACTGTTATAGTTTAGAAGGTGTTTTTTTAGGATCACCCTCGGGTCGAAATGGGATATAAATTAGGTAAACTTAGGTGAATTTTGAACCGATCCCATTGTTTTGATGTCACACAGAAACCTCTTATCTCCATATTCTAACTTTTTGTGTTTTTTTGTAAATTAACGCCCTACTTGATCATACTACAGCGTCACACAAAAGCATCAAAGGTAGCAGATCAGCAAGCTCGAACCCGAGCTTGCTGGGAGGGAGAGCGAGCGGGTGGACGGGCAGGAAATGAGGGGTATTTATGCATTGCATATGTACGTATGGTCATGAATACTGACCTCACATGGGAGGAAAACAATCTTTAAAAACCCAACAATCAGATTTATATATTAAAAAAAAGATGCACAACAACAGCATGTGTTCAGATTTGACACAGTAAAAGACAAGTTTAGCCTGGCCTCCCCATTGTAGGCAGAACTGGGGCACAAGCATCACAACCCAAAATGACTGCCATTATCCTCCCACACGGACACTGATGAAAATGATAAGAGGCAACAATACGCTGCCTGGGACACACTGGCCCTCATTTGTCAATGGAACATAAAAAAACAGCATAACCCATTCAATTTGGGAACGCATCTGTGTCATTTTAAGATTTCTTTGGGCTATTCAAAAATAGCAGTTATACAAGCTCATAGCGCGGCAGAGTGCTGTGCTACGAGCTTTTATAACTGCTATTTTTTTTAAATCGTGAAAATGTGAGCAAATCTTTGAATATACCGGTATATGTATTTTAAAGTTAAACATTTTTAACTCAAATCTTTGCATCTGGGGGGTCCCTGGAACAACATATTTTGAGATGGTGTTCCGCGGCCAAACACATATCATTTTGGGTGGTCTTTGACATGAAAAGGTTTGAGAACCACTGATAGTATAGCAACATAAGTGTTTCAGAAAACTGTTAGGATTTAGAAGACATTTGTAGATTCGGCCTTAGGTCTGAATGGGTTAAATTCGAGCCCAGGAATCAGCTTACGACCGGGTCCACGTGTGATTTATCAAGCAGGTGTACCCTGTCAACTGCAGGGCAAGAATGGTCGGCTAACCCCACCTGTTTTTTGACATGAAGAAGAGGAATACGGCCAAGAAGAGGAACTTCTCCTACATGTGAAGTTACCCCACCAATCATCTCTGTGGATTCATACACAGCTACACAGCAGACATGCCTATCATATGCGTGGCATGGCACACGCTATTTGCATATCAGGGCACAGACCCGATACCTGACACAGACACGTCCAATAAGCACGGATAACACGAATAAAGCAAAAATAAATATGACCGTATTCGTGACAGCGCAAGTCCAGTCAACTACTGTATAAGGTGTCACGAATCACGATATGTCAGAAGAATGCCCGGTCAGGACCGGACGGCTGGTGTGACTTGCGCTGGGCACAGCTACGGCATTAAAGCGTCGGGTTTATCCTTAAACGAGGTGTAGGCAGTAGGCCATCGAAGTTGGGAGACTTCACTCTCCATGAAAATGTTCCAGCGCAGCGGTCCTCAAAATCCTCTCGCATGCATGAGCTTACATGTCTTAACACAGAGCCAGTAAAGCGCTGTTTAAATGGCTGAATGATTAAGCATCTAACTTGTAACATTGTAAATATGTTGTATTGTTTTTAATTGCTCGATTTTAATTGCTTGTACACTTGGAAATATCCTACCAATTTCATAATATGACACATCGTCGATGTAAGCCTTTACAAAATATATTTTTTATGTTATTAGTTATTAGTTTTATAGCTATACATTTTTGTAGTGAATACAAAATGTTTAGATGCCTATCAGATGGTCAGACAATACTGATCCGCATGTCCACGATGGAACAAACTGGTGTAGCCTAAGCATACACGACCTTAAACCAGGCGTGAGATTTGAGCGTGCCGTACACTCAAGTCAAAGTCACGATAGATTGATAAATGCATTGCAGACACAATTGCGGTGATCTCGGCGTACGCCTGTTTTTCGGTCTGTGCAAGCTTGATAAATGAGGGCCAATGTATCCACTCACTCACTGCATTGTTGAGTGTTCAAACAGCTTTATATTCTGATATTCACCTGCTGGCTTCTTCGGACCTGTTCAGGTCCGTGTCAGGCAGAGGGTCTTCCCAGTCCAGTATGGTGCTGATCAACTTCCCTCTGGGTAACAAAACACACAAACACACACACACACACACACACACACACACACACACACACACACACACGATCATGGTTCAAGCTCTCAGCTCGGTCCCCTCAGTACCAAATTCTGCCAATCCATTTTGCAGTTAAGAAACTTGGTGTGACTTTTGACAGCATTTAACAATTTGACATTTGTCAATAAGTCACTATTTAAATGCATTGTTATTTTGGAGTCTCTTAATGTAAGGCATACACAAACAAATCTGTGTGTGAACACATAACACATTTCTGTCAACATTATTTGCTCTACATGTGTTCACATGTCCTTACTAAAGACACTTTTTTTTTCTCGATTAATTACTGCGAGGCGTTGTGAGCTTGTAGTTTGGATATTTTCACAATGTTTGCCTCCTTCTTACGAAATATTTGACAATTTGGTATTAAAAGTCATTAAATTATAACTTTAGAAATGTGCAGATACCCTGTATACACTTATGCTGCATGTTGGTTTGTTTACTGTCGAGTGTGAAAACAAGGGGGACCCCCAGTTGATCTATAAGTCAATAGTCAGCAGTGATGTTGTGATAACATTAGAATGTTCAGTTCTCAACGTCACCGACTTCAAAAGACCTCACAGACACACATGAGATATATCAGTCCACGTATGAACTTTCATTTATTGCTCCACACAAATGAAACAAACTTCAGGACTATCTGAAACTGGATAGAGACATTTATTAGGTTGCTTCTTGAGGATGTATTACATGGTGACTGCACCTGCTTCATGTAACCCTATATTCATCTGCATATGTGATTTGTTTTTAATGTGCTTTAAATGTTGTGTTGTTGTTTTTCATTATATGTATTGCATTTTATAACTGCACTTGTTATGCATGCTGTGATCAGAGGGCGTCCTTGAAAAAGAAAGCTTGCTCTCAATGGTCTTCCCTGAATAAAAAGAAAGAAAGACAGAAAGAAAGAAAAGGCTGCTGTATGTATGATTGTATTTATGTAACCAACACTATTTTACACATTTGTAGATTAAATCGATAATCACATTATTCGACAAATTCCTATATGACCATTAGTCGAATAATTGTTTTAAAACGAGGACAGCGACACAAATCACTTATTTTTTTTGTCCATATGTTACCGTCACTCCACTACTTATACTTGAAAATTACACTTCTCTCCAGACTTTTCCAGACTCACACGGTAATACCATTCTAAATTTAACCCATATATGAGCGTATATGCCCACACTCATCGCTTGCTTGCTTTTCACACGCCTGGTTATGATGTGTTGACGGAGTGAGTGTCTGTCTCTGACTCTCTGCACATGAGCAGATGTGCATCCAATTCAATTTGAGGGAACGACTGGCTATCCTATCTGGCACACATGGGGCCATGATGATGCACACAACCCTGGGGAATCAGGTCGTTTTCTGAAAGCCACACTGATTTCCCCCCCATCAATCAGGCGTCTCTTCTCAAGAACAGGGGGAGGTTTAAGTAAGAAGAATTTAAGGAAAGGATTGTGAACGATACAAAGGTTTTTCTACCCGGCAACTAACTGCCCCTATCGGGTAGACATAGGCCTATGTCACAATTATTACATAATTATTTGAGATAGTCACAATTATGTTTTGCATAATCGTCATAATAATTTCCATGTTGAAACACTTTCATACATTTAAAAAGAAAAAGCAGAAATAGCAGATCTACACGCTTACAAACAACAAGCTTGTAGATCAGCTATTTCAGCTTTTTTTTAAAGTATAAAATTATTAAATATGTCAGTAATTTCTTCGTATATTTAAGTTACTAGAGGTTCGGGCAAGAGTTTGTCACTAAATAATAACTGCAGTACATTGGGTCGATTGGTTGAGGACATAAGGATATGTTATCTGCAGGTTTGCAGTCCTCTAGAACGCACCATGCAGAGTAACAATATTGATATCCGATATGATAATTGCTGTTATGGCCGATAACCGACATAAACCAATGTCGATATGATCTCATTCTGTATTAACCCATTAAGACCTGAGGTTATTCTTTAAAATGTTTTCTAAATCCTAACAATTAAAAAAAAAAAATAGCATATCTACAAGCTCATAGCGCGGCACTCTGCAGCCTTTGTAGTCACAAAAGGCTGTTTCTCCAGGCTTCTTTTCCTTTTTGCTTTCAACATAAATAAAACATCGGCAAAAAACGTTACATTATTTTTATATCGGTTCGATACCGATATTGCATTTTAAGGCCAACATCGGCCGATACCGATATGATGTCCGATTAATTATCCATCCCTATATGGATTATGTTACCTGCAGGTTCGCAGGCCTCTGGAACGCACCACGTCACAGTGGCGTCCGGTGGGTTTCAGCCCCATCACTCCGATCACCGTCTCTCTCACATACTGCCTGTAAAATAGGGGTGCACACAGTTAATCAAACTCAGCGACTGAATCGACTGTGCAAGGGATAATCAATGTGATTAGACCTTGACGCGTAGCGGAAGGGTCCAATCACTCTGAAGGGGTTTATTTTGGGAACCACTGCCGTACATACTAGATGTTCAGGTCACACATGTGTTTGTGATGCCCGTCCGACCACCCAGTGCTGGAAGAAGTTTATTTTTTTTTGCTTAATGTGTGCAAATCTTTGAATGTATATTTTTCACGACCCGTTTCGAGCTTGCAGATCTGCTACTTTTGAATTTGAATCCTGAAAATTGGATGTATCAGATTTCCACCCAACAGAGACGATATTAAAAAGTAGAGCGCGACACACACACACACACACACACACACACACACACACACACACACACACACACACACACACACACACACACACACACACACACACACACACACACACACACACACACACACACACACACACACACACACACACACACACACACACACACACACACACACACACACACACACACACACACACACACACACACACACACACACACACACACCCCCCCCCCCATGCTGGATAACGGCTGCAAGCGAGGCTCGCTGAAAGCGGATCAAATCCCCAGGCAGGCGAAGGGACTTTGCCACATTTTTGGAACAAAAATAATCAACCACCCGCCGGTTTTTCCGAGCACTAAAGTGATAACACTGATTGCTGCCAACTCCTCCGACAGACAAAATGTGTGCAAGCCTCCCCTAAAGAACCACTTAACACCTTGTTATGGCGTGAAGTGAACACACCTTCAAAACGCTTTGAAGTTGACAAACTCAGGTTTTACGGACACACTCCTGCATTTTGTATGAGACGGTTGATTGCATTGGTATCATAGGACCACAATGGAAACAAGTCGCCAGGACATTTCGTGTTATATGTTTAGCCTTAAAGGGGATATGTCACTCTCAAACATGTTTGGGGTCATTTTATCGTCTACTCAAGCTTTTGAGAGCACCCCCAGACAGTTTTTAAGTTGCTTGATTCAGTATTTAGATATTTGAGATTCATTTTATCAGACACGTCACACGCCCCCTTCCTGTACAAACCCATTGTAACTTCAAACTCCATTTTAACCACGATCGATTCATCAAAAACACCCGTCCTTGGTTCTTCTGGTGACTCATACTGCCTTCCTAATACGTGAGGGGGCCGTGTTTTTTTAATTACTTTTTTCATTCATTTCTTTTTTTTTTATTGAATTTTTTTCATTTTCCCCAAAAGTTATTAAAAAAATCAATGAAAAACTTAAATGACAAACCACGGCCCCCTGACACATTAGAAGGACAATATCAGTCACCAGTTTTATGTTGATACTTGTGTCGTTTTTATGTGAAATCACACTTTGTGTGCTGCAGTTGAACCTAGGGTTAGACGAGTGTGTCGTTGCATTAATCCAGTCGAGTGTCTACTCATTTTATTGGGCCGTGTCTGAAGTTTGAAAAGGCCACTTGTTTTAATACATTTGTGCACGGTCTGCATCTTCAGGTCATATTAAAGCTGGAGACACACATGGGATCCACTAAGATGCTGCCATGTGAAGAGAAAGAAGGGTTCCCTCTGGCCATCCCTGCAGGATAACAAGACCCCCGGGCCATTAGCCTTTGTTTACAGACCAGCATTTTAAAGCATTTTTCCAAGTGTGCTTCTCTTGACCACTCTGACAAAATCAATAAGGATTTGAATAATTAAAACATTGCCTGGCTCTCTGAAATTATAGCAACTATAGCACTGCTAACAAAACCTAACATCAAACAAACAAAAATGTGACTTACTGTAAGCCTCCGTTAAACTTAGTTGACTGTCAGGGTCGCGCGTCGAAAAGAGCCGATCTACAAGCTACAGAACGCATTGCGGCGCAACCCGTTCTGTAGCGTGTGAATCTATAACACAAAGTGCTTCATTGTGTATGTAACGCCCGGGATTTGAACCCGGGTCTCCCGCGTGGAAAGCCTCCACTAGCCTAAAGGGGAATTCCCCTCTGGCCGGTAGGGCTGTCACGATTATGCATTTTACTTTTTGTCGAATAATTGTCATACAAATAATTGCGATTAACGATTTAATTGTGTGGCTTTTAGGCCTTGTAAACAAAAGTTGTACAGGGTAGATGACACAAACTTAAATACACAAATAAATGACTGACAATGACCGATAGCAATAATCAAAAATAAATAATGTATTATGGCCAAAAGACATATTTAATATTTTAAAAGTATATGTCTCGCTAGGGCACGCCCTCACTAGCCAACACACAAGAGGAGGTTGAATGAACTGAAACCAGCGCTTCCCAAAACAACAGGTTTGGGGATCGGTTGGGAATTGATTAAAACGAAACAGGCACCTGTGTGTGCAGTCTCTCAATGTTGTTTGTAAACAAATAATTGGTCTATAGAAAGTCAGTGAAGCGTATGCTGTGCATTGATTCCACCTTGTACGTCTCCTTGCTTGGGAATAGACATATAGTTAGTGTTATAGTGCTTGGTGTGAATAATCCTTAACATTATCAAGGTGAGTCTGGGGCCAATAAAGCTCATTAGCATGCTAAGATCATCATGGTTTCATTACTTTTGCAATCAATGATTTAATTGTGTTTTTGGCATTGAACATTGGAACATATGAATGATATTTTTTATTTTGTTTGCCTTGCAGGCTTCATAATCAAACAATCCATGGTGGCAGCTATGACAAATAAATAAAATATAAGTAAATGACTGACATATTTAATGATGTTATACTTTACATATATATATGTTTTTTTTAACCCTTTAAGACCGGGAAAGCATATCTGTGTCATTTTAAGATTTCTTTGGCTATTAAAAAATAGCAGATATACAAGTTCATAGAGCGGCACTCGGTGCCGCGCTATGAACTTGTAGATCTGCTACTTTTTGAAAAATCGTGGAAAATGAGTGCAAATTCTGGGGGTCCCTGGAACAAAATATTTTGATATGGGGGTCCACGGCCAAATGCATATAATTTTTGACAACCATCATATTATAGAAACATACGTTTTTTTTTTCAAATAACTGTTTAGAAGACATTTGTAGAATCCCAAGAAGCAAAGATTTCAGTCACAAATGTTATTTTCCCAAAAAATAGCAGATATACAAGCTCATAGCGCGGCATCTGCTATTTTTGAATAGCCCAAAGAAATCTAAAAATGACAGATGCGTTCCCGGTATGAATTGGTTAAATAGCGGAGATAGCTGATCTACATGCTTATAGATCAGCTATTTCAGATTTTGTTATTTGAAAATGTATTGCGATTACACGATTTGTGTAATTGTGACAGGACTAATCTTATGTTTTGTTTTTGTCTTGTTCGGCTCAGACAGCCGCAGGGAAGAATCTCTTCCTAAGCCTTTGGCCAGGGGCTGATCGCAGAGCACTGGTTGCGGGTGGACAATACATTACGTGAGGACAATATAAATTTGGAGCGTCTCTTATTTCCATTGTGTGAAGTCAAAGTCCACTAGCTTTTTTTGTTGGTGGTCCGCTATCACTGTCAGTGTTGCCATGTCTGCTTATTATAAGCGACTTTGGGATGTTTTTTCGTTAAGGTCGTTTGTGAATATTGGTAGTTGTGGGTCGTGTTTTTTTTTGGGCTCGTTTCTTGTTAACAATCCGGCACAGGAACCAGATTTGGGTGAAGCTTCCTGTGCTTCTAATGACAGGGGAAGAAGAGGAGGGGGGAGACCAGAGGGGGGGCACGCCAGTCACTCCCCTTATACTGGACTTGACTTATCCACACCACAGGCCCTCCCTGCAAGACAGTAGGCTATACCCTGTCATACAACCTTCTCCCATAATAAATAACACCTCTCCCATATACAATCCTGATGTAAATACTGCCCAAGACCAGTCCCGCCATACCCGGGCGTCTCCTCTGAAAACATCATTTTTTTCTACAACCATGGGAAGCCCTCCACGAGTTATACAGAGAGGGGGCAGAGCTCACATTACCACGATCCTAGTCAAAGGAGAGAGGCAGCAAGGTCCCATTACCAGGAGAAGTCCCATCTCCCCTAGAGTACAGAATAGAACTAATAGAGACACCCCCCATCGTCGCACTGCGGTTGGAACAACCATGGACGGCCAGAAGTGATGAGTGCACAGGGCCCACTGACCGCACACTGTTTAAGTGTCATCAGAAGGTGAAGCTAGCCTGATCAATCGGCCTTAAGGTTTTTTACAATGCTTACATACACATGTTTTCTGTATACCCAATTTCACCTCCAGTTCCATTCGTTGTACATAAATGGGCCACCAGAGACTGTTTTCTACGAACACGGACACTGGTGTAAATGACCAAGTGTCCGTCTTGGGTTTCCCCTCACCCTTTCGATACACCAAGATGCCTATGGCTCAACTACATGTCCTGTAGTCCCCTATTACCCCCCCCACCCCCTCTCTCCTCCTTCTCACGTTTCTCCACTTGATGACATGAACCAGTGGTTTTCAACCTTTTTTTCATATCAAGGACCATTATTGAGTTTATGTGCGTGTGCATGAGTGGGACAGGATGTCCGTGCGTACGTACGTACCTGCCACATTTCTCACATTCCTCTACGAACATGTTTCCATGGAGCTCTGCCAGCAGGTCCCTAGAGGAGAGAAACACACCAGGGGAGGGAGGGGTATGAAAGAAACCGTAGTAATTTAAGACAGTTATTCTCAAAATGGTCAGGGGTCCTCGGAAGGGGTTCTAAGGGGGTCCCCAGCAAAATGTGACCTGAGGCCGATTCTACAAATGCCTTCTAAAATCAGTAGTTTTCACACTTTCTAGATTAAAAAAAATAGCAGATGTACAAGCACGCTGTGAGCTTGTGCTATTTTTGAATATCCGACGCAAAGATCTAAAATGACACAGATGCTTTCCCGGTTTTAATGGGTTAATATAGCATCACAATCAGTTGAACCACTTTTATCTATATTTTATTCTTTGGCTATTCAAAAATTGCTGATCTACAAGCTCACAAAAAGCGTCGCAATTGTGAGCTTGTAGATCGGATATTTTGCATCTACATTTTTGATCTACAAGCTCAAAACTATGCAGCGCGTTGTGAGCCTTGTAGATCGGCAATTTCCAGATATTTAGTGTAGAGTGAAAATAGGAGGGGGTCTAGTATAGAGCTCTGGGGGACCCCCCCGGTCGACTAAGTGTTAACGCGTCCAGCAAGCAATGGTGGAAAGTAACTAAGTACATTTACTCAAGTACTGTAGTAAAATTATGCCATATTTTTACTTTCCAATTTTAAATACTTTTACTTCTACTCCACTACATCTCAAAGGCAAATATTGCAGTTTTACCCCACTACAATTATTTGACAGCTTTATAGATACTAGTTACTTTGCAGATTTGGATTATGAAGACAAAACATACATTAACCTTCTAAGCCCTATTTTGTACTTCAGCTATTTGAAAACAGCTGAATAGCTGACATTTCAGGCTTGTAGATCTGCTATTTTCAAAACCATTGTATACATTTTGAAACCTGAAATGGGACCTTCTGCATAATGAGTACTTTTACTTTTGGTACTTTTTGTACAATTTGATGCCAAAATTGCCAATACATTTCTACTTTTGCAAGTAAAAAGTGAATACAGAACTATTACTTGCAACAGAGCATTTCTATATTGTGGTATTGGTACTTTTACGTAAAGGGATAGTTCACCCAAAAAAATAACTTATTTTCTATCAATTACACACCCCATGAAGCCTTGAAATCATGGAGATTTTTGTGTTTTTGTCGCATTCCTAAGCCAATACTTTGATGACCGGCGGAAATTTGCTAATGTCTCCGGTAGGAGACTCAAAGTTGACACTTTGAGTCTCCTACCGGAGCCGCCGCCGGTCATCAAATTATTGGCTTTTTGTTTTGGCAAAAACATAAAAAAATCAACATGAATTCAAGTTTCCAGTCTGGAAAAGAAGCTTTGTCTGGAAACGTACTCAGTTAGATGCTTTACTGAACGTCACTTAATCCATTAAGACTGGCATCGAGTGCAGCACTATGAGCTTGTAGATCTGCAATTTTTTTGAAGAAAAATAGAATCGTGAAAATGTGTGCAATTCTTTGAATATACATATTTTTTAAAGTGAACATTTGTTTAACTCAAATGAAATCTTTGCTTCTGGGGGGTCCCTGGAACAAAATATCTTACAAATGTTCGCTTTAAAAATATATATATTCAAAGATTTGCACACATTTTCACAATTCTTTTAAAATAGCAGATCTACAAGCTCATAGAAGAAATCTAAAATGACGGGGTTCCCGGGTTGAATGGGTTAAGGGGGCTAGCATGTCGTCGGGACCACCTCTCCTGCCTTTGATCTCATTCAAAGGCAGTTCATTTTGGTTCTGCCGGCACCACCTGTTCTTCAAAGGGTTTTTGGCTGTGCTCGACTGGACTGACTTGCTTTGAACTTGTTGTTTGGGGGGGGGGGGTTAATTGGCATAACGAACTAAACTCTGAGCGAAAAAGGGTACAAAAAAATTGGCTACTCAAAATGTTTACTTCCAAGTAAAACCTGATAGATATTCCAAGCATTCACGTTTACAGCAAATACAGGAGAAGAGTCGTGTGGCTGGCTGCATCATTTTGAAATTTCACTTCATTCCTCGGTGCCATTTCATGGCTGTCGTGTGGAAACCTTGCATGTCCAAAACCATCACTTTTCAGGACACAGAAAAAAAGAACCTGGGATCTGGGACATGAAGAATGGAGATACAAGGTTTCTGCCCAACAACAACGACGACGACGCGGCAAACGTGGGTCAATGGGTCAATGGGTCTTGATGGTGATAACAACATAAACGTATGCAGAGCAGGGCCTTGGGCCTGACCGACGGAATGCAGCAGATAAATTGCTTCCACTGTATTATTATGCATGGAATCATTATAATATTGTTGGCCCCAGACCTCCACATAAAAAAAGTATTTTGTTTCAGGGACCCCCCAGAAGCAAAGATTTGAGTTACAAATGTTCGCTTAAAAAGAAATATATATATACCGTAATTTTCGGACTATAAGCCGCGACCTTTTTCCCATTTTTGGACCCTGCGGCTTATATAACGGTGCGGCTAATCTATGGATTTTTACAGCTAACGGCCACTAGGGGACCTTCTAAATCTATGGATTTTACAGGTTACAGTCCACCACTATATAAATAAAGTTTATTATTATTATTATTATCTAATGTTGACCCCCCCCAACCCCCCCGGGGCTCCGCTCCGATCCCCCCCGCCCCCCGCGCACCTCTCGGTCCGCACACCGCTCAGAAAAAAGAAAAGAAAAGTATTTTGTTGCGTGTCTAAATCACTTTCTCTTTTATCCCAAATGCGTCCCAATCAGTACCCGCCATAGAGCCAAGGCAGGCGGCCGCCTGCCCAACTAAAATCTAGCATCCCCTAGAAAATAAAGTAAAAGACTGAAAAACAGGCAGTGAAAGAAATCCAAAGAGAATAGTGGCCGTCGGACCTCCTCGTCCATTCACGCGGGCAGGCAGCCAATCACTACCGTATCCATTCAGCAGAGCGACGTCGCCTATAGTGATGCAAATGTATGCCTTTATCTTCATGGGGTGCCAGGTGTGGGGGTCTGGGCCATCACCTGTACTCACCTGGCATAAAAGGGGCTCTGAGAGCAGCTTGAGCCATTAAACTACAACATGAAGAGACCACCGCTGAATAATTGACTGATTGATTATACTTGCATATTGTTTTTATTAACGTTTTTCAGTTTGTAGTCATTGTAGTGTTGTTGTTAACTTGTTTACCCCGAGATTTCCCCCCGACATTTTCCCCCGAGTCCGAGAGGGGGGTAGGTAGAGAAAAAAATCTCGTCTGCCCTAAATGTTATTTCTGGGAACGCCACTGGTCCCAATCAGTCTAAAGAGCCTTGATGGACAGCTAGGCCTACTATGTTGCAAAAGACGCCATCTAAGTTTCCCTTTTATGTAGGCATTGTATTTTTTAATAAGACGGACAATAATAAATCCTGTGGGTTAATGATTAATCACCAGGTTCGAGAGAGCAGTGGTGGAAAAAGTAGTCACATTGTTTAGTCTTATCCAACGATAACAAAATATTCTAGTTTTGGGTCTGAGAGTCTAAATCTCATCAATGGTGGGATCCGTGGCTTAAATGTGGAATAAATAATGGACCTTGATATGAAAAAGGTTGAAAACCAATGGCCTAGAGGAGAGGGGATGAGAGGGGAGAATGAGTGAGGAAGAGACGGACAAAAACGACAGTGTTTGTCTCTAGTAGTCTACACCCTCCCCAATAACGGTTAGGGTTGGCAGTGACAGGGACTATACAGTACATAATATCGTCTCTGTCGGGTGGAAACCTCATAGAGCTTGTAGATCTACTTTTGTTGTTTCTGTGTGACGCTGTAGGATGATGAAGATAAGAAGGGCATTCATTTACACCACTGCGAGAGAGAGGCTCGCCGCTCGCGTCGCAAAAGCCAGTGTTGTTAATTCAGCCAAAATCATTTGCGTTTCAAATCGTATTGTTTGATCGGATGGTGATATAACTTAACAGTCACAAGGTATTTATAAACATACATGTGTGGATGACGGTGACGGAGAATTTTAATGAAGTCTTGATCAGGACGTGCTGCGCACTTCTGTGTTGCTCGCACAGACAATGTGTTAGCCCGTACAACATGTGGCGCGCGGCCACGACCGCGGTCCACGCTCTGCTCTTACTTTTTATTACTGATTTTATGTTAAAACTAAATGTTAAAAAAGGATTGATCAAGTGATATTACTCAAACAGAGAACATAACCTCTCCAGAATCATACTCAGCAAAGTTTCACAGCGTGCTGGTTAGAAGTGCTGCATTGAACTGCTGGAGTGGAGTACTGGAATGGAGTGCTTTGATCGGAGCGTTTGATCGGCATTTTCGCTGCGATGCGATCTCCATTTTTTAGCTGTTGTTAATCGGATCGCGGCATCTCTACTTGTTTGTTGAAATGTTAATAAATGGGAGCTTTCCCAAACAGCCATCTCTTCCCCAACAGTCCCCTCTGTGCACGAACCCTTACATATGGTAATTAAATATTAAAACACCCGCGGCTTATAGTCCAGTGCGGCTTATATATGTACAAATCATTCAATTTAGCTGCTGCGGCTTATATTCAGGTGCGCCTTATAGTGCGAAAATTATGGTATACTCAAAGATTTGCACACATTTTCACGACTTAAAAAAAAAATACATATATATTTGAATTTGAATCCTGAAAAGTAACAGTTTTGGACATAAGAGGGTTTCCAACCGACAGAGACAATATGTATAGAGCATTGGTTCTCTATGTGGGGTCCGGGGACCCCCAGGGGTCCTTGGGAGGGTACCAGGGGGTCCGCAGCAAAAATTAGCTAATATAGCGTCACAATCATTTTAACCACTTTAACCATATTTTATACTTTGGATATTAAAAAAATAGCAGATATACAAGCAGCCAAATACATATCATGTTGGGAGTCCTCGACATCAAATGGTTTGAGAACCACTGGCATAGAGAGCATGGCCGTATCTAGGAGGAGGTGAAAGGACACATATGTGGGGAACAGTGCTACGGAACGCATGATGCCATCAATACATATTCATGGACCTCCGGGGGTCAAAGACTAACGAAGCGAAATGAGTCATCATCTCGCATGAGCCATAATTATCATACGAGATGTATTATATGAATGTGAAATAAATTCACTCTTCCCGTCTGGTCTCCAAATAATGATACGCTGTGTAATGCGCAGTGTTCATTTATCACTCTGAGAGTCACCTGCTTATGAGCAACTTACAGCGTTATTGTTTTCTAATGATATTTCGGTGATGATTTATTCATTTGCATCTACCATCATATTGTCTCTGTCGGGTAGAAACCTCATATGTCCGATTTTTCTTTTTTTGTATGAATACATTTACATTTTCTCCAATCTGTATGGTAGACTAGAGTATGTCAACACAATATAACTTATACAATGAGGTGGTTATATTTTCTCTCCCTGCTCCTCTACTGAGACATTTAGATCGTGTCAAAGGTCATGTCTCACCTAGACACAAGATCTGACATAAATAAATTACCCGGTGGTCAAGATTCAATTTATCCCCTGAGCAAGCAAAATTATATGTATTGCCGCGGACCCCCATCTCAAATATTTTGTTCCAGGGACCCCGAGAAGCAAAGATTTGAGTAAGAAATGTTCGCTTTGAAAAAAGTATATATGCAAAGATTTGCACAATTTTCACGATTCTTCCAAAAATAGCAGATCTACAAGCTCATAGCGCGGCACCTATGAGCTTGTAGATCTGCTATTTTTGAATAGCCAAAGAAATCTTAAGTGACACAGATGCGTTCCAGGTCTTAATGGGTTAAAATACGGAGATAGGAGGTTTCTGCCCGATACACACACGTTGAATAAGTCAATTATCTAATAATTAACACAACGGGTGTTTTACAGCGTTTTATTAAAACAGATTACGTTGAGTGCCAGAGATCTCACCGTTTGTAACGCTGTGCTGTTTATAGCTGTGGACTCCACTGGGAGCACCCACACGCAAACAATGGATGCGTGCACGACGATCGATGGTCCTGGCTAACGCCTGGAACAAAAACATCTCTCACACGAGTCGCCATTACAGAGTAATCGCCCATCGAAAATGACTTGTTTTCCCCAATGTAAAAAGTTAAGGAGATACAGAGGTTTTTTATAAAGGAGATAGAACGGGAGCGGACGGGGAGCCATGTTTTTTGGCACGGTGATCCAGCTGTCCCTTCCTTCTCAGAGTCACCGTGAGTGATTCCAGAGCTGCGCTAGCCCCCCCCCCTTTTGGAAAAAAACAAAAAGACTGATAAGACGGTTTTTACCATGTTTGGCACCCGATGTGTTAAAGTAAGTAGGTCGGAGAGGCTTATTGTCGGTATCAGCCGAGAACGCAGCTGATACCCCGTTACAAATGCACTAGACCCCTGGGAGATGTGTGGTAAATACTACGTTTTGTGAAAAACGTATGTTGCTATAGTTAAAATCTAAACTGACAGATGCTTTCCCGGTTTTAATGGCTTTTAACAGTGAGCGATGGATGGATGGATGGAGGCCCTACCTACCTGGGGAAGCCGGAGCGAACATGTAGGCCGTCGACATTCTGGCTGACCAGGTACTTGAGGTATCCGGCCCTCTGCAGCCCCAGCAGGGCCATGTGAGTCTGGCTGGGCCTGGCGTCTTCGAACGTGGTGTCAAAGTGCGGCATTTCACCTTTCTCCTCCAAGGTCCACACGCCTTTGGGTCCCCTGCGGAAGAAAAAAAACACGAAAATCGTACATACCTAAATAAAAGAAACAAATGAATCCCTCTTCTTTTTATTGTCTCTTCTAGAGTTGTTCCGATACCGCTACCAGTATCGGAAAAGCTGCCGATACTGACTAAAATGCCGGCATTGGTATTGGCCAGTCTATGGCAGTTTATGGCATTCCGATACCACATAATTTATCAAATGATGATATTTCATTTACAGTCATATTTTGAATGCTTGAGTTGACTAGAGGTTCGGGCCGAGCTTCAGTTGACTAGAGGTTCGGGCCACACGTCTAGAGTTAACCTGCATTGCAGGTGGCGACAAGACACATATTGGATAGGCAACCCGCTTTTGACAAATTAGTCGTCGGCAAACACATCGTCTGACATGTAAGCCTTAAGAGTGGGGCAGGGGTGTACTGTAGATGTTTTAGCTAGTGGAGCGCTACGCCATGTGCACGCACATACACTATATAGTCTTTGGTGTGACCCGGCAGGGGAATCGAACCCCTGACCTTCCAGTCTCAGGGCAGACTCTCTAAGCAAATGTTGGCTTGGAATGTTTGCCCCCCAGAATAGGCATGCTAGGGTTCATTTAAGTGCATTCACTTGAGTAAGTACACTCCACTCCACCACTGAACATGACAAAAGGCAGGGTTGCTGTGAGGACACACTAGAACGTATCTTTAAGCTCCAGGAGCAGCAGCAGCCAGCAGGGGAAATTCATTCTGCTTATCTAATCTAAGTAGTAATATATAAAAACATGCCCTCTGCAACAACTGTCTCATCTTATCCATTCTCTTTGAAGTGCGACCACAGCATCAGTCAGTGTCTGTCTCTCACACACACACACACACACGGTACGATGTTACAACGCACATGGTTACTCATCCGATTGTGTGACCTGCCTCCACTGCAGGTGGCGACAGGACACATATTTGTCGGCACACACATCGTCTGACATGTAAGCCTAGTAAGAGTGGGCAGGGGTGTACTGTGGATGTTTTAGCTAGTGGAGCGCTACGCCACGTGCTCGCTTTCTCGCATACACGCGCACGTGAGCGATCGCGATTGAAATAACCTCTTTAATATTTAGGCCTATTTATTAACCCACAATATACTGTATATCAAATGTTAGTCTATTTACTTGCATACTGGGGACAATACAGTGTTGTCATATGCATTTGCCTTGTAGACGTCACCTCTGTGAATTAATTAGTTCATGAATCCATCAGCCACTGTTATCCAACTCTTTGACTGGTTCAGACAGAACATCTGCCTATATACACCTACAGTAGGCTACGTGCATGTGAGGGCGTGTGTGCACCTTCAGAGTGCTTCGCTCCGCCGGCAGAAAATGTTGAAAAGGTGTTTATCATTATAAAATTTCAAGTGGTGAGTCTTGGATGTCTGACAGACGATTAGATGGGGCTGTTGTAGGCCTCCCGTTTAGTGCCATCTCCAGTTGCAACGTGACCAGCGGTGGAAGCAGTACTCACATTTTGGACTTAAAAGTAGCAGTACAAAAGAAGCGGCATCAAAATATACTTACAAGTAACAAAAAGCAAAAGTACTCAATATGCAGGATGTCTTATTTCAGAATTGTAATATGTCATCGTTGTTGGACTAATATTATTGATCATCAACCACTTCTGCCCCATTTCATACTTTCAACTATTCAAAAACAGCTGATCACATTGCGAGGCATTGTGAGCTATTTTAGAAAAATGTGTAAGACTTTTGATTAATAATCGGAATAGTTATGAAGTAACTAAAGGGCTGTGTCCACGCAGCAATGTTTTTTTTTTAGATGCCAGTCTGCCATGCACTTCTATGATAAAGACGTGCTGTTGCGCTCCTCTTTCCAGCGCCCGGGCATCGCACAGTCTTTTGCCAGAACACCCTGGGCGCTTCAAGCAAACAATATTTCACCTTTTGGAGAGGAGCGGTCATTTACGATCCGACGTTGAATCGTCACCACAACCATGAAAAGTCCTTGTTTACGTTATTGCATTTAGGCTAGTTGTGCTATAATAATAGCTGACACAGATGACAGGACATTCGAGCACAGCAACTGGTTGATAGGTCTGAAAGTTGCGGGCATCAAAAAAACACTGCGTGAGATGTAGTGGAGTAAAAATATTAAGTATCACGGAATGGTGGTAAATGTACCGCAAAACAGTTACCACTTAAACCATCTAGTGTCAGTGACACAAACTTCAGTTACAACTGTGCTCGGATCGCCTTGTTCCATCCACACCAACTCTCTTCGCCAAAAATAGCCAATCTACAAGCTCAACCCTGTAAGTAAGTAGGCCTTGCGGCCCATATAGGGCAGGAGCCTATCTCCTGTTTCTGTAGCATGAGGCAGCTTCATGTCCACCCCCCTGGACATAGTATGTCACAAGGACTTGCCCCCAATCCAACCCTTGATGCATTGCTGAGTGCCAAGCGGGGAGGCATTAGGTCCCATTTGTATAGTCTTTGGCGGCAGGGGAATCGAACCCCGACCTCCCAGTCTCAGGGCAGACTATCTGAAGCAATTGCTGGCGAATGTTTCCCGCCAGAATAGGCATGCTAGGGTTCATTTAAGTGCATTCACTTGAGTAAATGCACTCCACTCCACCACTGAACATGAAAAGAGGCAGGGTTGCTGTGAGGACACACTAGAACGTATCTTTATGCTCCAGGGGCAGCAGCCAGGCAGCAGGGGAAATGCATTCTGTCAATCTAAATTGACAATCTTAAAGGAAAATTCATGCCCTCTGCAACAACTGACTCATCTTATGCATTCTCTTTGAAGTGCCACCACACACACACATCAGTCAGTGTCACTGTCTCACACACACACACACACACACACACACACACACACACACACACACACACACACACACACACACACACACACACACACACACACACACACACACACACACACACACACACACACACACACACACACACACACACACACACACACACACACACACACACCAGGGGATCGATTATACTGGAGATAAATATTCTGTGACTACTTGAAAAAGGTATAAGAAATTTGAAAAATTGCTGGCATAGTTCACAATTATTTTTTTATTTCATTGGCACTGAATGAGTTAAATTTCAAGGACCCCCAGTTTAATATGTATAATATGTATATATCTTTTTTTTCAATCTCTGGGACCCCAATCTACACAGCAAAGTCCTGTGTTAATTTAACTGAGTGTACAAATGGAACCTAATGGAACTGTACCGGTCCATTTGGTTCCATTCATACACTCTCAGAATTACAGACAAGTAAGGGTCCATTTATAGTTGAAGAAACAAAGAGTTATCAATGTGAACATTATTGTAAATGCCATAATAAAATGTGTCTCTGTCAAACAGAGAGGCTGTGAGCCTCTGTTGCCTTCAACATGCTGCTACGACTGTACTGCAACACACTGCAACATGGTGGACACTGCCCTCCAGTGGACAAGGAGCCACATCACACTACAATAACTGGTGGAGAAATCCCTGATAAGCTGACAAAAACCTTATATTAGTCAAGTCATAATTGTTTGTATTTTATACAACAAGCGCAGACTCAAAGTGCTTTCCAATAAAAAACAGAAAATCACCTTATTTTCTAGTCTAGTGTTTTCAGTTGTGAACTACAGCCATATTGTACGTGCATTACAATAAATTAACTAGTATAATAAGCAATACGTCGAGCCCAGAGGAAATTACCGATCTGCAAGCGCAGACTCAAAGTGCTTTCAAACAAAAACTGGAATGATGTCAATGACAAAAAATACATACGAAGGTGAGTACATTTAAAAACAATAAAAAGTGCTTTAACCCATTTAGACCTGAGGCCGAAGTTTTCTGAAAAAATTACCAAAACAATATGTTGCTATATAATGTACATAGCAACAGGAACCCCAAAAGGGGTTTCCGTCCTGAAAAGTATAGTTACAAATAGGGGTTCCTGCCTAAAATGGGTTAAAATCAACTCTTTCTTTCACTGAGAGCCAGTGAAGATAAGTTAAAATAGGAGTGATGTGTTACAACAAACTTTTTGGTTTTAGCTAAAGCTCTGGCAGCAGCTTTTGTGCAACACCTCTGTCAGCAATGTATGCTCTTCAAATGAAAAGCTAATATTTTTGTCAAGAAGCCATAGAGTTTCAATATTGGTTATGGCCTCGTTTGAAATCCGCCTCTCCTTTTTAAATGTACATGACCTACAAATGTGTTTAACCCATTCAAATTAAGTTTAGACTCTTAGTAAGTCTGCAACACTCTAGGCACCAACCATCTGCATCACAATGAGGTTCTAAAACACCAGTTTACAACTGACACTAGTGTAACCGAGTTAAAAGTTAATTTAGAATTTGTCTTCTATTGAGCAGCACCAGCCAATATTTGTATATATTATATATACACTGGTGCTGTGACCCGGCTCAGTGTAACGGATACCACTTGGTAGACAATGACGAGAGCAGGAACCACGTTTGACAGTTTATTCTGTAGGAAACAGACAAATAACACAATATTTGTCTTTGGATGGGCACTGCATATCATCAGACTTTCCTCAGCAGAGGAGGAAATCTACCTAGGCACCTACGGCAACACAACTAGGACATACAGTGCGATATGCAGTGAACCAGAGAATACTACAGTATAAACACTAGTTTGAACCAACAAATATTGGCTGGTGCTGCTCAATAGTGGACAAATTCTAAATTAACTTTTAACTCTGTTACACTAGCTGCTGCTTATAATTTCACACGTACATGAACACGTACGCGTATGAAAGATACTCATAGTCAGAGCTACTACAGGGGAGTCTCTAAATCTTTGTGTGATTGGATTTTTTTTTTGCATTAACCCCTTGAACCCTAGAATCCCTTTTGTGAGAGAAACATTAGCGGAAAATAGCACATCTTCGAGTTTGAATATCTGAAGAGGAGGTATGGTGTAAAAGAGCAGACAAGAAAAGATAATGTGCAAACAAACAACATTAATTGACAAAACACTGATGACAGTGCTGTCAAACAAGTCTATGAAGCTCAGAAGCTGTCTATGAAATCTATGAAAAAGTTTAACCTGCAACATAATATGTAGTGGGGGTCCCTGCTTCATTTCTCTCTCAGTGAAGGGGTCCTTGGCTGGAAAACATTGAAGACCCCTACCCACTACCCACACTTCCCTATAGGGCTCCCATTTACCATTAATAATTTCTATATATATATATTTTTTAAAGCAAAGATTCCAGATATACATGCTCTCATCGCGTCGCATCGTGATCTGTTGTGAGCATGTAGATTAGCTATGTTCGCTATTTTTGAACAAAGAAGTATTACTCTGTAATCATACTAAATCGGTTATGAAAATGATTTCAATGTTTTTCGTGTCATTTCGTTGAGAGAGATATATATATATATATATATATATATATATATACACATTTTGATTCATGAAAAATATTTACTGACAGAATGATGGCTGGTCAAAAAATAATGTATGGTTGCAGTCCCCTGGTGTTTCACCTGAAGACATGTATGCCTGCTGAACTCACCTGAAGTCAGGTATGCCTGCTGCGGTGCTGATGCCAGCTCCAGAATGAACCACCAAGTACTGGGACTCTTTGATCAACTGGGCAAGACTCTCTGCCTTTTCCTTCACTGCTTCAGGGCCATCAAACACCTGACACAAGAGGAGATAGGACAGACAGGACAAGAGGAAAAATGGGACAAGAGGAAAGACAGGGACAAGAGGAAAGACGGGACAAGAGGAAAGATGGGGAGAAGAGGAAAGACAGAGACAGGACAAGAGGAAACACAGGGAAAGAGGAAAGACAGAGATGATACATTTTAATATAATAATTAAACAGCTGACACAAACAGCATGTTGGGAACAAGAGGAAAGAGGAGAGAATTCCGCAGCATGGAGAGTGACTGACACTCCTAGACTAATGTCTGAGTTTTGGTGTTGTTGTCGTTTTGGTAGACAGGGATGTTTTTGAGGCTACCAAAACAAACAGTGAGAAGTGAGAACACCCAAATACCTAGCCCCTTTCGGGACCCTGTTTACCTTTTTTATATTTGGGAAGGCGGTATCCAGGGTCCCTTGTCGCTCAAAACACACTCTCTCGTACTGGCGGCTACCACTGTCTGGTCTCGGGCTAATAGCTCGTCGCTTAGAAGTTGCAGAGATTTCTCAAAGGTACCAACAAGAGCAATACTAACGGTGCCAGAAAGCTGCATTAATCCGCACGGATCGACGATGCCGTTTAACATTTTTAATAATTTAGTAAAACTTAAGCTCCTCTCTCACACTTGTGATTGTCATGCAAGCATGTAGGAGCTCGCCAATCAGAGGCAGTAACGTAGGACCTTAGAGTTATGCGTAGGACGCGCAGCTTGTCAGTCACCGCGGGGAGGCCGGACATGGGCAGTGGAGCAGAGTGTGAGAGAGGAGCTTAAGTTTTACTAAATTATTAAAAATGTTAAACGGCATCGCCGATCCGTGCGGATTAATGCAGCTTTCTGGCGCGTTAGTATTGCTCTTGTTGGTACCTTTGAGAAATCTCTGCAACTTCTAAGCGACGAGCTATTAGCCCGAGACCAGACAGTGGTAGCCGCGAGTACGAGAGAGTGTGTTTTGAGCGACAAGGGACCCTGGATACCGCCTTCCCAAATATAAAAAAGGTAAACAGGGGGGTAAAAAAGGGGCTACCAAATACCGTGAGAGGCAATTCATTTCTGCAGGTAAACACTCTCCACCACACTACTCCAGTGTGTTTCTGCAGGTAAACATCACCACACTACTCCAGTGTGTTTCTGCAGGTAAACACCACCACACTACTCCAGTGTGTTTCTGCAGGTAAACATCACCACACTACTCCAGTCAGTGTGTTTCTGCAGGTAAACACCACCACACTACTCCAGTGTGTTTCTGCAGGTAAACACTACCACACTACTCCAGTGTGTTTCTGCAGGTAAACATCACCACACTACTCCAGTGTGTTTCTACATGTGAACACCACCACACTACTCCAGTGTGTTTCTGCAGGTAAACATCACCACACTACTCCAGTGTGTTTCTGCAGGTAAACATCACCACACTACTCCAGTGTGTTTCTACATGTGAACACCACCACACTACTCCAGTGTGTTTCTGCAGGTAAACATCACCACACTACTCCAGTGTGTTTCTGCAGGTAAACATCACCACACTACTCCAGTGTGTTTCTACATGTGAACACCACCACACTACTCCAGTGTGTTTCTGCAGGTAAACATCACCACACTACTCCAGTGTGTTTCTGCAGGTAAACATCACCACACTACTCCAGTGTGTTTCTGCAGGTAAACACCACCACACTACTCCAGTGTGTTTCTGCCATAGGTTTCTGCAGGTAAACATCACCACACTACTCCAGTGGCTGATAACAGATGCTATAGAGGAAATTGGTGGGATATATATATATATAGTTGTGTAAACACAGGGCAAAGCAGGCCACTTATGGGAGAAGTGAACCTGAGCACACATTATGACTGATCAGTCATTATCAGTGAATAAGTAATGAATACTGAATACTAAGTGAATACTATACTTAGTCAAAGGCATCCCACCAGAAAATCACCTTTCCACAGTCTAATGTTTGTTTGAACTACAACCACATTCACATTGTACGTGCATTACAATACAATACATTAACTAGTATAATAAGCCATTCATGGTCGCGCCCCCGAAAATAGCCGATCTGCAAGCTCGCAACGCGTCGCACGAGCTTGCAGATCTGCTATTTTGGTGGCTTTTTAGCAGCTAGCTAACCGGGGCTAACATCATTGAGCTTCTAAACGTTACCTCTGGGAGTCCACAGACACCTTTGTCCGCGTAAGGAGACAGTCCAGCGGCGTAGTTCACTGACATGGCGGCGGCCCCGGTATGTTTTTACACACTCTAAACTTGCTAATGTAGATAATAGTATGACACAAATGATTCACGTTTAGCCTCAAGCAGCAGTTACTCCTCTTCAGCCATCTAACTGGTCCGTCCTGTTTAGATGACGTCATCAACAAGCGACGACGAAAGCAAATGACAAGCGGGAAAATGAATTCATTGTTTTTTTTTTAATGAGAACAACGCAAATATATCGGCGCTTTTAGGCATGATAAACAACATGTCAACTGCTATAAAGTAGTTTAAACAGACACATTAATTGTATGAAATGTTGTCATACCATCACACACAAAAACGATCTTAAATTAAATGATATTAATCATTAAAGCTTAGCTTTTAGCTAGTCATCACACAGTATTTTATTTCCTTTCCCTCCTCTTTTAGGCGTGTGTGTGTATGTGTGTTTTATAACCACTAGATGGCAGTGTTTTACTAGAGAAGAAACACGTTTGGCATTAGAGTAGAGGGGTCTACAACCACTGTCATGATACAGGATTTATAGGTGATACTGACAGGATTCTGACCATAATAAGAATACATTTTATTTGTAATAATAATACTAGCTATATACACAGCTAAGAAAAATAACACACATGGCATCACTGAGTCCATCTAGGCAAAAGCCTTGTTAAAAAGAAAGGTTTTTAGTCCCTTTTAAAAGCGTCAATGTACTGTGGTGCTCTCAGATGGTCAGGGAGGGCATTCCACAGCCGAGGAGCAGCTGAGCAGAAGGCCCGGTCCCCCATGGTGCGGAGCTTCGTCTTGTGGGGTTTGAGTGTACACTGAGGGTGACCATGATACTGACTTAACACTTCAATAGTGAGACACAGCTGATTGTTTTTAATTGGCCATGATGAGCCATATTTGTCACTTAAGACTGTATGTAACCAGTAACACTGATGAAGGCCTGCGTGCTGCAGCGCGTCTATTGGGTTGACTGCTGATGCGGATCATAAACGTTATTAAAAAAGACTATTCTACAGAGAGTGCAAATTGTTTCTTCTCTATATGAAACTGACATGACACTGACTGACTGACCATGATTCTGACCATGGTGCTACTAACATGATACTAACCATGATACTGACATGTTATACTGACACTAACATGATACTGACATGATACTAACCATGATACTGACCATAACTAACCATGATACTGACCATGATGAATAACAATAATAACACTCAAGATATGTTTTGTCTCACACCCTTTGAATTTTTAACCATATTTTGCATAATACAATAATGTTGGCTTGGCTACAAACTGAACAACTGAACTCAAATTACACAAGAGATGTGTGACAGACACAAATTTATCAATTAACAGTTTTCTTTATATTACATCTATAATTTGATTTAATTAGAACTTAGACCAAAAATAAATCAATAATATTGCTGAATTATTTGGTAACATGGCATGATATATTAAGTTTATGATTTAAGTGGTTAGTAAAACCTTAGACATAAGTAGTCCATAAAAGACATGCTAATCTTCACTTATGTTGTCCTCATGTGACACCACAAAAAAGCAAACACTCTAAATGTTGAAAATGATTGTAAGTTACTATGTATAAGCATATAAAAAAAAATAATAATAATATCTAAACACCAATTTTAGTCAACTAATTCATGCCAATATACAACATCATGTTCCAAAGTCACACAACATCTTCACAGTGTTATCAATGGTAATGCATGGAAGGACGAAGGAGTGTGTGTGTGTCAGTATGTATTTCATAATCAAATACAGATACCAACGTTGTTTGAAGGCGTTTCGTGTTCTGTAGTTTGATCACAGTAAGGTATTTGTCCACACATAGACCAAGTATTCCAACAGCTGTCATCTGTCAATGGAAGTCGGGATCAACTCCACCATCATGCTGCCATCAACTGGAGTGTGTTTACTGGGGTCTGAAAACCTTCTATTTATAGCTAAACGGATGGCAAAACAAGAATATAGTTCATGGTATTGCCTCGCCAGGTATGTCTGCTAAGAGAATTATGAGTATTGTTGTTAATGTAACATATTTTAAAATGTTTTAGAAGAAAAATGACAGAGGAATCACTATGCTTGGACCATGGTTGGGTGATGTTTTGAGCATATCACTTAAAACAAGTGCACTGTTTTCACCTCAGATATATTAATAACAAAAAGGCACATGTGAGCTAACTGGACAGCTCTTTGTCGCATTTCATAACATACACCGTAGTTTGTTATAACTAGTTTTTATCGAGGAGAAAACACAAGTGGCACATTTAGCCAACTAGACAAGAGGAGCTGTGTGTGTGTTGACTCTACATGGTTCTCATGTGGTGTTTAAGTCCAGCCCCTTCAGTGCATTCATCATCAGTCTGTAAAACTTTACTGTAGAGAACTGAACTACTATCTGAGAAGGAAAACTATGGCAGAAGTCGCACCAGCTCCAGCTCCGGCCCCGGCCAAGGCCGCCAAGAAGAAGGCAGCTCCTCGACCCAAGAAGGCCGGCCCTAGCGTCGCTGAGCTCGTCGTCAAGGCCGTGTCCGCCTCCAAGGAGCGGAGCGGTGTGTCCCTCGCTGCGGTCAAGAAAGCTCTGGCTGCCGGCGGCTACGATGTTGAGAAGAACAAGGCCCGCGTCAAGATCGCCGTCAAGAGCCTGGTCGTTAAAGGCACCCTGGTCCAGCTCAAAGGCACCGGTGCATCTGGCTCTTTCAAGGTGAACAAGAAGGCTGAAGCGGTGAAGAAGCCTGCTGCTAAGAAAGCAGTTAAAGCCAAGAAGCCTGCCGCCGCCAAGAAACCCGCTGCGGCTAAGAAGCCCAAAAAGGCGGCAGCAAAGGAGCCCGTTGCCGCCAAGAAATCGCCGAAGAAAGCCAAGAAGCCTGCCGCCAAGAAAGTGGCAGCCAAAAGCCCGAAGAAGGCCACTAAGCCCGTTGCCGCCAAGAAATCGCCCAAGAAAGTGGCCAAGAAGCCCGTAGCAGCCAAGAAAGCGCCAGCCAAGAAGGTTGCCAAACCCAAGGCAGCCAAGAAGGCCGCTCCCAAGAAGAAGTAAATTGTGATCCATCTATACCCACAAAAGGCTCTTTTAAGAGCCAACCACATCATTTTATAAGAGTTTCCTAATTTTTACACGAGCACTGGAAAAATAACCTGTGCGTGTTAATACACAGATACCACAAACGAATAGTTCATAACAAATTGTGCTCAATGATGTTCATAACACATTGTAGTTAAACATCGCAGCCGCCCTGGGTTGTAATCCGACCATTTTTGCTGCATATGTAGGCCTACTTTCCTCCCGTCTGCTAGTTCCTCTCACTGGACGCTTGCAAAATAACATTAACTAGTGTCATTGAGCATGGAGATATTTCACACAATGTGTGAAATAAATATACATGTGTGTCACGTATTTATATTGTTCAAAAATCTGATAAATTGTATATATGAACCCTTTGGTCCACCTCTACATAATTAAAAAAAAAATTATCTCATTGTGCAGTTAATGGGAAATGTCATATTACTCAAATAAGCGAGACACTATTCGTATAATCGTATTAATGCTTTATTGATTAAATACTTAAGTTTATCTAGTTATGGTTATGTGACAATACAATGTAGAACCTTGTGAGTGAAATAAAGACCCATAGCAAATGATGTTACAAATTTAAGAACAAAACTTGGAAATAAATTATTGGATTGACAAGGTTATTATAAGGGTAGAGTTGACTAGCAATATTACTGTAAACTTGGGGCATTGGGGATGGGATAATAGTCATGAGTGTGTGTGTGCATGCGTGCGTGTGTGCGTGCGTGTGTGTTTGGGTGGGAGGGGCGGGTTGGCAAGGTCTGCCTGTCCTCCCCTACGTCCTCAGAACACAAATAAATACACAAGGCTTGGTAGTTCGAAGTCATTCACATTCACACTCGAATCTTCAACTAAACAAAAAATGTCTGGACGAGGGAAAGGAGGAAAAGGCCTGGGAAAAGGAGGCGCCAAGCGTCATCGTAAAGTGCTTCGTGATAACATCCAGGGCATCACCAAGCCCGCTATCCGCCGTCTGGCCCGCCGTGGTGGTGTGAAGCGTATCTCCGGTCTGATCTACGAGGAGACCCGCGGCGTCCTCAAGGTTTTCCTGGAGAACGTGATCCGTGACGCAGTCACTTACACCGAGCATGCCAAGAGAAAGACCGTGACCGCCATGGATGTTGTCTATGCTCTGAAGAGACAGGGACGCACTCTGTACGGCTTCGGAGGTTAAATTCACTAACTTTATCTACCAACAACCCAAAGGCTCTTTTAAGAGCCGCCCACAGTTTTTATTTTAAGAGTTTCCTCTGCTAATTCTTGAATGCTGCCAGGGTCACAGGTTCTCTATTTTGGCTTTCTAAGAGCAGAATCATGTTTACACTATCAATTAATTAAATAATATCAATCAGCCTGACGAGCTAGATTCGGGTACAGACATGAGAACATCAACCTGAAAGGGTTAATATCAATATTGGCTTATGTCACACCTAAGATGCATGTTATTAAAAAGTATACCAGTCACATTAATTCAAGATATTTGAAAATTGATTATGTACATGGGGTTAAAGTGATGCTGGTGCTTTTTATCGCATTTGGCTGGGGAACCCCTTCAAGGATAATCATGTGCATCATTGTTACCAATGATGAGCAATATTCAACAAATGTTTTTTATTACAGATTTGCTGTTATAGATGTATTGACGTTGAAAGGTGTGATTTTAAAATGCAAACATTACATTAGACGATAACTGGAAGGGTGGGCGCCAAAACATTCTGGGCACTAGGGAAATCTGGGCACCAAAACAGAGTGGACACCATTCTCCACATTATTAGGAATATTGCCATTGTCTCATTGAATAGACAGATAGATATACTGTAGACCTTTATTGATCCCCATGGAGAAATGTGGATGTCATAACAGCAACAGCAGTAAGCATGATACACAGTATATAGTTTAATGATCAAAGCAGAAACATAATAAAATGACTTTTGCATTTAATTATACGTCCCTCAAAATGTTACAGGGACAATAGAGCATAAGAGCGGGAAGACACCACCCTCTTTGTGGCAGGATCAGCCAATCCTATGCTGGGAGTCACACACTAGTATACATTGGCTTTGTATAAACACTGGTGCGATATAATCAATATTCTAACATTCGTCGCCGTAAGTTTACGAATATCATTAAAATGCCTGAAGTTGCCAAGCCAGCGCCTAAGAAGGGCTCCAAGAAAGCCGTCACTTTAGACTGCCACAAAAAGCGTCGCACCATCTCATCCAGGGAGATTCAGACCGCCGTCCCCCTGCTGCTCCCCGGTGAGCTGGCCAAGCACGCCGTGTCTGAGGGCACCAAGGCTGTGACCCAAGTACACCAGCTCCCAAGTAATACTGCATAGTCTGCTCTAAACACACCTTTTCAAAAAATAGTTTTTCTACATACTGCAATATGAACTATTATGTAGTGGTATTATAGTAGGTGCGTTATAAGATGAAATGACCATGCATGAAAAATGTACTACTGAGAATATACTTATTTGTGCTGTAGGTTCTTAGGCTAACACACTTGTCAGAGTGCTGTAGAAAGTGCTTGATTAATTTAGTTATGTATTTTTTTTACCAGTATCGCTCCCCCCTGACTCAATTTATCTTGATGCCGGCGTAATACACAAATGATGTTGGTGTCAATTTACTCAGCATTCTATTGGATAGGCATACAGACAAACATAATACAGAGTTGATGGGATGATGACATTTATTTTTACTTACATCAATTTCCATTCAAAACAATCTAGCTGTCAAACGTTTAGTATCTAGTAAGTATACATGTTTAGAGCTAGTAGCTACTAGCAGACAGACTCCTTTCACAGCAGTCATTTTGCCAGTAATTTTTTAACTTCATGCTGACACACAATTGTATTTATTATGGGGTGTTTATTTCCCTCTGCTGTGCTCCATGTCATTATGCTTTGTAATGGCACCATTAGAAAAGTGGAGCTTATTTGTTTTGTCCTATGTTTGGTGTCTTATCTGCTCATAGGTTCCTTACTATGGTCGGAGTGTTTATCATGTGTTATTTTAAATAATTGTTATTATTATTATATGTATTTGTGTAAATCATTTACGTACAAAAAACTTAAGGTGTGCTGTTACTGTATAGTATGAAATATTCTGTACCAGCACTATGAAAAGCCAATCACCTTAATAAAAGACAAATATTTTTTAAAAATTGAAAAGTGGTGTTTGCTCTGAACTGGCCATCCTTGAATAAATATACATGATAAATATTTGTGTGAAATGAACTGAAACGTGTCAGGTTTCTTATAATCTATTCACAAAACAAGAGCTTAGCAGAGCCAGATAAATGACCTGTCCACTCATAAGTAGGCCTATCCATGCCACAGGGCAGGCCAACAGCAGCACTGTGTTTGCCGACACTGGGAAGTTTGACATTTAAAACAAAACACTTTGCCACAGACGACCTGTTTTATTTGTATTCAAAAGCCAGACATCTCGGCTTGCTCTGCAGCAAATAGGGAACTGGGTATCTTATGTTAAAACCATTTAAAAAGACAAATGACAGAAGAAAGCTGGCAAACTACTCTCCTTGTAATGGTGCATAGTGGAGGTTTTAAACGTCTCCAAACAAAACGCAGGAGTAATCAGCACTCCACATGATTTTATTATGAAGTGAAACGTGTCTGCTATCTGCTCCATTTGCTATTTGACTTCAATATATTTCTCCGTCTTTATTTTATTTGGTTTTAGTTGTGGAGAAAACACAAGTGTCCCAGTATTCTGCAGCACAGAGCACTGACCTAGTGGGTTGAGTCTACATGGTTCTCAAATGTCCTTTAAGTTCCACCCCCTCCTCCTCTATCACTACCAGTCTACTCTACTCAGACTTTAGTTCAGTGCATCTGAAATACGGACCAGAAAAGAATGGCAGAAGTCGCCCCAGCTCCAGCTGTAGCCTCCCCGGCCAAAGCTGCCAAGAAGAAGGCCGCCGCCAAACCCAAGAAAGTCGTTCCCAGCGTCCAGGAACTCATTGTCAAGGCTGTGAGTGCTTCCAAGGAGAGGAGCGGCGTGTCTCTGGCCGCACTCAAGAAGGCTCTAACTGCCGGCGGCTACGACGTGGAGAAGAATAACATCCGTGTCAAGACCGCTGTGAAGAAACTGGTAGCAAAGGGCACCCTGCTTCAGACCAAGGGTACCGGTGCTGCTGGATCCTTCAAGCTCAACAAGAAGGCTGAAGAGAAGGCAAAGAAACCCGCTAAGAAGGAAGTCAAACCCAAGAAGGCGGCAGCCAAGAAACCCGCCGCGGCAAAGAAATCCCCCAAGAAGGCAGCAGCCAAGAAGACCGTAGCCGCTAAGAAATCCCCCAAGAAGGCAAAGAAGCCTGCGGCTAAGAAACCAGCAGCCAAGAGCCCCAAGAAGGCCACAAAGAGTCCCAAGAAGGTGAAGAAACCCGTTGCCGCCAAGAAATCACCAGCAAAGAAGGCGGCAAAGCCCAAGGCGGCAAAACCCAAGAAGACAGCCGCTAAAAAGAAGTAAACATTCACACAACACCCCATTTCCCCCACAAAGGCTCTTTTAAGAGCCGCCCACAACTTCATTTAAAGAACGTTCCTTTTGTTCAATATATGCAGTGAGAACTGTCAGTGTATAGATAGTTAGATGTGAAACTTCATAATGGTTCTGGTTATAATCAGATGATGAGCCATGTGATAATTACGGGGGACACGATCCAGATGTATGGTTCGCATACCACAATGCCCATAACCAAGATGTATGAAGTGCATATAAATGAGTTATTCGTGGCGTTAAACAAATGATAGAAGGAATAAATGCTCTTGCAAATCACATCATGGTATATAAAAACACTTTCAAATGCATGGTTAAGACAATTGAATGTATATACCTTTAAAAGTACACAGCGCACCAAAGAACACCCAAAATTGATACGATTGTCAAACTCAAAAGCATCGATGTGATGTTTAATTAGGTCTACACACGCTAACAGTATTGTATTAATGAGTGGGCCTACATAGTATAGCCTAAATATTATACTGTATTACATTTGAATATACATGTCATACACACGTATAGCGAATGATCTGTCCTCATAAGCATGATATGATGCATGGGAGTACGTTGTATACGCTGAAATGTAATTGACTGATATGACAAAGTTGTCAGCTTTTTCATGCATGTTGTACAATGCAATTCAATTATTTACTGCTGTTGTAGCCAAGAAGTGTGGACATAAGGGGTATTACGGAACTCTTTATATAGAACTAGTGGGTGGCTCTTAAAAGAGCCTTTGTGGGTTTTTTTCTATCGAATGAAGGAGATTTATTTCTTGGCGGGTTTCTCGGTCTTCTTGGGGAGCAGGACAGCCTGGATGTTGGGCAGCACACCGCCCTGAGCGATGGTCACTCCACCCAGCAGTCTGTTGAGCTCCTCGTCGTTGCGGACGGCCAGCTGGAGGTGACGGGGGATGATGCGAGACTTCTTGTTGTCACGGGCAGCGTTTCCAGCCAACTCCAGGATCTCAGCGGTCAGGTACTCTAGGACAGCCGCCAGATAGACTGGGGCGCCGGCACCGACACGCTGAGCATAGTTTCCTTTACGCAGCAGCCTGTGAACACGACCCACGGGGAACTGGAGCCCGGCACGAGATGAGCGGGTCTTGGCCTTTGCCCTGGACTTTCCTCCGGTCTTCCCTCGTCCTGACATTTTTTGGATATATTTCTTGAGTTAGACTACGGAGAAATGTGCTAACGTCTAGAAACACGAAACCCTTTATATATTCAACTCACTGAACTCAGTACTGGCTGTGTGCGCCCCACCAATCATAGACAGCGCAGGGTGAGTGTGGATGAGCTCCCCTCCAATCACTACTAGTGGCGTGAACGGTTCCTCCCAGAGAAGGAGGTTCATGACCAGAGACCAATCAGAGAAAGACGGCGTCTTAGAGCCGCTGAGATTTAAAAAAAATAGTATGTGATTTACTCATAGGGATATACTACATTTAAAGGGATATTTCACTTTTCACAAATCGTCTTTATTTTATCTTATTATTATTATATTAGTTTACTCTACTCCAGAACCGGGTAGTGTTTGCGCACTTTAGAAGGGCCTAACTGTTATCTTGTATACCTGTATTTTTATGGTTGTAAGGAACTATCCCAGTGAGCCATAGTCGTTTTTTAGACGTTCGGTTTTTTTGTAGACCTAAATTAGATGGTCTAGATTCGGTCTATATCTAGACCAAATCTAGCCGATTGAATTTAAACAATTATTCCATAAATATTGATTAAAAAAAACAACTGTAAGTTGTATAACTGATCTCCAAATATTGGACAAAAATAAATTGAATAGCCATTGATCAATATACAGTATAGTTTAGATTTAGCCTTGATCTAGACGTTTATATCAAAACTATATATCAACGTTCAAATGTAGACCATTTCTAAACTTTTATTTTTTATTCATGTTGTTTGAAAATCTTTATTTTAGGGTGCTAACATTAGGTTCAGAAATTATTATATCTCACTATTGTCACTATTGATCAATGTACAGTATAGTTTAGATTTAGCCTTGATCTAGACGTTTAAATCAAAACTATATATCAACGTTTAGATTTAGACCATATTTAAATCATTAAATTAATTTTATTTTTTAGTCATGTTTTTTAAAACGTACATATTAGGATGCTAATATGTTTAGAAATACTATTACAGTGAAATAATGCAGTTTGCATAATGGTGATAATATGCAAATATATTTTTTAAATATG
This sequence comes from Gymnoscopelus braueri, assembly GCF_963280865.1. Lineage (NCBI taxonomy): Eukaryota > Metazoa > Chordata > Actinopteri > Myctophiformes > Myctophidae > Gymnoscopelus > Gymnoscopelus braueri. The sequence goes on from NC_137611.1 coordinate 10,940,860, forward strand.
TATAAATATAACAAATAAAGGCAGTTTGCACTAATGGTGATAGGCTAATATAAAATACAGAAGAACGAGTGAAAGCCAAGCAGTAAACTGCTAACCTCGCATCACTAGACTTTCTACAGTAAACCGCAGATTGGGTTTGGAGGTCGTTTTGCTTGTTTCTTTCACGAGACTTGGCAACATTGGTTTTGCTTAGCGGTCTCACAAGACGTGGCAACCCCTGGAGAGGTTTCATAACAACACGGAAGTCAACAACGCGTTCTTAAGGCAAGCGGAAAACTGAACAGAAGAGACTATAAAGAACAGAATTGCAAAAAACATTAATTCTGAACTCAGTACACTGCATAGGTGAGTGCTAAAGGATACATTATTTGAAGGAGATGTTTATTTGTGTTGACATAGTTAGTTGGTCATGTACTAGTTAGCATTAGCCAACTAGCTACCAGCTAGCTTCTGCCCAAACACAATTCAATGTTTTTTTACTGGTGGACCGTAACGAAGTACAATCACTTGAGTTTAAATACAAATTTTAATACTTTAACAATAAAATAATCGTTTATATGTGTAATGTTTAATCTGGAGTTAAGACTTTACAGAACCTTGTGGAATGTTTGATTAATGTATTATTTTTTCTTTATTTTTTTTGAACGACCTGTACCAGTAAAACCGACAAAGAACAACAATAAGAATGGTGCTATCAGATGAAACACCACAGGTAAAAAAAAAATCGTGAGTTTTACATGTAACTGGCCTTAAAAACAATGTATCTAGCTATTTCTCACCACTAGTAAGACAACATTATTAACCTTTCCTTGAGTTGGGCCATGTGTTGAATATATTGTTTAAATCAATCAGTAGCCTATTTACATTTATTTACAGCTCTCAATCTAGGTGATGTCTAAAAGTGGCAAACTGCTGACTTTTGTCACATTTTATCTATCTATCTGGCTATTCCACGACAATGACTGCAACTCCTTGCAACTATTTGTGGAGCAGTTACTCTGCTCTCTTCCTTATGATAGTAAGGTCTAGATAATATGGGTGTTAAAGTGCTGAGAATATAGCATCTCCTATCTGTCATATTATTAATAGATGTTTTGATGTTGGTCTATGTCCAAAGATGTGGAAGGAGGCTAAGGTTATTCCTATAGGTCTAGGTTATACCTAGAACTATAAGTATTTTACCTGTTTTGAGCAAAATCATGGACAAGTTGGTGCATTCACAAATTCAAGCTTGTTTTGTTTCAAACAAGCTTGCAACATATTCTCAACATGCCTATAGAGCTGGTCACTCTACTTATACTGCTTTGATACAGGTGACTGATGACTGGCTTAAAGCTATAGATAACCCCATGCTGGTGGGAGCTGTGCTGTTAGATTTGTTTGTTATTTTGTCCTTTTTATTTTGGGAGTATTGTCATATTCGTTCATTACAATAATATACATCTGGCCTAATTATCCTCCCCAGGTGAATCACTGCCCAGTGCCCATAGCTAAGACAGGTTTGACAGCCCCTCTACACACCTCAACACCAGGTAAATTTAAATGCTATGTTAATTGATTTAAGCCCAATGTTAAATATATATATATTGTAGATGGAAATTACAGCCTGTATCAGTATTAATGTCAAAACAAAACCTTAAGAGTTTTCTAATTCCTTCATTTCGTTTTCTGCTGTAGATCTTGACAAAACTCCGGTCAGCCGTAAAAGAGGAAGAACTGCACAAGGTGACTGCACATGAATGATTAACATTTTAAATACATTTTGACAGTTTTTGTTTGTTTGTTTACCCGCCTGTATTATCGTTGGGACTACTACTACTATGCTTTAGGTCCTCTAGAAAAAATTAGTGTAACAGAACGTTTAGCCGGAAGATTAAAATAAAAATGTATTAAAATATATTATGTATTTCAACAACAGTACATCTACTGTGGGGGCCTTACTCCTGAACAGAACAAACTAGGACTCCACAATGAAAATGTGGATAAAGCACAGCATATATCATACATGACTTGATGGTGTAAGAAGGTGTAATTTCAATGTGTTTTCACACCCAGCAGAACATTGAAGCTACACACCGGTCCAAATCAGATCCAGAAATACACAAGGTAACTTTCAATTGACTGTAGCAGTGAGCAAAATGGGTTTCAATGGGGGTTTTCTCTCCCCCAACATTGAAGCCGTAATCTGGGCCAAGAAAATGTCTGGACTCTACTCCACCTTTCAATTGACTATAACAGTAATCCTCAATGGTGATGTTGCAAGTATGACATGTAGCCTAATTACCTTGTCTTTCACCAACAGGAAATCTTATCAGAACTCCCAGGAGAAAGTCACAGGATTCCAAAAGGTACATTTTGATAAAGTTTGGAAGTCATCTTACTCTGGCAAAAGTTTAATTGGGGAGAGATAATGATGTTGAACTTGAAAACAAGTAATGTTGTTTATTAAGATCTGCACCAGCCAAAGTATAGCCTCACATTCTAAATCACAGGCAGACTGTCACATGGTTTGTTTATTTCAGTTTCCCATGTCGGAGAAAAGTAAGAATGGAAGTATTATTTATCACTTTCCACTGTGTTAGTGTATTATTTCTGTTTCATATCAACATAATTGTCTTCATTGCAGGTTGGCAGAGTGTGCCGTTTTTCTTTTTGCAATTTAGCTTCACGTTTTCTTTTTGTTTCAGACTTTTCACCAATGGCCTGATGAGTCCTTTCTACTTGCATGGACAGCAGGAGAGAGCTTTCAAAAGCACTGCCTTCTATCTGTCATCAATGGTAAAAATAACTTTGTCAGTGCTAGTTATTTGTTGATTGCTTATTCACGTTGTACACGTGTGACTGACATATACTAGATAACCTCTGTAATGTCTACTGTCAGTCTGAGAGTTATTTGTCATTGTTTTGACTGCAGAAGCCATTCAGAAGACATTCAGAGAGACAATGGAGAACCCGGTCAGCGCTGCCATCTCTGACCACTTCAAGCAGGCGCCTGGTAGAAGTGGTGGAGAGGGATACAAGAAGAAGAGGGCCACGCCTTGAAGCAAATCCAATGTTATTATTTGGTCAAAACATTTTGTTAAAACTTGTCTTTTCTTGTTGTTTAACGCAAAGACAGGGAACGCATCCGTGTCACTTAAGATTTCTTTGGCTATTCAAAAAATAGCTGATTTACAAGCTCATAGCGCGGAACTCGGTGCCGCGCTAAGAGCTTGTAGATCTTCTATTTTTTGAAGATTAAAAAAAAAAGTGTAAATCTTTGAATAAATATATATATACATTTATAACTCAAGTCTAGGCAAAGCAAAGATTTGACGTAAAAACATACATTCAAAGATTTGCAAAAATGTTCAAGATTGTTAAAACAAAAATATAGCAGATCGACTAGCGCCGAGTGCCGTGCTATGAGCTTGTAGATCTGCTATTTTTGAATAGCTCAAGTATAAGATGTGTTAAAGCAGAGGTCTTCAACAGAGGGTCCGGGATCCCTAGGGGGTCCTCAGAGTTACTACAGGGGGTCCGCCAAATCTTTGTGTGATATATTTTTTACATTAACCACTTGAACCCTAGCATCCTTTTTCTGAGGAGAGCTTTAGCCAAAAATAGCAGATCTACAAGCTCACAACGCCTTGCGCTGCGAGGCGTTGTGAGCTTGTAGATCTGCTATTTTTGGCAAAGAGGTTTGGTGTAGAGGGGGAAAAAAAGATGAATCTACAACACAATGTTATAGATATGGGGGTCCCTGCTTCATCTCTAGTCGGGTCCTTGGCCTGAAAACGTTGAAGACCCCTGTGTTAAAGTGTTTAAAATCTAACATGACAGGTCTTAATGGCTTAAAGCATTAAGAGGCGCAGAAATTAAAGAACGATTGTACAAGCTTTGGTATGTTTTTTTGTTGAAATATGTATTGTGATTGAAATTACAGTTGAAGGATATTTATGTTCAGAGTAGATCAATGTTAACATTAAGAAACATGATTTTATCCAGTGGTACAATAAAGAGTAGCATGACATTAGTGTCACACTGCAACCTATTTAAAAGATCCAGAAAGATAACAACATAATGTTAACAAATTATCAGAACATCATGGGACTACACCACTACCAAGGTAAGCAAAACAGGTAAAATTTGGTCCATCAGGTAGTTTTTGTAGAGAACCTGGATCTGCATTAAAATTGAGGCATTTAAATGCATTAATATAGGTTTCGTGTGAATAATTTGATAGATCTTAAAGGTGTATATTGCCTACAAGTTGTTTAGATGTTATTTAAACAAATGATTTAATTATAAGTATATTAATATCCTTATTAAATAGACGTTTACATGACGTCTAAACAACGTTCATAGTCTATAATAGGGTTTAACCCACTGAGCGTCTATTAGACGTCTAAATAACGTCTAGGCTAAATCCGGTTTATGAGTGGTCTAAAAATGAAAGTTTTTTCGACGTCTAGGCTAAGCCTAGACGTTCTTTCAACGTCATTTGAACGGTTATATATTTATATCTAACCGTCCAAACGACGTTGAAATAACGTCTAGGCTAGGTTTAGACGTTGAAAAAACTTTCAATTCTAGACCACTCATAAACCGGATTTAGCCTAGACGGCTAGGTGACGTTTAGACGTCATTTAAACGTCTAATAGCCCGAAAAATGCTCAGTGGGATGTCTCATATAGCCTATTGGCTGATCCTCTGCACTGTATCTAGTGGCAAGCCATTCTCCCTATCACCCCCACTCTTTCTCTCGCACAAGCACATCATCCAATTCAAATGAGCTTTTATTGGCATAAGAAAACATTCAAAAGTAGGCTACTTACATTTTTATCCTGATTAATTGACCGGTGAAATTCAATAAAGCAATTTTCTAAAACCATTAAAATGGTAATTGACCTTAATGACAGTGTCACTTTCTTCACCATTTTTGATTGATTGAATACTTTATTAGCAGTTTGCAAAGAAAAAGCACAGGCAAGTACAGTTCAATACAAGGTCTGCAAATATACAATACTATGCAAAAACATCATAGAAAACGAGTAGTAATAACTGTAAGTGCTCTTTTAGAGAGTAGAATTTGACTACTACATTATCAAGTGTTGTAATCTGTATTTGTCATAGGAATATGACAATATACAGGAACACTGTGGAATAAGGAAACAAGGAATACAATTTAAGCCTCTATTGCAGTGTAATAACTTAGACGTGTAAGAAAACACCTTCATTCACTTAAAGTAGATGCAATATTCTATATTTCTCATTTTGACATTTTCTGGCATATTCTGTGCAAAAATGGTGCACACGTCTTTTCCAATAGCTACAAACCAACGTGACTACAAAATGTAAGAAACTTCTTGCCAACCCCATTGTATCATTAACCCCCCAATTCTTAATACACAATGTTGCTATGATATATGAATAATACAAACAACACACCATGCTGCCAGTGTACCAGGTTCTCTATTTTGGCTTTCTAAGCATAGAAGAAGATAATTAATTAACTAATTCATATCAATCAGCCTGAAGAGCTAGGTACCAACTTGAGAACATCAACCTGAAAAGGTTCAGATCAATAATTCTATATCACACCCACATACAAGTTGCATGTTACTAAAATGTTTCGATAAAATATACCAACATTTTCACATTAAATAAAGATTTGACAATCTCTCATGAGCTTGTCGATCAGCTGTTTTCAAACACAGTGATGTTGGTGCTATTCAACTAATTTGGCTAGGGGACCCCTTCCCGGACCCCACTTTCAGAGAACCATTGTTCTGTCATCATTTAATATTTGTTTTGCTGTTAGTAATTTCTTGACAATAAAAAGTGTATTAGTGTGTTATACCAAAACATTCTGGGCACTAGGGAAATCTGGGCGCCAAAACAGAGTGCACACCAGCCTCCACATTATTGGGAATGTTTCCATTGTCTCAATGAATAGACAGATAGATATAGGCTATTGTAGACCTTTATTGAAGGTCTACAATAGGCTATTGTAGACCTTTATTGATCCCCATGAGGAAATGTGGGTGTCATAAACAGCAACAGTAGTAAGCATGACATTGTATATAGTTTGAAGATCAAAGCAGAAACATAACAATAACCAAATGACTTTTGCAATACATTATACATCCCTCAAAATGTTACAGGGACAATAGAGTATACGAGCGGGAAAACATTATGCAGAAGCAAAGACACCACCCTCTTTGTGGCAAGACCAGCCAATCCTATGCTGGGAGTCACACACTAGATTTGCATGGCTCTGTATAAATACTGGTGCGATATCTCGACGTAAATTCATTCTTGGTCACTAGTCGTCGAGTATTTTCAAAATGCCAGAAGTTGCTAAGCCAGCGCCCAAGAAGGGCTCCAAGAAAGCCGTCACCAAATCCGCTGCTAAGGGCGGCAAGAAGCGCAGAAAGTCCAGGAAGGAGAGCTATGCCATCTACATTTACAAGGTTATGAAGCAGGTCCACCCTGACACCGGTATCTCCTCCAAGGCCATGGGCATCATGAACTCCTTTGTCAACGACATCTTTGAGCGCATCGCCGGTGAAGCCTCTCGTCTGGGTCACTACAACAAGAAACGCACCATCACATCCAGGGAGATCCAGACCGCCGTCCGCTTGCTGCTCCCCGGTGAGCTGGCCAAGCACGCAGTGTCTGAGGGCACCAAGGCTGTGACCAAGTACACCAGCTCCAAGTAAATTGTCAGTCTGCTATGAAAACAACGGTCCTTTTAAGGACCACCCATATTTTCAAGGAAGAGTGTCCAAATGCCCAAACACAGCGCCTGCCCGCCAAACCGCTTTGTTCAGTTGACGATTGTCATTCATCAGATATTGTTTTGTGACAATCAGACGACATGGTGAATAAATGACCATTGAGTAGCTAGGAACGCATGAAACCTGGCATCTGTGAAGCAGTGCCTCGTGGTTAAGCTATAAAGTGACCACCAACGTGTGATCTACACCGTGCAGAATTAATATCCTAGGAAAAGTAATTTTGGCTATATAAATAAATGGCAGCAAAACGGAATAAGAAGCATTATTCAATCAGATGTAGAGGATTATTTAATACATAATAAATTAATGGTTGCTCTGAATAGGCAGGGTCCTTCGTAATGTTTGTATGAACACATTTAAACGTTTTGGCTGAGAAGAGTCATGGGACCATCAATATATATATTGTGAATTGGATGACTTAGTTATCAAATATCTAGTTATTACTTGAGCATCTAACATTTGTCCTCGCGTCATTATTTTGTCACTCCAATAGAAATGTGTATTATTTGTGTGTCATAGGCCTGCAACAATGCTTTTGAAGTCTGCTGGCAACTATTTAGTATTAGCTATGTTACAGCAGCTCCACTACACTAGCAGAAAATACATAATATTTTATTAAAACCCAAAGTTAACATCATTAAGTGAAATGGCCCACAGAGCGCCATAAAATCTGACACGTCGATTGCGTAGTGTAGACATTATGCAACCTGATTACGAGTTGATGTATATTCTTTGCTGTCCATGTAAAATTCTGTACTTTACTTCGGTTGGAAGACAATCTGAAGTTCACATCGTGCTTTGATACCGTCGACACTTGATTAAATACAATTAGGTTGAAGGGGGGGGCAGTAAACATGCATCTCGTCTTGTCAATATTAAAGAGACATAGTTCCCCTTACAAATTGTATAAATGTATAAATTCTGATGCAATCAAGGGATTTGACTCATTATGTTGAAACAGTGGGTGGCTCTTAAAAGAGCCTTTGTGGGGTTTATTAAGTCGAATGAAGTAGATTTATTTCTTGGCGGCTTTCTCGGTCTTCTTGGGGAGCAGGACAGCCTGGATGTTGGGCAGCACACCGCCCTGAGCGATGGTCACTCCACCCAGCAGTCTGTTGAGCTCCTCGTCATTGCGGACGGCCAGCTGGAGATGACGGGGGATGATGCGAGACTTCTTGTTGTCACGGGCGGCGTTTCCAGCCAACTCCAGGATCTCAGCGGTCAGGTACTCGAGGACAGCCGCCAGATAGACCGGGGCGCCGGCACCGACACGCTGGGCGTAGTTGCCTTTGCGCAGCAGCCTGTGAACACGACCGACGGGGAACTGGAGCCCAGCACGAGATGAGCGGGTCTTGGCCTTCGCCCTGGATTTTCCTCCGGTTTTGCCTCGTCCTGACATTTTTCAACTTTATTTCTTGAGTTAGACTACGAAGAAATGTGCTGGAGTCGAGGAACACGAAACAATTTATATCTTCAACTCAGTGCTGTCTGTGGGCGCCCCACCAATCATGAATATGAGTGAGAGCGCGGGGTGAGTGTGTATGAACGCCCCTCCAATCACTACTAGTGGCGTGAACGTTTCCTCCCAGAGAAGGAGGTTCCTGACCATGGCATGAATGAGAGCGCGGGCTGACTGTGTATGAGGGCCCCACCAATCAGTACTAGACTCGTGCCTTGATCGGTTCCTCCCAGTCTAAACTGTGGTTCCTCCCCAAACAAGGAGGTTCCTGACCAGAGACCAATCAGAGAAAGACGGCGTCTCAGAGCCGGTGAGATAAAGAGCAAGAGTTTGCGCTCGAGACATCACAATTTCTGACTCTACAGAATCAGACAGAGAGAGAGAGAGAGAGATGGCAAGAACCAAGCAGACCGCACGTAAGTCCACCGGCGGCAAAGCCCCAAGGAAGCAGCTCGCCACCAAGGCTGCTCGCAAGAGCGCACCGGCAACTGGTGGAGTGAAGAAGCCTCACCGTTACCGTCCCGGTACAGTGGCTCTGAGAGAGATCCGTCGTTACCAGAAATCTACCGAGCTGCTGATCCGCAAGCTGCCCTTCCAGCGCCTGGTGAGGGAGATCGCCCAGGACTTCAAGACCGATCTGCGCTTCCAGAGCTCCGCCGTCATGGCTCTCCAGGAGTCAGCCGAGGCTTATCTGGTCGGTCTGTTTGAGGACACCAACCTGTGCGCCATCCACGCAAAGAGGGTGACCATCATGCCCAAAGACATCCAGCTGGCCCGCCGTATCCGTGGAGAACGTGCTTAAACTTATCTGATATTGTCACTACCCCAAAACGGCTCTTTTAAGAGCCACCCACTTTTTTCTGTAAAAGATTTCCACTTATTTAAACCGTTAGCCAAACCGGTATGACTAATTATAGCAGGGTAAATCAACTTTAGTGTATAAGTTCATCCTATTTTAGGGGCCATTAGTGTTTTTCCCTTTAAAATTACTTATAAGGGAAATTGTAATGCAATTCCCATAATGGTCTGCTCTACTGGGCTATTTGATTAATGATGGGGTTCTCTCCTCACCATCTCTAGTCCTTGATAAACACAAAATAAAACAAATGATTGTTAAAGGAGTATAGAGCCCTCCAAATAACATTATTTCCCCTGGTTCTGGTGACCTCTATCCTAATGCGTGAGAGGGCCACGTTTTTGTTTTTCAATTAAAAAATAAATAAATACAAATATATATAGATAGATAGATAGATATAAAATAAAAAAATATATAGATAGACAGATAGTGAATCAAATCAGTCACCAGGACCATGGATGTGTGGGTTTTCAATGAGTATATAACATGCTCAATTGAGTTATAATGGGGTTATGACAACTGTATACTGCATTAAAGGGACACAGACACACGGGTACAACCGGAGTCGGGTAATCTGCTAACGGTCATTGCATGAACAGGTGGGGCTGGGGCATGACGCATTCCCCAACTGCCATGGACATTTTGTCTGCAACAGTAGAAAACACTGCATTCACAGTTTTCATTTTTAGTGAATAAATAACAGTGTGAATTTCACACTGTTATTTATTCACTAAAAATGAAAATAATCCTTGAGGATTTCGATCCCGTCACACATGCATTATCCCGTTACATTTGATTGATTGAATACTTTATTTAGAAAGACATGGTAAAAGTACATGGAAGTACAATTCACAATACAAGGTCCTCTAAACTGGATCGCTCATAAAAAGCACTTGGCTTATTTAAAATGAGTTCCCTGTGCACTCAAATCATGATGACATTTAAGAAGACATACAAATATACACTACTATGCAGAACGTCATACAGTCAGTTTACAGGTTACTGGTATGAAAAACAAGAAATATGTACAATAGACAGTTTTAGGAGGGGGGGGGGGGGGAGGTTAAGACTTGACAGGGGCCAATTTGGAATTGCAGCCTCCTGAAGGTGATTCTTTAGGGCAGTTTTTAAAGTGAGTAGGGTTTTACACTCCTTTACTCCTTTGGGTAGGGCATTCGACATTTTTGTTGAATAGCATGAGAAAGAGTTCATTCCCTTGTTTGTGCCAAATCTGGGTTGAACATGATCAAGCAAATAGTTGTTTGTAGAACCATCTTTCATGTATTGTGTAGACTGCAGATTGATCTGGTAAGGGTGTTAAAATGCAGCAAAATGGAAAGAACACCAGAATGTAAGGAACCATTAACAATATTTGGATATGGAATTGCAAAAGTAAAAATATTAAGACACACACTCTTTGTTGTGAGTAGGCCCTAATCTGTTGTGAAATAAGCCGAATGGCTTTTTCCAAGTCTGCATTTGAAGTTAAATAAAAAAGAGCAGAATTAATAGCAACTGGTCCTAGAAAAGCAATCTAAGCCCAACACCAGAAACGACCCCCCCCCCCCCCTAAACTGTTTACTGGGCATATACGTTTATTGCTATAGTGTTGATGATGTCTTGAATATCGTTGTAATGGAAACCAGGGCTTTTTTGTGTATAATTGTACCACTGTGCTATTTGCAAACTGTTAATAAAGTATTCAATCAATCAAAATCAGACGATGTGTCAATTCAGTAAGTAATACATATTTGCTCCCAGGTAGCTTTACCAAAGAAAATAATTTCACAGTTCACTTGTGATATATTTACTGAACAGTTCTGTCCCATGCTGCTATAAAGGTATAGGCCCAATTGATATGGGGATGGACATATTATTTGCTATGGCAGTGCCACTGTTTTCTTACAGAACGCAATGATGAATTAATCATAACACGGGATGCAGCAGGATATACATTGCATCATGGAGTTTTAAGATGTGAAGGGTACGTGCTGGCTTGTGTACCAGCATGTCTGTCTCCATAAGCAAAGTGCAGACAGCGACAGTTGATTGTATAAGATAAGCTTTATTTTGTTTACTTTAGTTTGATCAGATGTTATATCAGATGTATTACTCACAGTAAGTTATTTGTCCACAAATGAACAAAGCCTTCCACCATTCAATAGCTGGCAATGGGAGTTGCTGCCTTCAACTGGAGTGTGTTTACTAAGGTCAGAAAACCTTCTATTTATAACTAAACGGATTATAAAACAAGAGTATAGTTTATGTTATCCTGTCGTCGGGTATGTCTGCTAAGAGGATTACGAGGATTGGTGTTAATGTAACATAGTTTAACATTGTTTTAGAAGGAAAATGATGGGGGAATTGTGTTTTGCCCGTTGAAGAGTGAGGTGTTGAGCCTATCAATACAAAACGAGAGCGTTCTTCGCGTCTCAGATAATGTTCATGACAAAAGGGCACAAGTGTGCTAGCAGTGTGCCCTTTGTTACATCTCATAATATACACAGTCGTTTATAATATCTTGTTTTTTGTCGAGGAGAAAACACAAGTGGCACATTAAGCCACCTAGAGAAGAGGGGTTGTGTGTGCATTGACTCTACATGGTTCTCATGTTGTGTTTAAGTCCAGCCCCTTCACTGTGCTCACCACCAGTCTAGTCTACCGTACCGAGACTTTACATTAAGGCAAGCTACTACCCGAATCTGATTGAATCATGGCAGAAGTCGCACCAGCTCCAGCTCCGGCTCCGGCCAAGGCCGCCAAGAAGAAGGCAGCTCCCCGACCCAAGAAGGCCGGCCCCAGCGTCGCTGAGCTTGTAGTCAAGGCCGTGTCCGCCTCCAAAGAACGGAGCGGCGTGTCCCTGGCTGCGGTGAAGAAAGCTCTGACTGCCGGCGGCTACGATGTGGAGAAGAACAAGGCCCGCGTCAAGATCGCCGTCAAGAGCCTGGTAACAAAAGGCACTCTGGTTCAAACCAAAGGTACCGGCGCATCTGGCTCTTTCAAGATGAACAAGAAAGCTGTAGCAGTTAAGGCGAAGAAGCCCGTTGTCAAGAAAGCTGTCAAAGCAAAGAAGCCCGCGGCTGCCAAGAAACCCGTCGTGGCTAAAAAGCCAAAGAAGGTGGCAGCAAAGAAGCCTGTGGCCGCCAAGAAATCGCCGAAGAAAGCCAAGAAGCCTGCTGCCAAGAAGGTAGCAGCTAAAAGCCCGAAGAAAGCCACCAAGAGCCCCAAGAAAGTAGCCAAGAAGCCTGCAGCAGCCAAGAAATCCCCAGCCAAGAAGGTTGCCAAACCCAAGGCAGCAAAGAAGGCAGCTCCCAAGAAGAAGTAAACCGTTGTAAACCTATCCCACCTTTACCCACCAAAGGCTCTTTTAAGAGCCAACCACAACTTTTTATACGAGTTTTTATTTCCTCATTTTCACGTATAATGACCATAAACCATTTGTAACATGTTCTGGAGTTAGCTGTGTCTACCCAGCTCACAATTTTTAAGGAAAGGCGTGAAGCTTTGACGTGACCCCCCCCCCCCCCCCAATAATAACCGTTAGCTAACTGCATTAACCCTTAAATCTTTGGGTTTGCTATTGATGATTGACATGTACGTTCTTGGATCAAATCCAAAATTTAGTCATTTCAGCCCCAGATGATGCATTTGAAATATTCTCGAGCCCAGTGAAAATGAACATCTAGAATAGATTATCCATGTTTGTCCCATTGAAATAAATGTTCTATTTTATAAGGGAGACACGAATAGCAGCACCACAAAGTTTAAACAGTAACATATGATGTTATATAAACATATAATGATCAGATATAACTTTTGCACACAGTCAACATGGATTCCATGTTCACCATTGTTTTAAAATAACAGTGTAAATAGATAGATAGATATACCGATAGTAGCATTCTACTGGACTATGGAACTTGTTTAATCTGTTACACATCAAGTGTGCACACATGCATAGAAATCCCCCTAAATTGTACTATTGATATACGGTTTTTGTCTGAGAAGTCTGTCTTTACTACATCATATCAGCTACTCATGAGCAATATGTGTAAATGCTATGACTGTATAGTATTACTGTATATTATGTATCTTTTTCACTTGAAGTCTGGAGATGTGTTTTTTGTGACTGTGATAATGTGAATGTTGTGAGTGTTTGTATTTATAATAAAGGTATTCTTAAAAAGACATGGTATACATACTGCCGGATAAGTGGGAATAGTTTTTTTTTAAAACAATATATGTATTGGGATTTTCAATTATATAAACATAACATCAGTATGGCTCTTGTGTTAAAATGCCTATAAGTAATCAAATACAAATAGAGCAAATAGGCATTACATAGATATACATACTAGTTAATTGCTTCCACTAAGGCTCAGCTTTATAACCATGTCCAAAATAACCGTTGGAGAGGTCATTGTCATGCAGAACACAGAATAAAGGAGCAGCTTTTTAGGCAACGCCCAGTGCAGAGCAGGCTGCCTGTCTTCCTATACGTCCTCAGAACACAGATAAATACACAAGGCTTGGCAGTTTGAAGTCATTCACTAACTTTTGTATCGTCAACTAAGCCGAAAATGTCAGGAAGAGGGAAAGGAGGAAAAGGTCTGGGAAAAGGAGGCGCCAAGCGTCATCGTAAAGTGCTTCGTGATAACATCCAGGGCATCACCAAGCCCGCTATCCGCCGTCTGGCTCGCCGTGGCGGTGTCAAGCGTATCTCCGGTCTGATCTACGAGGAGACCCGCGGTGTCCTCAAGGTTTTCCTGGAGAACGTGATCCGTGATGCAGTTACCTACACCGAGCATGCCAAGAGAAAGACCGTGACCGCCATGGATGTTGTCTATGCTCTGAAGAGACAGGGACGCACCCTGTACGGCTTCGGAGGTTAAATTCACTTATTCGACTCAACAACCCAAAGGCTCTTTTAAGAGCCGCCCACATTTTCTTTATAGAGTCCATTCCATAATTGATACGTGAGCCACTTTAGGTAGTACTTGTTTTAGCAAACACTTGGTCGTTTGCCTCATAAAGTTTAGATGCCAATGGTTCATGGCCAGTGATAAGGTCTTAATACAATATCTCAACATGTACACCCTGACCCTCGTAGTGCAAACTCGAGCTTGGAATGGTCCTATTTGGAAAAATATTGTGGGGTCCACTCATACTTCCTACATCCCATTATTCCCACCGTTAGGGTTAGTTATAATGGGGTCAGTCGGAATCTAAAGGTTTAAAAACGGACAAGATAACCTGTCTGTTTCCATGTATATGTATGCAATGATATTCACACAGTCGCCAGTGGGGGCGCGGGGTTGGATCAGGGAAAGGTAGAATAATGTGGCCATGATGCAACGTGCCACTTGTGTTTTATAACAGATTATTTTAACTATCAAGACAGTGCAAGTTGAGGGTGTACAACTCACTTGAACTTATTCGAAAATATTCCTGCAGGCTGCACAATACATTCCAGGCGGATAAGTAATATAACACAAATGTAATTGTTATAAGACGCTTCATATAGTCAAGATTAAAATGGAGAAACCAATGTCCATTGGTCCAGCATTTTCTATATCGTCTAGTAGTCTAGAGAGTGACTTCATTTGACCGTGCTACTACTATGCTTATAAACATGGACTATAACAGTTGGATTCACATCCACTACTTGAGAGCATCATGACATATTCCCTGATTCAGTTCGGAATAAATTGAGTTCCCATACCGGGAGTCGAACCCGGGCCGCCTGGGTGAAAACCAGGAATCCTAACCGCTAGACCATATGGGACTGTTGAAAATGCTTCGCTGAATTCATGTAATAAAATTACACACGGTTCCAGTCAGATACCCCACTCATCCCAGCTATAATGAACATGATCAAATGCAATTTTTGATTGCTTTGTGTGGTACAACTGGTCAGGGACATGGGTCATAGAAGTATCATCTGTGATTAGTAGCAATAGTCTGCAGTTAGTGGATTGATTAGATTATACTGTATACATTATGCATCGATAGAAAGTGTGTTACAACTAGATTGAAATTGGAGCGTGCCGTGGACTAGAACTATTAATTCAGATTAAAATATAGATTTACCCTAATTTTTTATTATACCTTATCCCTAGTTTATATTTTAGCGGGAACAATAGATGTTGCAGGCGGGGAAACATTATGCAGAAACAAAGACAGTGTAAGACACCTCCCTCTGTGGGTCACATAAGCAGTGGCACCAATCATGTGCTGGGAGTCGCACACCTCATTTGCATTGGCCTGGTTTAAATACGGGTGCGACGCCGGCTGATTGTTACTTCTTTTCTTCATCCATTTGAGAAAGAACCATGCCTGAACCCGCCAAGCCAGCGCCCAAGAAGGGCTCCAAGAAAGCCGTCACCAAGACCTCTGCCAAGGGCGGTAAGAAACGCAGAAAGTCCAGGAAGGAGAGTTATGCCATCTACATCTACAAGGTCATGAAGCAGGTCCACCCTGACACCGGTATCTCTTCTAAGGCCATGGGCATCATGAACTCCTTCGTCAACGACATCTTTGAGCGCATCGCCGGTGAAGCCTCCAAACTGGCTAACTACAACAAGCGTCGCACCATCTCATCCAGGGAGATCCAGACGGCTGTCCGCCTGCTGCTTCCCGGTGAGCTGGCCAAGCACGCCGTGTCCGAGGGCACCAAGGCTGTCACCAAGTACACCAGCTCCAAGTAAACTGCATCGTCTGCTCTAAACACAAAGGTCCTTTTAAGGACCACCCATATTATCAACAAAGAGGAGATCCATATTTAATAACAATTTAATGTTGACCTGCTCGGGGTGTTCATGCGTCTATGGTTGACTGACAACAAGGGCCAATAGAAAGACTGGCTCAATAGCCGTTTGTGCTTTTCCTTTCCATGTCTATCCAGACTATTTACTGCACTGCCCGACTGAAGCGGCCTTTGTAATATTTTCTTTTCTCTCCTTCCCATTATTGTAGACTGAAAAATAAGGGTCCCAAAAAAGTGTCAGAGAAAACTAGCTAAACAGTACACAATGATAGCTGGTAGTTTACTGTGGGGAAAAGACACTTGCGGGCGCAGATCCGTCTTATATTCTGTCATACACTCATCTGGCCGTATGATGTGCACATAGCCATGGTTATACAAGCGTCATGGTGCCGAGTCCCCCTGGTCTAAAGTTGTGTTCGATTTTTTCACATTGCCATCTCTCACATAAACATAAACGTTCAGATTTCAAATATAAAGTGCTTACCACCGAGCCACGGATGTTACAAGGCGATGCGGACCGCGATGAGTACCCGTATCTCCCGTATTGTTCAATAAAAAGCATTTTAATCCCATCGCCGGCCATTTTCTCCAAATTGTCTCCGATACTTTCAACCATGCGACACTAATGGTTGGGAGGTGTATTGCACTCTGATACATTAGAAAACAAAAAGAGAAAATGGCCGGCGATGGGATTAAAATGCTTTTTATTGAACAATACGGGAGATACGGGTACTCATCGCGGTCCGCATCGCCTTGTAACATCCGTGGCTCGGTGGTAAGCTCGGTGGTAAGCACTTTATATTATATAACACAACTTTAGACCAGGGGGACTCGGCACCATGACTGTCATGGTATGACAGTCATGTTTCAGGGCTAGATGTGCACACTAAAATATTATTGAAAGACGTAAATTGTGTTGATGCAGTACAATAATTATCTGCTGCTGTTGCAGCAAAGACATGTGGACAGGAGAATAAGTCAGCAGTGTTTTAAAAGTCACAAAACGCAGGGGGTATAGCCGGAGTAGGAGTCTCTTGCATTTGGCAGTAAGTACAGCAAGCTATTAAATGTTCACGTTCTTTTCAACCACGAAAAGCTACAGGCGCCCGGGCGTAAATAGAAGCAACTCTTTTTTTTTTTTTACAGAAACAGTGGGTGGCTCTTAAAAGAGCCTTTGAAGTTTGTGGGGTTCGTTCTGTCGAATCAAGGAGATTTATTTCTTGGCGGCTTTCTCGGTCTTCTTGGGGAGCAGAACAGCACAACAGAGTGCGGGCTGACTGTGTATGAGCTCCCCACCAATCAGTACTAGTGGCGTGATCGGTTCCTCCCAGTCTAACTCTGGTTCCTCCCCAAACAAGGAGGTTCCCGACCAGAGACCAATCAGAGAAAGACGGCGTCTCAGAGCCGCTGAAATAAATAGCAGGAGTTTGCGCTCATTTCACCACAACCCTTGACGTTACTGACAGAGAGAGAAAGATGGCAAGAACCAAGCAGACCGCTCGTAAATCCACCGGTGGCAAAGCCCCCAGGAAGCAACTCGCCACCAAGGCTGCTCGCAAGAGCGCGCCGGCTACCGGTGGAGTGAAGAAGCCTCACCGTTACCGTCCCGGTACAGTGGCTCTGCGGGAGATCCGTCGTTACCAGAAATCTACCGAGCTGCTGATCCGCAAGCTGCCCTTCCAGCGCCTGGTGAGGGAGATCGCCCAGGACTTTAAGACCGACCTGCGCTTCCAGAGTTCCGCTGTCATGGCTCTCCAGGAGTCAGCCGAGGCTTATCTGGTCGGTCTGTTTGAAGACACCAATCTGTGCGCCATCCACGCCAAGAGGGTGACCATCATGCCCAAAGACATCCAGCTGGCCCGTCGTATCCGTGGAGAACGTGCTTAAAGTAATCCATCACTTCACAACCCCAAAACGGCTCTTTTAAGAGCCACCCATCTAGTTTTTTAAAGAGCCTTTTCACTATGCGTAATGTAGATGATTTAATTATGTTAGGAAATATGATCGTAGCCAACATATACATATTCATGCACTTCACCTAAAAGTGAACCGACAACATTGATACTGGACACATGCAGTACGTTTACATAACGAAAAATTAAGCTTTCTCTGTTGTCATTTCTTAAGGCTAGTAATAATGCTTCCCTTATGGAATTCTCTACAAAAAGAGTTTGTATAGCCTTTTCTGAAGCCATTTCCATCATGGAAATGATCACTGCAGAGTTAAAAGCAACGTGATGACATCTGTTGGTGAAATGGGTGTAGTGCAGTCAAGTGAGGAATTACTTACAAATGAATATATTTTGCATGTGTCTAGTGTGTGTGTGTGTGTGTGTATTTAGTGACATGAACGCACACACTTTATTTTGCTATTAGTGTACAATAGGTTGTGTTAGCTGGTCCAGTTGCTCCAGGTTCTGTTGGTGTACAGGTGCACATTCTGTAGGCCCACACACCAAAACTACAAATATTAGTATTACTAACACATACGTATTGATGTCACTCTGTTGTTGAGTGCAGCCCTCATTTGAAAGTTAATTTACACTTTCCCATGACAACAAGCAAGGACAACAAGGAAGAAGGTTTTTTGTATATATATATTTTTTTCATGCTGCTTTTTTTTGTACATAGTGGTATTTTTTCTCTGTAATTTATGTTGATTTGAACTGTTTGGTTGCTACTATATATGTCTCTGAAATTAATTCAAGGACCCCAACGGAAACAAGTCGGCAAGGACTTTTTTGGTCGGACCATTTAGACAAAAGTATTATAAATGTAACTGTGTTGTTTTACATTATTTTGCCTAATAAAAATGTCAATCAATCAATCAATCAATCAATCAATGGTGAGAATGAGGGAATTTAATATCTAACGCTGTCATCAACTATGAGCAAACCATGCAGATGTGTCAGCATCACAAAGGCCTCTAGCTTCCTCCTTTTCCCAAAGCATCACTCCAGTGTACGAGAGAGGTCGATACTGTAGTGAATAAAGGCAGATTGCTGATAATATCATGCATTTGGTGATCATACTACTTAAGCATTCCGCTTATTTCTTATTTTACCAATAGTTGGAAACAGGACAAATATAGCACTTTGTGTGTACCATTCTCGTATATCTGTCAAAAATTATAAGAAAAAAAGAAATGTGTCACCCTGTTTTGGGAACACATGTCATACGCCTTGGCGATGGATGCTTTCACGCAGATGATATTATAATTCATCTGACTCTGGGTGATGGTGATTATTGTATTTTTGTCAATGACGGGGTCCACAGAACGTCCACTGTTACATGAGCCACTGCTTCATTTCATGACTATTAAAATAAATTAGTTGGTATTATAGATGCCTCTGAAACTGTGACGCGATCTACTCCAAACTTAAAGATGAAGTGATGGAGGAGGTGGAGAACACCTTCATCTGCTTTGTCAACCACCTTTTCCATCCTTCCATCAAAGTAAAGTGGACTAAGAATGATGTGGAAGTCCCTGGAGAAGATCCTATGACACGATACCTGGCTAATCCTGATGGGACCTTCCTTCACATCTCCACCCTGCGCTTCACCCCTCAGAAAGGAGACATCTATGCCCGTACTGTGGAGCACGAGGCCCTGCGGGGGCTACGGATCCTACTGAACAAATTATTCGTATTACCAAATCATTATTCCACTTATTTTTGGGCGGTGAAACCGCCCCTATATGTGAGGTTTGAAAATTGCACCCCCCCAACCCTGCGCTGTGATTGGCCACCAGTGTACCCCCCTAACCCTGCACCGTGATTGGCCAATCACAGTCTATTCAGGACTGTGATTGGCTAGTGAAACATGACACATGTGCATAGCCCTATAAATAGGACTATGCACTAAAACACATTTAGGTTTTTTTTTAAGTTAGGGGTGTACAATGGTTGGTCCACAATTTTACTTTTCTTTAAGTGAACTTCCATATTGATGAATATCCCCTTCCTTTCCATTGAGCAGGATTTCATTTCGTTTATCGTATTATACTGGGCAGTTAAGCAAACTAATTGGGCATTTTATGAAAGAAGCATGACATTTTCATCATCTATGTATCATATACCCCGAGGTTTGATTTCAGACGTGGAAGCACTTTCTGACTGACCTCTGGTGACCTTGAGCGGTCATTGACCTCATAATTGCATTTTTGCCACTTTTTGCCCCATTATTCTCCATTATAATAATATATGCTTGTTAGAATGACAGTTTTGTTCTAATAAATGAAAAATGAAACCTAGAGAGAGCTGCAGTAAAAAAGAAAAACAACAAGGTAAAAAAGTGCTAATGCATTCAAAGTGCAATTCATCTCATGATGTTGGTTTTGGGGGGCAGTATATGGTGAGCGTTCAGGGTTCTGATGGTTTGGGGGAAGAAACTGTTGGACAGCATGCTGGTGCTTGTCCCGATGCTCTTAAACCTCCTACCAGATTGCAGGAGTTCAATTATATGGTGGGAGATAATATGATATCATTTCTGTCAGAAACCGGTCTACCAGTGAACATCGATGGGGAATCCAAGCTAATATAAACTGCAGGCTTTATATTCCTGGAAAGTTTGCATGCTATAATAGAAGCCATTGTTGTCGCGTAAATACGAAATAAAATTGAAACATTGAAATAGTGTTTTAAACGACCAAACCGTCCTACTGATGATGTCACTGGTAGGCAACTGTCTGCAGCCGTCCTCTGAGACACAGAATGAGTAGACAAAAATGGTACCATAATGAACATTAGTGAGTACACCATAATGTCACACTCAGTGGTCTTTTTCACTGTCTTCATCATCTCTTTTATTCCCTTATTCCCTTCAGTCTCCTCATCTTCGTCGTCTTCGTCTTAGACCATGGCGAAATTCAGATTTTTGCTTATTGCTGCTCACGTGGTCAGACATGAGGTTGGGGAGGTCCTTATGGATTAAGGGTTTTGCTTAAATACACCCAACACATTGTCAGGGCTGGGAATCGAACCTGGGACCTTCTGTTTCCCAGGCGGCCTCTCTACCCATTCAGCCATTCAATTCAATTCAATTCAATTTTATTAAAGTGTCAAATCACAACAAGTTGTCTCAAGACACTTTACATGTAGAGAAGAGACCCGACATCCCACCCTGAGCAAGCAATTTTGCGACAGTGGCAACGAAAAACTCCCTCTTAACTGGAAGAAACGTCAGGCAGACCCTAGGCTCTAGGGTGGCGCCGCGGCCTTCTGCCTCGACCGTGTCGGGGGAAAGAAGAGAGAGAGAGGGAGAGACAGACAGAGGAGAGACAGAAAGAGATATAGTGCAAGTAGTAACAATAACAATAGTAGCAAATATAATAGTGTAAGATAGTATATGATAATATAATATAGTACAGCAATAGTGTGTATGCAGTATATAATGGTATAATAAAAGAATGTTAAGAGAATATACAGTATAGTGTAGTGGTATAGTGTAATGTAGTAGAAATCCACGGTCGTGCTCCATCTAGTGTGTGTGACAGTG
Organism: Gymnoscopelus braueri; assembly: GCF_963280865.1. Classification (NCBI taxonomy): domain Eukaryota; kingdom Metazoa; phylum Chordata; class Actinopteri; order Myctophiformes; family Myctophidae; genus Gymnoscopelus; species Gymnoscopelus braueri. Next base: position 10,962,219 of record NC_137611.1, read on the forward strand.
TGTGTGTGTGCGTGCGCGCGTGTTTGCTTTTTGGCAACGCACACACAGCTCGCTTTGCCTGTCTTCCTGTACGTCCTCAGAACACAGAAGGGCTAGTTCACCCCCAAAATGACCTTTGGGCTTTATGCCCCCTGGCATTTTTCCTTTATATATTTTAATGTTTTTTTTTATGTTTCATACAAATGTGATAAATCAAATGATGAAATCATATAAAAAATATAATATAAATATTATTATTCCATTAAATTATAATTATACCCTGAATGTGGACCCATGTAATACACTTTGTCCCTCTCATTTTTAGAGGGACAATAGAGCTCTATTGTCCCTCTAAAAATGAGAGGGACATGTTTTCCCCTATATTATAGGGGAAAACAAAGACAGTGCTGCAAAGTAACGGAGTACATGTTCTCAAGTACATTTTTTAGGTATTTTTACGTAACTGGAGTATACGTAACTGGAGAAATACTTTCTACTTTCTACTCCACTACATCTCAGAGGGAAATATTGCACTATTACTCCACTACAATTATTTGAAATCTTTAGTTACTAGTTACTTTATATCTTTTGATTGTTATTACAAAACATACATTAATGCTTCAGCCCTATATAGCCTACTCTGGCTATTTGAAGAAAAAAAAGCTCACAACGCCTAGCCTCGCGTGGCCAGACAATATCACACGACACACTAAAGTGCTATGCGATTTTGCAAAGGCAGATTCGTCTGGAACCAGGCTACACAACGCCTGCTCAGAAGTTATGAGCTTGTAGATCTGGATTTTTTTAAATACATTTTACACATTTGAAAACTTTTACTTTTGGTACTTTAAGTAGGCACATGTTGATGCCAACCTTTTGTACTTTTAATCAAGTACATTTTTAATACTGGACTTGTACTAACAGATTTGTAAATAAGATTATTTATTTTCTACATTGCAGTATTGATACTTTTAATTAATTAAAACATTTGAGTACTTCTTCCATCACTGAACAAAGACACCTCCTTGTGGCAGAATCACCCAATCATGTGGTGGGAGTAGCACACTACATTTGCATGGGGTTGGTATAAATACTGGTGCAACACCGGTTTCAAGTCACATCGTCTTTGATCTCTTCACAAGGAGAGAGAAAATGCCCGAAGCTGCGAAACCAGCGCCCAAGAAGGGCTCCAAGAAAGCCGTCACCAAGACCGCTACGAAGGGCGGCAAGAAGCGCAGAAAGTCCAGGAAGGAGAGCTATGCCATCTACATCTATAAGGTCATGAAGCAGGTTCACCCTGACACCGGTATTTCTTCCAAGGCCATGGGCATCATGAACTCCTTTGTCAACGACATCTTTGAGCGTATCGCGGGTGAAGCCGCCAAACTGGCTAACTACAACAAGCGCCGCACCATCACATCCAGGGAGATTCAGACCGCCGTTCGCCTGCTGCTCCCAGGTGAGCTGGCCAAGCACGCCGTGTCTGAGGGCACCAAGGCTGTCACCAAGTACACCAGCTCCAAATAAACTGCCTAGTCTTTCATAAACACAACGGTCCTTTTAAGGGCCACCTATCTTTTCAAGAAAGAGTTGATCCGCATTTATCACCAGCCAATTATTTTTTGAATCAAAAGCATTTTAATAATGTTTGAGTTTGAAATTGACATTTTAACATGGGCACCCTAATACTGTAGCAAGTGCTACTAGAGATGCATGTATATATACTTTATTTTCTAACGCATGTTCCTAACGCTATTGCACTGTTATGATAACTTCTGTTTTGTTTGTCAAGTAATTGTGACAATAAAGCAACAACCCAAAAAAATACCCTGACTCAATTTATTTTGATGCCGAGTAATACCTTAAAGATTATTAATGTTGGCTGGCCTGGATGTCAATTTACTCAGCAATCGTATGCATAGGCAAAAGGAAGATGGGATTGGGATGATGGCATCATTTTACTTCATACTTTTTTAATTAAAACTTATGTAGTAGGGCCTACTCTGTGTGGAGTTTGCATGTTCTCCCCGTGTCTCCTAGGGTAGTTAATACCCTCACAAAAACATGTAGTAATCCTGGTCACTATACCGCCTCCCCCATGACAGCCGGGGCGCCTGATGGAGGGGAAGGGAACTGGTTGGAATAACGTGTTCCTTCCACGCGCTACGTCCAACCAGGGAAACTCCCCCCTGTCAGGTGACAAGAAGGTCAGTTGGCTCTCATGCCTGAAGGAAGCATGAGCTCGGCCCTGGCCTCCCTACTGTGGGGTGACAGGTGTAATACTGGTGTAGGGCTGGTGTAGTGCCCAGGATCACTTAGGAAATTGGCACCGGGTGAAAAAAAATGGGTTACAAAAATCGCGGGATAAAAAATTAAAAAAAAAAAAAAAAAACTTATGTAGTATACATGTCAGAGCTACTAGCAGACAGACCCCTTTCACAGCAGTCATTTTGACAGCTGAACACAACTGAAAATGGCATTAATTTCCTTTCCATATAGGTCATTTAGGTAGGCCTATCCATGTGGCCAGCTAATAAACACATTTAACTTCATACTGTGTGGTGTGTTGTGTTTATCCATTTTAAATTGTGTAGAGCAGTATGCCAAATGTTTTGTAAATGGCATTGGAAAAGTGGAGCTTGCTCTCAACTGGCCATCTTTGAACAAATATAAATAATAAATGTAAATGTGAAATTAACTGAAACATGTCAGGTTTTTCATAATTATTCACAAAACAAGAGCGTAGCAGAGCCAGATAAATGACCAGTGTCCTCTCATAAGTGTCCATGCCACAGGGCAGGCCAACAGCAGCACTGTGTTAGCAGACACTGAAAAGTTTTACATTTAAAACAAAACGCTTTGCTACAGACGACCTGTTTTACTTTTATTCCAAAGCCAGACATCTCAGCTTGCTCTGCAGCAAATAGGGAACTGTGTGTTCTATGTTAAAACTATTTTAAAAGACAAATTACAGAGGAAAGCTGGCAAACTACTCCTCATGTAATGCAGTATAAGTGAGGTTTTAAACATCTCCAAACAAAACGCAGGAGTATTCAGCGCTCCACATGATTTAATTATGAAGTGAAACGTGTCTGCTATCTGTTCCATTTGTTATTTGACTTCAATGTATTTCTCCGTCTGTATTTTATTTGGTTTTAGTTGGAGAGAAAACACAAGTGTCTCAGTATTCTGCAGCACAGAGCGCTGACCTAGTGGGTTGAGTCTACATGGTTCTCACATGTCCTTTAAGTTCCACCCCTCCTTCTCTTTTACCACCAGTCTGCTCAGACCTAGTACAGTGCATCTGAAATACGAGACAGAAAAGAATGGCAGAAGTCGCCCCAGCTCCAGCTGTAGCCTCCCCGGCCAAAGCAGCCAAGAAGAAGGCCGCCGCCAAACCCAAGAAGGTCGTTCCCAGCGTCCAGGAGCTCATCGTCAAGGCTGTGAGCTCTTCCAAGGAAAGGAGCGGTGTGTCTTTGGCCGCGCTCAAGAAGGCTCTAACTGCCGGCGGATACGACGTGGTGAAGAATAACATCCGTGTCAAGACCGCTGTGAAGAAACTGGTAGCAAAGGGCACCCTGCTTCAGACCAAGGGTACCGGTGCTGCCGGATCCTTCAAGCTCAACAAGAAGGCTGAAGAGAAGGCGGAGAAACCCGCTAAGAAGGCAGTCAAACCCAAGAAGGCGGCAGCCAAGAAACCCGTCGCTGCAAAAAAATCTCCCAAGAAGGCAGCAGCCAAGACGCCCGCAGCCGCTAAGAAATCTCCCAAGAAGGCAAAGAAGCCTGCAGCTGCAAAGAAACCAGTAGCCAAGAGCCCCAAGAAGGCGACCAAGAGCCCCAAGAAAGTGAAGAAGCCCGCTGCCGCCAAGAAAGCACCAGCAAAGAAGGCAGCAAAGCCCAAGGCAGCCGCTAAGAAGAAGTAAACATCCACATAACAGCCTGTTTACCCCACAAAGGCTCTTTTAAGAGCCACCCACAACTTCATTAAAGGAAAGTTCCTTAGTGTATCTGCAGTGAGAACTATGTCAATGAATGGTTTGAGTACCTTAATGTATACATTATCAGGTGAGAAACCTGACAATAGTTATAATCGGAAACTGAGCCATGTGAATCTGCACACTACAATCCCCATGTATGAAGCGCATATAATGAACATTAGTGGCGTTGTCCTAACAACGACAGAAGGCAGTAATGCTCCTCGTGCAAATCCCATCAGCAAGGTATATAAAAACACTTTCAAGCCCATGGATACACTTTTAAAGTACACAGTGCAAAAAAACACCCAAAATGGATATAATCTAATGTGTAAAAAACATTCAACACCTAAAAGAGACTAGACAAACACGAAAATAAACTGTTAAAACATTTCAAAGTATCGGGTATGATCTGATGTTTAGATCTGTCCATGCAATGCGTGATTGTGGGCAAATTAACTATTTACCAATGAGTAGGCCTATATATTATAATACATACATGTACCTATATGTATTACTTTCAAATATACATGTAGTTACACAGGCATATAGCTGACCTCATAAGCATATGATGCATGAGTGCATGACTCAGTACACTATATTGTGTTAATGCAATTAAATGATTGACTAAAGTTGCAGAAAACAAGTCTGAACAGGAGCTAAAGGTACCTATATGTACATTATGTAGTTATTATACACACACATATAGCGAGTGATCTAGCCTCGATCTCCGGGCCTTTATTGTTTAGTTTTGCTAAATACGAGTGATCAGACCTCATAAGCGCATAATGCATGAGAGTGATCTGTAAATGCTATAATTGAAAGACTGATATGACAGAATACAATTCAATAATTAACTGCTATTGCAGAAAATGAGTGTGAAGAACGGGAGAAAATGGCTAAGGAGGAACGCTTAATATAGAAACAGTGGGTGGCTCTTAAAAGAGCCTTTGTGGGGGTTGTTCAGTCGTATTAAGGGGATTTATTTCTTGGCGGCTTTTTCGGTCTTCTTGGGGAGCAGGACAGCCTGGATGTTGGGCAGCACACCGCCCTGAGCGATGGTCACTCCACCCAGCAGTCTGTTGAGCTCCTCGTCATTGCGGACGGCCAGCTGGAGATGACGGGGGATGATACGAGACTTCTTGTTGTCACGAGCAGCGTTTCCAGCCAGCTCCAGGATCTCAGCGGTCAGATACTCGAGAACAGCCGCCAGATAAACCGGGGCGCCGGCACCGACGCGCTGGGCATAGTTGCCTTTACGCAGCAGCCTGTGGACACGACCCACGGGGAACTGGAGCCCGGCACGAGATGAGCGGGTCTTAGCCTTCGCCCTGGACTTTCCTCCGGTCTTGCCTCGTCCACTCATAATTAAAATTTATTTCTAACGTTGAACTACGTAAAAATGTGCTGGAGAACAGTGACACGAAGATTTTTATATCCTCAACTTAGTACTGTCTGTGAGCGCCCCACCAATCATAAATATGAATGAGAGAGTGGGGTGAGTGTGTATGAGTTCCCCTCCAATCACTACGAGTAGCGTGATAGTCCTGTAGCAGAGGCCCTCAGATTTTGAGATACCCCCACCCGAGTTAGAACAAAACACAACCATGTTTTTTCTTATCTTTAGGGTCTCCCATTAATGAAATGGATTGTTGTGAAATTTTATTTTGGGGCAAAATTAGTTTTTTTGGCTATTCTTTAGAACTACCCCAATCTCTAAAAAAGGCGAATCTGAATAGGGCAAAGGTGACCACAAATGCTATAACTTGAGAATGCTCACTCTTATCTTCATCAAATTTGCTGAGGTATGAACCAGGTGTCTACCCTACATCACCAAAGAGTCAGAATGTAATTTACATAAAGAAATACTGAAATATAGTCCTTTAAACATACCTTTAGTTTAGGCAGAAATTGTACTTTTGTAGTGAGGACTCCTCTACTTTCCCTCATTTAGAAAAAAAATCACACCCTGTGTGAAGTGGGCGGTGTCTTGCTAGCTAATCACAATACTGAATGGAGTCAACCAATCATGTACAAAAGATAAATACATTTATTGAAACACTCTTTATGATGGACGAAACCATAACTTGAAAAAAACAAATTTATGTTTTTTTTTCAAGTTATGGTTGCTTATATAGGGCTATGCACATGTGTCATGTGACACTGGCCAATCACAGTCCTGAATAGATTGTGATTGGCCAATCACAGCGCAGGATAATTGTACAAATTTCCAAACCTCACTTTCAGGGCCGGTTTCACTGCCCAAGATATTTGTACATTTTTCCAAATCTCACTTATAGGGGCGGTTTCACCGCCCAAAAACATACATTTATGTCAAATAAGCTGTTAGTGCATAGCCTAAGATGCTATTAAACAATAACCAGTGGTTGTATGGAGAGATCTAGTACAGTTTTATTGCAAATGAGACTTCTTTAGACATACCCCTAATCACAGTATTCCATTTGTGTAATGCTTCTCTGTATTGAGGCCTGCAATTCTCAACAAAATGAATTAATCTATGCTCCTATGCAGCAATCATGTGTGAGTGTGATTGAATATGGTGCTGTACTTTGCTCACATACATAATTGCCTCAACATTGCCCCAAAATCACAAGAATAGATATTCAGGGAGGGTTAAACAATGCCAACTGAGAAGGAATTTGACTTTTAATTTGATTTGGACTTTTATTTGGTATATTTAGAAGTACAAAAAGTAAAGTGTTATTCCAACATAAAAATAATAGGCGGGTGCATATATGAAAAAAAGCACTGTACCCTAAAAAATTGGAACAAAAGGTTTCTCAACAGTTTTTTGTAGTATTAGGTGTCCTAAATAACATACTAAAAGTTTACCAAAGTTTGACCACTTTTAAGGTGTTATTTTCAAGATGGTGTCCAAGATGGCCAAAAAAACATTAAAATAGCTTCATTATGTATCCTAGACAAGTACGTTTTGTGTCTAATCCCATGTTTTGGGGGCCTGGGAATCCATCCATTGGACCAAATTGCAGAGATACAATTAGATCATTGTGAAATCCAATATTTTGTGACTCTATTAAAACACTCTGAAATGGTCACCCGCTTAACTAATTATATAATAAATCTCCAACTACTTATATTTCTTTTTTACTGGAACAAGGCTTCAAGATATTATATATCCTCAAAACACAACAAAACTAATAGTCACAATTTGCAGTAATTCAGAAGGTGGTGGCAGAGAATATTGTCAGTTGATAGATAGTATTGTTTTCAATATTGAAAGGTTTTGGATAGCTCTGTGGATCAAATTTAGTCCAAACTAAATTCATCTTTGACTATACACCCCACCCCAAAAAAATATCTTGCATTATGAACCAATATCTCTGCACCCCTCCCCTTACCTACCCAACTGCATTACTCCTCCCCTACATACACGAGAATATTTATTTTTCTCGTGGACAAGCGCAGTGTCATCTTGTAGACACAAGATTTTGAAAAACATGAAATAGATGTTTTAACACATTAGGAAGGCAATCAGTGTGAGTGTGCAAAGAGGGGTGGGGGTGGTTATGGAGGTTAGTGTAGAGCTGTCAGAACCGTATCTACTGGGTGCCTAGACAGAGGGGAGTATGGGGGGTGGGTCTGGTCTAGAGTTTAGTGGGCCTAGGGTTCCCCTCAGGTGGGTAGAGGGGAGTATGGGGGTCACTGGATTGCTCCCTGGGCACTTGGAGCGCAGAAGAGCAAAGTTAGGAGCCAAGGAGACCCTGAGCTTCTCCTGTCCCCCATGTCCGACGTGCAAAACCTCCAACAGAAATGATTCACCATTTCAACGAAGACAGTTTTGCAAACGATACATGAAAGATAAACTTGTATCTTTGCCAGATCTCACTCCAAGTGGCTTAGGGAGCCTGCGCTCTCCTCGTTCTCAGCTCCTCCAAAAGCAAATTAGCATTTGGGATACAAACGATTTCTAAGTCACGGCACGCTGGAGGACGGAGTGAGGAGGAGGCAGAAATTAAGGTATTGGAATTTAGCTAATGCGTGAGGCTGAGAGAAGTGTCCCTATGTCGCCTGGCTCACTGGATAGTCCCACTGGGACTCCAAGCCCTTATGGCTCGGAGCATCCTCTCCCCTCTCCTCTCCTCTTAGTCTCAGTCTCTTAGTATCGACCCAAGGAACCATCACGCCAGTAGTTCTAAAGAATAGCCCAAAAAACTAATTTTGCCCCAAAATAAAATTTCACAACAATCCATTTCATTAATGGGAGACCCTAAAGATAAGAAAAAACATGGTTGTGTTTTGTTCTAACTCGGGTGGGGGTATCTCAAAAACTAAGGACTTTTTTGAGGACTTGCTACAGGACTATGAACGGTTCCTCCCAGAGAAGGAGGTTCCTGACCACTGACCAATCAGAGAACGACGGCGTCTCAGAGCCGCTGAAATAAATTGCTGCAGTTTGCGCCTTTTATGACACAACTCTAATACTAAATTTGTAAAAAGTTTAGAACCTAAAGAGACATGGCAAGAACCAAGCAGACTGCTCGCAAGTCCACTGGTGGCAAAGCTCCTAGGAAGCAGCTCGCCACCAAGGCAGCTCGTAAGAGCGCGCCGGCAACCGGTGGAGTGAAGAAGCCTCACCGTTACCGTCCCGGTACAGTGGCTCTGAGGGAGATCCGTCGTTACCAGAAATCTACCGAGCTGCTGATCCGCAAGCTGCCCTTCCAGCGCCTGGTGAGGGAGATCGCCCAGGACTTCAAGACCGATCTGCGCTTCCAGAGCTCCGCTGTCATGGCTCTCCAGGAGTCAGCCGAGGCTTATCTGATCGGTCTGTTTGAAGACACCAACCTGTGCGCCATCCATGCTAAGAGGGTGACCATAATGCCCAAAGACATCCAGCTGGCCCGTCGTATCCGTGGAGAACGTGCTTAAACTTGTAAACCTCTGACAAACCCCCAAAACTGCTCTTTTAAGAGCCACCCACTTATTTATTTAAAATAATTCCACATAATATGTAAACTGTCATAGTCACATCAGCCACAATCTGGGAACCCAGAACCAAATGAGAAGGAAAAACAGCGCCCTCTGCTGTTTGTACTATCTCACTTGGCTCTGGGACAATGACGACGTAGCACCTGTGCGCAAGGAAACCGGGGTTTTGGTCTGCCTTCAGCGTTTCACTTCCGGTGGTGCGACTATGTTTTCATTCCCACTAACAATATGTCTACACGGAACACTAACACCACTTCTCCCAGAGAACATGGATCGTTTTGGTTATAAGCCCACTTGTTTCTATGATAAAAGAGCAAGTTAAAATGTGAATATCTTTTCGTGGTTTTGTCTGCTCCGCGGACGCTATTGTTAAATTAGTTTCGGTTGGTTTCGAGTGGGGAATGATCGGCGGACACGTAAATCCCGCCCACTACATTTGATTGGGTAAAGCACGGCCTGCTTCCTGATCTGAAGGCACGCCCACTTGTAGCCCAGTGTGTACACGTTATTATGACGAACCTTCACGACAGATTCCAACGCAGAGCAGAATCTGTTCTTGAGAGATTACATCAGCCATAACGTTATGACTGATATATACTAGGTCTATATACACAGGATATAGACCTAGTATATAAATTCATGATCTTAAGTCGTTTGTGTTTTTATTACATTCAAAAGGTAATATGTAATTACCATAATGGGCTATTTGATCAGTGACGGGGGTCTCTCCTCCATCTCTAGCCCTTAATAACTGTGGAATGCCCTCGCGGACCATCCGAGAGCACCACAGTCGATTGACACTTTTAAAAAGGGCCTAAAAACCTTCCTTTTTAACAAGGCATTTGCATAGATAGAGATGTAGTTGTTTTATCTTTTTAAACTTCTACTGTGCCTGCTGACTTGATTTGAAGTTTATTTCATTTCACTGTTTTATTATTATTGTTGTTTTCTCTTTCTTTTTATGTTTTTAATCCTGTAGCACTTTGAGATTTGCTTCAAATATAAAGTGCGTTATTATTATTATTATTAATAAACACAAAATAAAACTAATGATGGATAAAGGAATGTAGAGAGTTTCACGATCAAAGTGGGTGATGATGTCATCAAAAGAAAGGATGAAATTACCTACCTGGGCTCCATCTTGGAGGCAAACCTCTCTGGTAACAAAAACGCTGAAAAAGTGATCAAAAATGTCAACCAAACAACACGCTATTTGTGGAGGATTGATCGTCTAGTCAGTAAGAATACTGTGAAGATTCTTGCGGGGGCCCTCATTCAAGGTCATTATGATTATGCATGCACTTCATGGTATCACAACACCTCCAAGGCCTTAAAAACAAGGCTCCAAACATCCCAAAACAAACTTGTAAGGCTACTTCTTGGCCTCAATCACAAAACCCATCTAACCCCTGCTCATTTTGCTAGGATTGGATGGCTTAAGGTGGACATACACTACGAGATGATCTTAATATTAACGATTTTTAAATCGGGTATCATCACACACTACAAGATCATCTTTCAAGATTCTCTTATCAGATTATCTTAAACATGCACACACTACACGATTAAAAAAATCGGGGGCATCTCACAATACAAGATTCTATCCAGATTCTCGGACTTGCAAACAGCAATAATAAATAGAAAAATATATTTAAAAAATAATTATTATTAATTATTAATAATTATAATGATATAAGATATTATTTCAGTAGCCTATATTATTTTGATATTAAATAAAGTTACACATTTCAATTCATTTTCAATTCAGTGTTTTTCTCCGACAGCCAGCTGCGCTCCTGAGCAGCGCACGCGCGCGCGCGCGCACACACACACACACACACACACACACACACACACACACACACACACACACACACACACACACACACACACACAAAAAAAACACATTTAGGTTTTTTTTTAAGTTAGGGGTGTACAATGGTTGGTCCACAATTTTACTTTTCTTTAAGTGAACTTCCATCACTGTGATGACCACTGTGACCACACCGCCCACTTCACACTGGGTGTGATTTGTATTATGTTATAATGAACAACTGTATGATATAAGCAAAGCATTGCTACACAATACACAAAACATCAAGTATTTGTAAATGCAAGTATCGTGTTTAACTGTTTATTATCCAGACTTACAAACAAATCACAAAATTACAGAAATGGTGATTATTACTATTATGATAGTTCTGTTGTGACATTGTTATGACATTAAAAATATCTAGGAGAGAGGAGAGAGAGCAGCAGTAAAAAAGAAAAACAACATGGTAAGAAATTGCTAATGCATTCAAAGTGCAATATAGGTACAATACTATTCAAAGGTGCAATTCATCTCATGATGTTGGTTTTGGTTTTGGGGGTGCTCGGGCCCTAATAATAATCATTGCAGTTTCAAGAGGGCTTCACACTACTGTGCAGTGCTCGGGACCTAATAATCTGTAGCCTACTATTAATTAATAGAATAGCAGGTAAACAATGAATCTGGCATCTGACTAAATAACCTGCTATCTAAATGTTAACATTGTGGTCAAGTAAAAAAACATTTGTACAAATCACATATTAAAACAATGTTGACGATTGAAGATAACTGACAATGTACTGCATGCCTGTAATTTAGTGAAATGACAACAGTAACATTGACCTCGTAGTCTTACAGATAAAAGCATAGCTCAGAAGTTTTATATTAACTGAACTTCACTTTCTGCTTGTATGCATTTCACTCAGAAACACCAAAAAAGTCTTTGCGATCTTGTTTCCACTGGGGTCCTAGGTATTCAATTAATCAACATATACATAGCACCAAACATTCAATATCATCATAAATATAAAACACTATATATACATAGTAGAAAAGGGGGGGGGTCGCCTGTCTAAGGGAGAAGTGAAAACTACCTCCCCCTTTGGCGTCCTGAAAGGTGACTTTTCAGGGCTGTTTTAAAGGAGTCCAGTGAACCTCATTTTTTAAGGGATGGGGTCAGGCGTAATAGAAAAGACTCAACGTTACTTACCCCGACTAAAAAGGTGAATGAAAATTAAAAGGGGAAAGGGGTAATTCCAGATATTCATACTTAATATGAAAAGAAAACCAGAACACTAATGTTTCTCTCTCAGGAGGTAGCAACGCCAAGTCTTCAGGATCAGAACAGGAACAAGGAAATAAAATATTAGATATCCAATCATAGTGACTTAGTCCCTGTTTTGCATTGGACTATGTAATAATGGGGCGTATAAGCTCATATTATGGTAGGCATTTTATGAAAGAAGCATGAAACTTTCTACAGTGTTTCTATATTGTAACGTGGGAGCAAATGCCAGCCTATTCCCAGCTACAGTATTGCCCACAGCCTAGTGTGTGTGTTTACTGGACGTAATGTGTTCTTATTGGCTCACAGACACAGCGAGTTCCCATGTGTATCTGTGCAGCCCGCTTGTTTAGTCAGTTGTCTTCCGGATCCCAGACAGTATGGATGTAGAGTGATTATCCTCCGGCTATGCTGGGACCACGTATTGATCATAATTAGCATAATCAGCAAATTAATCGCTTAATGAGCAAATTAACTGGAAATGGCTAACATGTTGCGTCCAGTTAACTTAGAAAGATGTCTTAAGAGTTAAAGTCCATGTTTGTGATGTCCAGAAATTCCTTATCAGCATAATTTGCATTAATGACTTAAACAATAGGCAAAAATCTGGAAATGGCTATATTATTGCTTTTAGTCAACATATCAAGGTTATTTTAGAGTCTACATCTATATATGTTGATGTCCAGAAATAAATCTCTTGCCATAACTAGGCGGCAGTGGCTCAGGGGTAGAGTGGCCTTCATTCTCAATGGTAAATCCTGGACAAAATACACTGTGCTTATCGGATGCTTGTGGTTGTCTTCCTCCAAGAACCTGTTAGGATGTGATACTGTCTCTTACCCCGTGAGAAGGGCAAGGTATGTGCTTAAAGTACTCCTAGAATATACCCTGACTAGTCTCATTACATTACTTGGGGAACTTGATGCCACGCACAGTGATCTAAAAGATACCGGTGCAGAGTTCTTCTTCGCATTCTATTGGCAGACGAATATGATTCTGCATACAGTATACTGCATGTTCATCTGCAGGTCATGTTGGTGGAAGGCTGCAGATCAGAGCAAGCCACCTGCCTCTATCCATATCCAAGTACACACTAAATTCTAGCTGCTGGAGGGGATGTGGGGAGAATAGGGCGGACCATACCCATATTTTCCTTACATGGCTCAAAATACAACATTTTTGGTCCAAAGTTTCACAAACCATAGAACACATATTTGGAAGAGCTGTTAATTTAGAAAAACACAATATACTTTTAGGAATACGTCCCAAAAGTCTACAAGGTAAGAGTTATATCTTTTTTGGATTCTGAGAATTACAGCTCTCAAACAAATAACTAGATGTTGGAAAGGTTTGGAACTATAGTAGAGGACCTGGCTAAGATATGTATGCACTTCATTTAGGAGAGAATATCTCAACTATTCTTGGCTAATATGACCCCAGGGAACAACTTAGGAACTTTGACTAATTCGACATCCGGGACGAAATACCCGAAAATGACCATGACCATTTTAAAATGACCATAACCGGTGCACTACTTCCAACATGGCTCTATCTGCTGAACCGTTGGAGCTACAGATTTACTGAGGTGCTCAAAATGTCCAGAATACTTATGTTTAGGGAAACATAGAAAAGTGCAATATTTCTAATTTGAAATGTTATGACAAAACAGCTAAAAAACGGTTTTGAACCAGATGAGCTATAAATGCAAACTTGGTGTGTTTTTTTGACAAGTGTTTTTTTGACAATTAGAAACATGTTGGAATGCTTATCTTTATGACTGGGTGTGGCTGGACCTCTATTTTACATATTTCAAATAAATATTAGTTTTGAAAAATTGTTTTACTTACCTTAATCTTTGTCATTTTTGGCAAACTTGGTGTCTACTTTATGCTTTTTTTTAGAAACACATTGGAATGCTCATATTTATGATTGAATCCATCTAGATCACTCTGACTTGCTTATTACAAATATGGCCACTATACCAAACATGTTATGTAACAAAGTTTCATCCAGATTGAGTGTATACAGTAGTTGTAGGAATGAAATCAAATTAAGATTAAACTGGAGAAAACAATGTAATTTTATTGAAACAATATAATATGACTATAGAACCCAAAGTATACAGCAACAGCCAGTACACTATGCACATCAATGCTCAGCATACATTGAATACTATCATAAAAGTCAAAGGTGTATGGAATTTGAACAATATGTTTAAATTAGAATCAGAAAAGTTAATTGCTAAACAACAAATGGTTGCTAGGGATTTGTCTTGGTGTTACTACAACAACAGAACAGCTCTGCAATAACTGATACATACAGTACTGCACCCCACACACACACACACACACACACACACACACACACACACACACACACACACACACACACACACACACACACACACACACACACACACACACACACACACACACACACTAGTTATTTTTGAATATATTATTCAATTTAGCCCACGGGGAAGTCGTCACGCTGCTCCACTAAGGGACTCAGTGCAGTCTTGTGATGTTAGGTAGAGTAGCCAAAAACTACTTCTCAAGTAAATGTTTTGTTAATAACTTGAATAGAAGCAGTAGCCTATTATGGTCTATTATGATCTAATATTTATATTATTTTATATTTGATCATCTCCTACTTTGTTTTCAGTATTATACAACTTGTCCCTCTATTAATGCTTTTTAATAAACTTTTTTACGTTAGTGATTTCATTTTTAAAATAATGTCTTGTCTGTGTTTACATACATGTTGGAGAATGATATTTTGTTCCCATATACACTTGAGTGTGTCTATGGACATCACAATAGCAGCCACGGCCTCAAGGTCTGGAACAGCAGCCTGTGTGACAGCTTTTAACACCAGGCAACCGGGTTCATGAACACAGCCTGTCTGTCTGACAGACAGATCTGCGTCTGCAACGCGTCACAATGTGATGTGTTGTGAGCTTGTAGATTGGCTGTTTTCAAATAACCGATACAGTATACAGTATATATGGTTGAAGTGGTTAAACTCATTTTGATGCTATATGACATAATTTCACTGGGGACCCCCTGGAACCTCCTCAAGGACCCCTGTGGGGTCCCCAGACCCCACTTTGAGAGCCAATGATTTATGTTACTACTTTATGTTATGTCTCTTTTACTTCTAGAGCACAGCATGTCCTTTCAGAGGTCCATACTGACTTTGATAAAAGTGAAGTAAAAGTTTTTTTTCTTAACCTGGGGAGCTTATTTCCCTTGAGGTCCTTTGAGTGCAAAGGACCTGCTTGTATTTGCCTTTCTTGATCTATATTCTGCCAGGAAAGTCTGCCTTCCCAAACATGAAAATAAACAAACCTTTGCACACAGATCCAGTCCTACACAACACTACACCAAATCTGCCAGCATTCGAGCAAAAGGTTATGGATGGTCTGTGATTCTTATCATGGTGCTGGTAGGATGTGTGCTCTATTGCTGATAAAGTTGACCCTGGAGTTAACTCTACTTCAACTCAACACATACCTCACAGTTTGCGTCATGAATAAACAACACAAGAGACAGATTCCAACAGCACACCCGTATCATAAGTGTCCTTTAGGACAGTGGTTCTCAAACTTTTTCATGTCAAGGACCCCCAAATTGACACTTATTAGCCCGCGGACCCCCATTTCAAAAGATATGCCAGGGGACCCCCATAAGAGAAGATTTTTTACGGCTCTAGCAGTGATTCTCAACCATTTTAATTTCAAGGACCCCCAGTTTGACATGCATTAGGGCTACAGACCCCCATTTAATGGCATTTCTATCACTTGGACCGCAATTTATATTGTAAAATCTATGTCAATTTAACTCTGAGAGTGTACAATTTGGTTCCATTTGTACACTCTCAGAGTTACAGACCTATAAGGGTCCATTTGGTGCCTAATCTATCATTTAGCTGGGGACCCCCTGGAACTCCCTCAAGGACCCCTGGGGGTCCCCGGACCCCACTTTGAGAACCAATGCTTTAGGAGTGGTTGGTTTGCTTGTGCTTGGTACTTGTTCGCTGTGTCTGTCTGTCTGTCTGTCTGTCTGTCTGTCTTGTTCGCCTGTCTGTCTGTCTTGTTCGCCTGTCTGTCTGTCTGTGGCCTTGTGACCTTGCGTCACAAGGCCTTCCACACGGCAGAAAGTCAGTAGTTCAGTGTGTACGTGGTCTCTTCCTTTGAGCTGTGTTTATTTGTTCTAGATTGTCTTTTTTAGATATTCCACAACATGTGCTCTGCTCTGACCCCCTGGTATGTTGGCCTATGGTTGTCTACAAATATTTACTCAGAAAAGTCTGTTTGCATTGTTTATTTGATATATTTTAAAAACAAGTAAACTGACTTTTCTGCACATACAGTACATTTTCTCAGTGCAATTTACCATTACACAGTCCATAATGCACTAATATCATGTAAAGTAAAAATGGAAATCGATCAAATGGAAATCAATCTGTCCAAATGTATGGACCGCTGATGGTCCTTTCACCTATGTGTGGGACATAATAACTAAATGTTAATAGCATTGGGTTTTAATACAATTAAAATGTTAGGTTATGTCTACATGATTCGTCTGCTAGTGTAGTGGAGCTGCCATAATAGCTCATACTAAATAACGTTGTCAGTATAAGCAATCTTATGTTATGCAAACTTAAAAGGGAGCAGAAATAATACACAATTCTGTTTGAGTGACAAAGTGACCTAAACATGTGTCCCTACTCCCTGTACGGCTGTGAGTTTCAGGCTTCGTCCACACGTACACGGGTATTTTCATAAACGTAGCTTTTTATATGCGTTTTGGGGGGTTCGTCCACACGCAAACGCGTTTTTGGTCCATGTAAACGCATCTTTTTGAAAACTCCGGCCACAGTGTAGATTTCTAAAAACGGCGTTTATGCGTCGCCGTGTGGACGGCGTAAACGGAGTTTTTCACATTATAAGCATGCGCAGTTGAGAGTACTGTAATATAATATAATATGATATAATAATTAGCCTATAGCCTACATCATTTATTTAATATTCCTTTCCTCACTGTCATTGCATGTTGACCGCGCATACACTTGTCTTCCATTAATGGTAGGCTATGTTCTACATATAGGAACGAATTATATTCTGTAGGCCTATGAATAAACAAAATTGAGTTTGCACCGAAGAAAGAAGTTGCACTGAAGAAACATTTTGCAAAATTAATGTTACTCTGTCAATCATAATTAACAATCAAATCAAACGTGTAGACTCGTCGCTCCAGTAAATTTCATACAATGACCTTTTCATGCTCCTCTTTTTAACCCAGCACCCCAACAAGTGATGTGCATTCAAATCTGCATTTTTATCATTTAAAAAAATCGCCATTTAATAGGCTACTGGGTTGTGGGACACAGGCACTCATTTATCAAATATTTCCAAGTGACATAATTACATAATTGGCCTACAAGCAATTAAAATCAAGCGATTTAAAAACAATCTAACATATTTACAATGTTATAAGTTAGATGCTTAATCATTCACCCATTTAAAAAGTGCCATAACAGTCATACAGATCTAAAGGATTTAGCTGGAATATTTTCATGGAGAGAGCGGTCTCTCAACTTGGGTAGCCTACAGTTATATATAACCGACATAAGCGCAGGAGCTCTTCTTCACGTTGTGTGTTTTTGATCACAGGACTTCAGCAGGAGATTGGAGATGGGTAACTCCCACCAAACACCAGCCATTATCCATTAATGTTTAAGCATTCATTAATCACTCACTCCATAAATGTTCAGATTGTGACAACTCAATCAAGAGCACAGATCTTCAAATCACATGCAATAAATAGAACAAGACAAGACTTGTACTTGTAACAGAGTATTTCAGTATAGTTATAGGCCTACTTATAAGTAAGAAATGTGAATACTTTTTCCACCACTTTGATGGTCAAAGCAAGTTAATACTTTCAAAATCATTCAAAAATAGCAGAAATAGCCAATCTACACGTTGTGAGCTTGTAGGGTCTGCTATTTTCGCTTTATTTAATTTTATGTTATACATTTCTAATCCCACGATTGTGTAAAATAATTGTGATTATCTCACGTAATTGTGCTCCGACTAGTTGGCCGAAGGTGTTGAATAATAAACAACATTATGGGAATTAGATGATAATATATCTAATAGTAAGTCTTTACACAATGATTTGAATGATGTGCAAGCAGGCTGCGATCTCTAGTGGTAGAGTAGTGAAAAACATTTTATTGTCAGTCTGAAAATAAATAGCAGTATTATATTAAATACGTATGTCATGCAGGAATGATAGTTGTCAGGGAGTAACATAAACGTGATTATAACATATTATATTAGTGAGTTTTCTCTAGTCTCTATGGTATGCCACACACCTTAACATTTGGTATCTTCTATTTAACTGCCATGGCCTCTTTTTTTTCTCTTCTCCATGCACCTTATGTATATTTTACACTACTCATATTATGACTATTTTACATGTCCTAGGCTATATCTGAGCTAGCCATGGTTCACATGACGCTTGTATACAAGCGTCATGGTGCAGAGTCCCCCTGGTTTATAGCAGTGTTCGATTTTTGTTACATTGCCAACTCTCACATGTACATAAACGTTCAGATTTCAAATATAAAGTGCTTACCCCCGAGCCACGGATGTTACAAGGCGACCCGGACCGCGATAAGTACCCGTATTGTTCAATAAAAAGCATTTTAATCCGACCGCCGGCCATTTTCTCCAAATTGTCTCCGCTACTTTCAACCATGAGTCACTAATGGTTGGGAGGTGTATTGCACTCTGATACATTACCCCCCCCCCCCCCCCCCCAAAAAATGGCCGGCGATGGGATTAAAATGCTTTTTTATCGAACAATACGGGAGATACGGGTACTTATCGTGGTCCGGATCGCCTTTAACATCCGTGGCTAGGGGGTAAGCACTTTATATTTGAAATCTGAACGTTTATGTACATGTGAGAGTTGGCAATGTAAAACAATTGAACACCGCTATAAACCGGGGGGACTTGGCACCATGACCGTCATGGTATGACAGCCGGCGTCATACCATGGTATGACAGTCATGTTTCAGGGCTATATCTGAGCCATTTCCTCGGTTCCGGGCGTCAACTAGCCAACCCCTTTTCTAGTATTTCACCCACTTTTCGCTTTAAAAAAATAAACACATGTAAAACTGTAATGTGACTAATCTCTATTTGATTCACTGCTACTTCAACTGTGTTCACTAGCTAGAACAATAAATTGATAGTAAACAGTATTTTGTTACAGGAGATACATGTGCCATTTAACTGTGCATACAGTTTACGCCACATAATACATTTAATTTAACTTGAGCTCTTTTAAGAGCCACACACTTTCTATATTAAGAGTTCCTCCTTATTAGCCCCTTTCTCCTCTTTACACTTATTTTCTGCAACAGCAGTTAATAATTGAATTGTATTTGTCATATCAGTATTTCATTTATAGCGTTTACAATGCATTATCATGCTTATGAGGTCAGATCACTCGCTATATGCGTGTGTGTATAACTACATAATGTGCATGTAGGTAAATATATGTACTATGTGTATACTATATATAGGCCACTCATTAATACAGTTAAATTGCCCACAATCACCCATTGGCTGGACAGAACTAAACATCACATCATACCCGATGCTTTTTAAAAATGTTTGTCTTTTAGGTTGAGTGTTTAAATGTAAGGTCTATTCTCCCATCGTATGGCAAATAGGCCTAGTTGCTTGCTTTTTTTTTATTTTTTATGTAATCGTCATTGGGTTCATGAAAGGCGCTATATAAATTTAAGCTGTCGTTATGGCGGTTCCAGCAATGCATAACGTTATCGTACTGTCTCCATGTTTTATCTAAAATCTAAAATTTTCTCCACTAGATAAAAATAGACTTTTGCTGTCCACTACATTGTTTTAAGTCAAGCCTGGTTACATCAAGGTCTATTTTGAATGAAGGACAATCAGCAGAAACGACTCCAGTCAAAATCAAGACAATCAATGGGACAATAGAATATGCAAAAGAGGAACCCTCATGGGGGGTGAGGTAGGCTACTCAAATCCTATTATAGTACTGTATGCTAATTTTACTTAGTGTCATTTGTGTCAGTAGCCAGTCTAGCCATCATGCAATACAACTAGCAGTTCTTTCTACAACTCAGTGGAGACAACACTTTCATTATTAGCAGGCAGTGTTGCGAGAGCGAGATGATGTTTTAAAGGCCCAAAAAAACAATTGTGAGTACAAAAAACGCTTTTGTGATCAGTTCATACAAATTGGCGGGGGGGAGGGGTGCAGTAAATTGAACTAAATGGCACAAGTAGCTATTGAGCTGATCTCTCGATTGGCCCCTATGTCAGTAAAGTATCCACTGTATTGTATAATAAATGCCCCAATTGAAATCTATAAAATAAAAAGGATTACATCTTTCTTGATAATATGGGTGGTCCTTAAAAGGACCTTTGTGTTTTCTTAGCAGACTATACAGTTTACTTGGCGCTGGTGTACTTGGTGACAGCCTTGGTGCCCTCAGACACTGCGTGCTTGGCCAGCTCACCGGGGAGCAGTAGGCGGACGGCGGTCTGGATCTCCCTGGACGTGATGGTGCGTTTCTTGTTGTAATTAGCCAGTTTGGAGGCTTCACCGGCGATGCGCTCAAAGATGTCGTTGACAAAAGAGTTCATGATGCCCATGGCCTTGGAAGAGATACCGGTATCAGGGTGGACCTGCTTCATGACCTTATAGATGTAGATGGCATAGCTCTCCTTCCTGGACTTTCTGCGTTTCTTACCGCCCTTGGTGGCTGTCTTGGTGACGGCTTTCTTGGAGCCCTTCTTGGGCGCTGGCTTGGCGGGCGCTGGCTTAGCGGGTTCAGGCATGGTTCTTTCTCAAAGAATTGTCAGAAAGTAGTGTGTAATAACTGCGTCGCACCAGTATTTATACCAGGCCAATGCAAATGAAGTGTGTTACTCCCAGCACATGATTGGTGGCACTGCTTATGTGACCCACAGAGGGAGGCGTCTTACACTGTCTTTGTTTCGGCATAATGCTTTCCCGCCTGCATCATCCATTTGTCCCGCTAAAATGTCTATTTGCTCTGTTTTTATTTGATTACTTATAGGCATTTTAACACAACACAAGACAAGAGCCATACTGATGTTATGTTTATATAATTGAAAATCCCAATAAATATATTGTTTAAAAAATGTAGACTACGGATAAAGTATAATAAACATTTAGGGTAAATCTATATTTTATTTGGAATTAATAGTTCTATTCCACGCTCCAATTTCAATCCAGTTGTAACACACTTTCTGTCGATGCATAATAATTGATCCATGTCCCTGACCAGTTGTACCACACAAAGGGTAAGGGTTTTGATTTGATCATGTTCATTATAGCTGGGATGAGTTAGGTCTTTGACTTCAAACACATACTTCTAGAACTCTATGATTTTATAGCATTGAAATAAACAGTCTCATATGGGCTAGCGGTTAGGACTCCTGATTATCACCCAGGCAAACCGTGTTCTACTCTCGGTTAGGGAACTCAATGTATTCCAAACTGAATCAGGGAGTATGACATGGTGCTGGCAAGTGTGTGAATTTAAACTGTTATAGTTAAAATAACAGTTTATACACATAGAAGCACGGTCAAATAAGTCACTCTGTAGACTAGACAGTATAGAAAATGCTGGACGAATTGACATTGGTTTCCCTATCTTAATCCTGACTATATAAAGCGTCTTATAACAATTAAATTCGTGTTATATTACTTATCCGCCTGGAATGTATTGTGTGTAGCTTGCTAGAAGATGTTCACAAGTTCAGTGTGCAAAGTGAGTTGTACACCCTCAACTTTTACTGTCTTGATAGTCAAGATTATGTGTTATAGAACAATAAGTGGCATGTTACATCATGGCCACAACAGTCTACTTTTCCTTGATCCAACCCTGCCCCCACTGAATAGCATACATATAAATGAAAAGACACAGGTTAACTTGGCTGTTTTTTAGCCGACTCACCCATTATAACTAACCCTAACGGTCGGGTTGGACTTATGAGCATATAATATATTGTATGGCATCCGCTCAGTGTGACCACTCAAACCGAGAAGCTCCAAGACAATGGTGTATATGTTGGAAATTTGTATTAAGACCGACCCCATGAATCACGGTTTATACATGGCAATGGGCTACTTCTGTGCCTAGAGTTGCTCATAATTCAATAATGGAATGAACTCTGAAGAGAAAGTGTGGGTGGCTCTTAAAAGAGCCTTTGGGTTGTTGGTAGAAGTCAGTCATTTATCCGCCGAAGCCGTACAGAGTGCGCCCCTGTCTCTTCAGAGCATAGACAACATCCATGGCTGTCACAGTCTTTCTCTTGGCGTGCTCGGTGTAGGTGACGGCGTCACGGATCACGTTCTCCAGGAAAACCTTGAGAACACCACGGGTCTCCTCGTAGATCAGACCGGAGATACGCTTCACACCGCCACGGCGAGCCAGACGGCGAATGGCGGGCTTAGTAATACCCTGGATGTTATCACGAAGCACTTTGCGATGGCGCTTGGCGCCTCCTTTTCCAAGACCTTTTCCACCTTTCCCTCGACCAGACATTTTAATACTGTTGGGTTATTGATGAATAAGATGTAACTGGTAATGTCGAAGCTATGTCTATTTATCTGTGTTCTGAGGACGTATAGGAAGACAGGCAGCCTGCTCTGCACTGGGCGTTGCCTAAAAAGCTGCAGCCCACCCCCTTTATTCTGTGTTCTACATGACAATGACCTCTCCAACGGTTATTTTGGGCATGGTTATAAAGCGGAGTGGAAGCAATCAACTATTCCCACTTATCCGGCAGTGTCTACAATGACGTTTAAAGAATACCTTATTATAAATAAAAACACTCAAAACATTTACATTATCACAGTCATGAGTAGGTTCACAGTCACAAAAAAAATACTCTCCAGACTTCAACATAAATAGTGAAAAAGATACATAATAAACAGTAATAGAGAAAAGTCATATCATTTATACTATTTGCTCATGACAAATAAATGTTACAAGTAGGCCTAGAGTAATTAGTAGCTGATATGATGTAGTAAAGACAGACTTCTCAGACAACAACACAACAGTATATCAATAGTAGTACAATGTAGGAGGATTTATCTATCTACACTGTTGTTTTATTTTAAAACAACGATGAAAACGGAATCCATGTTGACTGTGCAAAAGTTATATCTGATGTTACTGTTTAAACTTTGTGGTGCTGCTATTCTTGTCTCCCTTATAAAATAGAACATTTATTTCAATGTGAACATGGATAATCTATTCTAGATGTTCATTTTCACTGAGCTCTAGAATATTTCAAATGCATCACCTGGGGCTGAAGCAACTAAAATAGGCTAATGAGACCTTAAATCAATAAGACATTTAGAAAGTTCCACTTAAAACAGTGGACTCTATAATTAATATTTGTTTGGCTTTCATCCGTCTCCCTTGTCTTTTGTAATGGCTTCTAGGTAGGGGGTTATATTATAACAGCATGGCTTTCTGAGTTTGTCCTTACCCTTCACACTTGCAAGTAACCTAGAAGTGTTTTTTTTCCTCCCCAGTTTTTGTTACTGAATTTATTAATTGAATCTGAGAGACTTATATGTTTTTCAAATCATTTATTTAGGGATCTATGTATATAAATGTAGATGTATACTATGCATTGCTGTGTACATTAGGTGTACTCAAATACATTTTGAATGCATTTCTTTATTGTACTTCTACATTGGGTTATTGCTGGTTTTACTTAAAGGGCCATATCAACCATTTGCATATAATTGGTCCTATTGGTCATTCATTGTAATATGGTATATTTTTTCTCTGGCACTACTCCATGTAATTAGATAGCAAAACCAAATAATGAAGGGTTAATATACATTTAGCAAACGGTTATCATGGGGCGGGGGGGGTCATTTCAGAGGAAAGCCTCAAGCCTTTCCTTTAAAAAATAAAAAGTGATGGTGGAGACAGGAACTTGCAGGAGAACTGGGTAGAAATAGCTAAACACCAAAACATGTTACCAATGGTTTATAGTCGTGAAAATGAGGAAATACAAACCCTTATAAAAAGTTTTGGTTGGCTCTTAAAAGAGCCTTTTGTGGATAACGGTGGAATAGGTTTATAACAGTTTACTTCTTTTTGAGAGCTGCCTTGGGTTTGGCAACCTTCTTGGCTGGGGCTTTCTTGGCTGCTGCGGGCTTCTTGGCTACTTTCTTGGGACTCTTGACTGCTTTCTTCGGACTTTTAGCTGCTACCTTCTTTGCGGCAGGCTTCTTGGCTTTCTTCGGCGATTTCTTCGCGGCTACAGGCTTCTTTGCTGCCACCTTCTTCTTTGGCTTTTTAGCCGCGACGGGTTTCTTGGCAACAGCGGGCTTCTTTGCTTTGACAGCTTTCTTAACAGCAGGCTTCTTCGCTTTTACTGTTACAACTTTCTTGTTCATCTTGAAAGAGCCAGATGCTCCGGTACCTTTGGTCTGAACCAGAGTGCCTTTTGCTACCAGGCTCTTGACGGCGATCTTGACGCGGGCCTTGTTCTTCTCCACATCGTAGCCGCCGGCAACAAGAGCTTTCTTGACCGCAGCCAGGGACACACCGCTCCGTTCCTTGGAGGCGGACACGGCCTTGACGACAAGCTCAGCGACGCTGGGGCCGGTCTTCTTGGGTCGGGGAGCTGCCTTCTTCTTGGCGGCCTTGGCCGGAGCCGGAGCCGGAGCCGGAGCTGGAGCTGGAGCTGGTGCGACTTCTGCCATGATTCTATCAGATTCGGGTAGCAGCTTGTCTTGGTACGGTAGACTAGACTGGTGGCGAACACAGGGAAGGGGCTGGACTTAAACACAACATGAGAACCATGTAGAGTCATCGCACACAGAGCCCCTCTTCTCTAGGAGGCTTAATGTGCCACTTGTGTTTTCTCCTCGACAAAAACAAGATATTATAAACGACTGTGTATATTATAAAATATAACAAAAAGCAGACCTGTTAGCACACTTGTGCCTTTTTGTCATGAACATTATCTGAGACGCGAAGAACGCTCTCGTTTTGTATTGATAGGCTCAACATCTGACCCTTCAATGGGCGAAACACAATTCCTCCATCATTTTTCCTCTAAAACGATGTTAAACTATGTTACATTAACACCAACCCTCTTAATCCTCTTAGCAGACATACCCGACGACAGGATAACATAAACTTTACTCTTGTTTTATTATCCGTTTAATTATAAATAGAAGGTTTTCTGACCTTAGTAAACACACTCCAGTTGATGGCAGCGACTCCCATTGACAGCAATTGAATGGTGGAAATCTTCCATTTGTGGACGAATAATTCTAATATAAAAATCTGATCAAACAAAAGTAAGCAAAATAAAGCTTATTATTATTAAGGCATTTTTTACTTTACTGGTATTTTCAATTTGCTGTACTTTTACGTCTACTCCACTACATCTCAGAAGCAAATATTGTAGCCTACTTTTACTCCACTACAATTATTTGAAAACTTTAGTAACTAGTTACTTTGTAGATTTGGATTATTATTACAAAACCACTTGCCCTATATACATTTCGGCCATTTGAAAATAGCCGATCTACAAGCTCAATGCTTCACCATGCAACATTGTGAGCTTGTAGACCTGCTATTTTCAAAAGATTTTCATACATTTTAAAACTACTGAAATGGGGACATTCTACATAAAGAGTACTTACATCCTTTTGTACTTTTACTCAAGTAAATTTAGAATTCCGGACTTTTTAACAGAGTATTTCTACATTGCAGTATTAAAACTTTTACTTAGATAAAATCTAATCTAATCTAATCTTAATATTTGTACTTTTGCAATTCCATATCCAATAATGTTAATGCTTCGTTACATTCGGGTGTTCTCTCCATTCTGTTGCATTTTGTTGCATCAACACCCTTACTGAGGAAGAGCGACCCAGATGAGCAACTAGATCATTCTGTAGTCTACAAAATACATGAACAATGGTTCTACAGACAACTATATTCCCTTTGCATCATATAAATGTAACAGGATAATGCATGTGTGACGGGGATACAAATCAATTGTTTTATTTTCATTTTTAATTAAGAAATAGTGTGAATGCAGTGTTTTCTACTGTTGCAGACAAAATGTCCATCTCTGGTCATTGTAATATGCCTGTTAATTAGACCGGTGACCGGCCTCGGGCCTACTCGGGAACAATGCCAGTTGGGATTGCATCATGCCCCCACCTGCAATGACCGTTGGCATAATACCCGAATACCCGTCTGTCTGTGTCCGGGTCCTATAATGCCTATGCAGATGTCGTAACCCATTATAACTCAATTGAGAATGCTATACTCATTGAAAACACACATCCATGGTCCTGGTGACTGATCTTATTTTTTCATAAAATATATGTTTGAATTGGGGAGAGATTTTTTTTTATATAGCAGTCACCAGAACCAGGGGAAATAATGGTAATAAGAGGGCTCTGATTGATTGATTGATTGATGTACTTTTATTTAGTAAGACATGAGAATCACAGTACATGGAAGTACAAAATTCACAATACAAGGTCTACTAAACTGGAAGACTCAGTTAAGCACGCAGCTTGTTTAAGATGAGAACCCCATGCACACAAATCATGATGACATATATGAGACAGACAGATATACACACTACTATACAGAATGTCATACAATCAGCTTTCAGGTTACTGGTATGAAGAGAGAAAAAATATATATACAAAAGAGGAAAATGAAAGAGGGGGGGTAGGTTAAGACTTAGACAGGTGCCATTTTCGAATTGCAGCCTCCTGAAGGTGTATCTTTAGGGCAGTTTTGAAAGTGAGTAGGGTTTTACACTCCTTTACTCCTTTTGGTAGGGCATTACACATTTTTGGTGAATAGCATGAGAACGAGTTCATTCCCTTAGTTGAGCCAAATCTGGGTTGAACATGATTTGTGGAGCTGCCTCTGGTGTTATGATCATGGACTTCATTAACATTTTGACAAATACAAGGGGGATCCCAATGTTGTGGTGTATCTTGAAGACCAGGCCCATCGCAAGTTGCTGTACTCTGTCCTCAACCCTAAAGGTGGACATACACTACGAGATAATCGGGCTAAAAAACAACCCTCACGAGTATCGGGGGGGCGTGTCTACCCCAGCCTAGATCGGGGGCGAAACTCGGGCATAAACATCGTCTAGTGTGAGGGTTCAAAGATCCAATCTGAACCCTCCCGAGTTGCTCACAAGACGATCGGGGCCACTCCGATCACGTTCAAAATAGTTTGATATTTTGAGTGAAAACCCCTCCCCTCGGGTGAACCCCCCCTCCCCCCTTTTTTGTCATCGTCAAAATCATTTTAAAAAATGTTTGATATTTATCTGGATCGCTACTGTATGGAACACCTGGCGCGGGTCGGACCGAGAGAAATACGCAATGCCACACACACACACACACACACACACACACACACGTGTTGTTTATGTAGGATGGACAATCATGTGCAGCTGCGGTGGATCCATGTTTTATATTAAAATACATTATTTTGATAATGATTTGATTATTTTCATTTTAAAATATGGACTGACAGTCCTATAGCTATAGCCTAATGTCCATAGAGAATATATCCCCACCTGAAAGATGCTTATTAAACTTTATAACTTGCCTGGTACCATGCATGCTTCATCTTGCCGTCTAAAATTATATTCCTTGGCTTGCAAACAGCCAAAACGTGTGTAGCCGATGAAACACAACGGCTTTGCATTGATGACACCAGGTATAAGAAACTCATGAGCGCACTGGCCAAACTAATAGGCGAGTGCGCTCTGCATGGTGCGCAATTTCCGAACGCACTGCTGCTGTCCAATGTGTCCAAATTCATCTTTAAATGCCCTGTTTTCAGCACTGTCACATATCTTTTACACATATCTTTTATACTCTTTATACCAGGGGTCTTCAACGTTTTCAGGCCAAGGACCCCCTAGCTGAGAGAGACGAAGCAGGGACCCCCTCTATATTGTATAAATTGTGTTTCAGATTAAACTTTTTTTGTTTACTTGGTCTGCTCTTTTTTCCCCTCTACACCTATATATCTCTTTGCCAAAAATAGCCGATCTACACAACAAGGCGTTGTGAGCTTGTAGATCTGCTATTTTTGGCTAAAGTTCTCCTCAGAAAAGGGATGCCAGGGTTCAAGTGGTTAAGATAAAAAAAAAAGAAAAGATAACACACAAAGATTTGGCGGACCCCCTGTAGTAACTCTGAGGACCCCCTAGGGGTCCCGGACCCCCTGTTGAAGACCCCTGCTTTATACTTTTGGATAGTGTCATTTCTCTTGTTAACTAGCAGATTAATGTTTAGCGATCTCAAGCCGTCTGTCTCTCTCAAGTAGCAACTGCAATCCATCCAGTAACGACCAATTTATGCTTCGACGTACAACGGTCAGTGCATGGTGGGAAAAGTACTCAGATATTTTACCTAAGTAAAAGTATCAATACTCGGTTACAAATAAAAGTCCGGAATTCAAAATTGAGTAAAAGCACAAAAGTATTAGTATCAAAATGTACTTAAAGTATTTTCAAATAGCCTATAGGCCTATAAAATAGGGCTAAAGTGGTTAATGTATGTTTTATAATATAATAATTGATAATAGCAAAGTAACTAGTAACTAAAGTTTTCAAATGATTGTAGTGGAGTAAAAGTATAATATTTGCCGTTGGGGTGTAGAAGTAGCCTAATACAATAGTACTGAAAATTGGCAATACTCCAGTAAAGTAAAAATACCTAAAAATTGTACTTAAGTGCAGTACTTGAGTACATGTACTTTGTTACTTTATGACAACGGTGTTGCGCCCCGAATATATTCAATCTGCGCTGCAGTGTGAGCTTGTGGATTTGCAAAGCGATCCTGATGAATCATGCTTAATAATGTGACGTTGTAGCCTACGTCTGGCATTGCGGGGTATAATGAGAATAAAAGTAAAATCATTCAAATTATTGAATGATTATAATGAGGACGGTAGGCTTTGCTACATGGTCAGTCTTGGAGGGGGGGGGGGGGACCGCTCGTTTACGGTTTATTATGCCACCCAATAGCTCATTCTCTGTGAGAGTATCACAAATGTGTGCCAAATATAAGGCGTTCTGTCTTGACTCTTGGAGTTCCAGTACATTTTTTAACTATCCATTCCTTAAATTAGCCTTTCATTATGTTCTGGCCCGCCATCTAATGCTTTAGAAAAAAAACTTTCATGTTGGTGCACCCTTCATAGTTCTTAAATCCATAAATTTTGCAAAATGTTGCAAGGGAAGTCTCTGAGCCAGCCAGGATTATTTTGTTCTTCGTCGCACAATGGTTTCGAGTGGTTAAAATGATTATGCGATATTAGCTGTAGAATACAACTCTCGTATTTATGATTCTGACGTTTTCAATCTACGAGAGTTGTAGGGTTCACCCCCATGGACACAGGGACTTTCTGCACTATGCCCCGTAGACACTCCAAACATGTACAAATTGAAAATAAAGGTGCTTACCCCCACGCAACAAGTGTTAGCTATCGCTACGGGGTAGTAGTTTAATGTAATAATCCATATATTTCAATAAAGAAGTGTTTAATGCCGTCTGTGGCTGATTCTGTCGGAAGTTCCCAATGGGCGGTGGTGACGCGCCCATCTGGTGAAACCCGGAATTACACTCAATGTAAACAGGAAGTAAGCGAGGGTGAAAAAATGGCATTCGGCCATAGACGGCATTAAAACACTTCTTTATTGAAAGATATGGATTATTACATTAAACTACTACCCCGTAGCGAGAGTTAACATTTGGAGCGTGGAAATAAGCACCTTTATTTTTAATTTGTACATGTTTGGAGTGTCTAGGGGGTATAGTGCTGAAAGTTCCTGTGTCCATAGGGGGTGAACCCTACAACTCTCGTAGATTGAAAACGTCATAATCATAAATACGTCTACGAGAGTTGTATTCTACAGCTAATGCGATATATACAAGACCACAAGTAGCCTACCGCGAATGAGACGCGTTGTGAGCTTGTAGATCTGCTCTGACGCAGTGCACCGTGTGTGTGTGTGTGTGTGTGTGTGTGTGTGTGTGTGTGTGTGTGTGTGTGTGTGTGCGCGCGCGCGCGCGTGCGCTGCTCAGGAGCGCAGCTGGCTGTCGGAGAAAAACACTGAATTGAAAATGAATTGAAATGTGTAACTTTATTTAATATCAAAATAATATAGGCTACTGAAATAATATCTTATATCATTATAATTATTAATAATTAATAATAATTATTTTTTAAATATATTTTTCTATTTATTATTGCTGTTTGCAAGTCCGAGAATCTGGATAGAATCTTGTATTGTGAGATGCCCCCGATTTTTTTAATCGTGTAGTGTGTGCATGTTTAAGATAATCTGATAAGAGAATCTTGAAAGATGATCTTGTAGTGTGTGATGATACCCGATTTAAAAATCGTTAATATTAAGATCATCTCGTAGTGTATGTCCACCTTAAGCCATCCAATCCTAGCAAAATGAGCAGGGGTTAGATGGGTTTTGTGATTGAGGCCAAGAAGTAGCCTTACAAGTTTGTTTTGGGATGTTTGGAGCCTTGTTTTTAAGGCCTTGGAGGTGTTGTGATACCATGAAGTGCATGCATAATCATAATGACCTTGAATGAGGGCCCCCGCAAGAATCTTCAC
This sequence comes from Gymnoscopelus braueri, assembly GCF_963280865.1. Taxonomy (NCBI): domain Eukaryota; kingdom Metazoa; phylum Chordata; class Actinopteri; order Myctophiformes; family Myctophidae; genus Gymnoscopelus; species Gymnoscopelus braueri. The sequence continues at coordinate 10,993,004 of NC_137611.1, forward strand.
AGTATTCTTACTGACTAGACGATCAATCCTCCACAAATAGCGTGTTGTTTGGTTGACATTTTTGATCACTTTTTCAGCGTTTTTGTTACCAGAGAGGTTTGCCTCCAAGATGGAGCCCAGGTAGGTAATTTCATCCTTTCTTTTGATGACATCATCACCCACTTTGATCGTGAAACTCTCTACATTCCTTTATCCATCATTAGTTTTATTTTGTGTTTATTAATAATAATAATAATAACGCACTTTATATTTGAAGCAAATCTCAAAGTGCTACAGGATTAAAAACATAAAAAGAAAGAGAAAACAACAATAATAATAAAACAGTGAAATGAAATAAACTTCAAATCAAGTCAGCAGGCACAGTAGAAGTTTAAAAAGATAAAACAACTACATCTCTATCTATGCAAATGCCTTGTTAAAAAGGAAGGTTTTTAGGCCCTTTTTAAAAGTGTCAATCGACTGTGGTGCTCTCGGATGGTCCGCGAGGGCATTCCACAGTTATTAAGGGCTAGAGATGGAGGAGAGACCCCCGTCACTGATCAAATAGCCCATTATGGTAATTACATATTACCTTTTGAATGTAATAAAAACACAAACGACTTAAGATCATGAATTTATATACTAGGTCTATATCCTGTGTATATAGACCTAGTATATATCAGTCATAACGTTATGGCTGATGTAATCTCTCAAGAACAGATTCTGCTCTGCGTTGGAATCTGTCGTGAAGGTTCGTCATAATAACGTGTACACACTGGGCTACAAGTGGGCGTGCCTTCAGATCAGGAAGCAGGCCGTGCTTTACCCAATCAAATGTAGTGGGCGGGATTTACGTGTCCGCCGATCATTCCCCACTCGAAACCAACCGAAACTAATTTAACAATAGCGTCCGCGGAGCAGACAAAACCACGAAAAGATATTCACATTTTAACTTGCTCTTTTATCATAGAAACAAGTGGGCTTATAACCAAAACGATCCATGTTCTCTGGGAGAAGTGGTGTTAGTGTTCCGTGTAGACATATTGTTAGTGGGAATGAAAACATAGTCGCACCACCGGAAGTGAAACGCTGAAGGCAGACCAAAACCCCGGTTTCCTTGCGCACAGGTGCTACGTCGTCATTGTCCCAGAGCCAAGTGAGATAGTACAAACAGCAGAGGGCGCTGTTTTTCCTTCTCATTTGGTTCTGGGTTCCCAGATTGTGGCTGATGTGACTATGACAGTTTACATATTATGTGGAATTATTTTAAATAAATAAGTGGGTGGCTCTTAAAAGAGCAGTTTTGGGGGTTTGTCAGAGGTTTACAAGTTTAAGCACGTTCTCCACGGATACGACGGGCCAGCTGGATGTCTTTGGGCATTATGGTCACCCTCTTAGCATGGATGGCGCACAGGTTGGTGTCTTCAAACAGACCGATCAGATAAGCCTCGGCTGACTCCTGGAGAGCCATGACAGCGGAGCTCTGGAAGCGCAGATCGGTCTTGAAGTCCTGGGCGATCTCCCTCACCAGGCGCTGGAAGGGCAGCTTGCGGATCAGCAGCTCGGTAGATTTCTGGTAACGACGGATCTCCCTCAGAGCCACTGTACCGGGACGGTAACGGTGAGGCTTCTTCACTCCACCGGTTGCCGGCGCGCTCTTACGAGCTGCCTTGGTGGCGAGCTGCTTCCTAGGAGCTTTGCCACCAGTGGACTTGCGAGCAGTCTGCTTGGTTCTTGCCATGTCTCTTTAGGTTCTAAACTTTTTACAAATTTAGTATTAGAGTTGTGTCATAAAAGGCGCAAACTGCAGCAATTTATTTCAGCGGCTCTGAGACGCCGTCGTTCTCTGATTGGTCAGTGGTCAGGAACCTCCTTCTCTGGGAGGAACCGTTCATAGTCCTGTAGCAAGTCCTCAAAAAAGTCCTTAGTTTTTGAGATACCCCCACCCGAGTTAGAACAAAACACAACCATGTTTTTTCTTATCTTTAGGGTCTCCCATTAATGAAATGGATTGTTGTGAAATTTTATTTTGGGGCAAAATTAGTTTTTTGGGCTATTCTTTAGAACTACTGGCGTGATGGTTCCTTGGGTCGATACTAAGAGACTGAGACTAAGAGGAGAGGAGAGGGGAGAGGATGCTCCGAGCCATAAGGGCTTGGAGTCCCAGTGGGACTATCCAGTGAGCCAGGCGACATAGGGACACTTCTCTCAGCCTCACGCATTAGCTAAATTCCAATACCTTAATTTCTGCCTCCTCCTCACTCCGTCCTCCAGCGTGCCGTGACTTAGAAATCGTTTGTATCCCAAATGCTAATTTGCTTTTGGAGGAGCTGAGAACGAGGAGAGCGCAGGCTCCCTAAGCCACTTGGAGTGAGATCTGGCAAAGATACAAGTTTATCTTTCATGTATCGTTTGCAAAACTGTCTTCGTTGAAATGGTGAATCATTTCTGTTGGAGGTTTTGCACGTCGGACATGGGGGACAGGAGAAGCTCAGGGTCTCCTTGGCTCCTAACTTTGCTCTTCTGCGCTCCAAGTGCCCAGGGAGCAATCCAGTGACCCCCATACTCCCCTCTACCCACCTGAGGGGAACCCTAGGCCCACTAAACTCTAGACCAGACCCACCCCCCATACTCCCCTCTGTCTAGGCACCCAGTAGATACGGTTCTGACAGCTCTACACTAACCTCCATAACCACCCCCACCCCTCTTTGCACACTCACACTGATTGCCTTCCTAATGTGTTAAAACATCTATTTCATGTTTTTCAAAATCTTGTGTCTACAAGATGACACTGCGCTTGTCCACGAGAAAAATAAATATTCTCGTGTATGTAGGGGAGGAGTAATGCAGTTGGGTAGGTAAGGGGAGGGGTGCAGAGATATTGGTTCATAATGCAAGATATTTTTTTGGGGTGGGGTGTATAGTCAAAGATGAATTTAGTTTGGACTAAATTTGATCCACAGAGCTATCCAAAACCTTTCAATATTGAAAACAATACTATCTATCAACTGACAATATTCTCTGCCACCACCTTCTGAATTACTGCAAATTGTGACTATTAGTTTTGTTGTGTTTTGAGGATATATAATATCTTGAAGCCTTGTTCCAGTAAAAAAGAAATATAAGTAGTTGGAGATTTATTATATAATTAGTTAAGCGGGTGACCATTTCAGAGTGTTTTAATAGAGTCACAAAATATTGGATTTCACAATGATCTAATTGTATCTCTGCAATTTGGTCCAATGGATGGATTCCCAGGCCCCCAAAACATGGGATTAGACACAAAACGTACTTGTCTAGGATACATAATGAAGCTATTTTAATGTTTTTTTGGCCATCTTGGACACCATCTTGAAAATAACACCTTAAAAGTGGTCAAACTTTGGTAAACTTTTAGTATGTTATTTAGGACACCTAATACTACAAAAAACTGTTGAGAAACCTTTTGTTCCAATTTTTTAGGGTACAGTGCTTTTTTTCATATATGCACCCGCCTATTATTTTTATGTTGGAATAACACTTTACTTTTTGTACTTCTAAATATACCAAATAAAAGTCCAAATCAAATTAAAAGTCAAATTCCTTCTCAGTTGGCATTGTTTAACCCTCCCTGAATATCTATTCTTGTGATTTTGGGGCAATGTTGAGGCAATTATGTATGTGAGCAAAGTACAGCACCATATTCAATCACACTCACACATGATTGCTGCATAGGAGCATAGATTAATTCATTTTGTTGAGAATTGCAGGCCTCAATACAGAGAAGCATTACACAAATGGAATACTGTGATTAGGGGTATGTCTAAAGAAGTCTCATTTGCAATAAAACTGTACTAGATCTCTCCATACAACCACTGGTTATTGTTTAATAGCATCTTAGGCTATGCACTAACAGCTTATTTGACATAAATGTATGTTTTTGGGCGGTGAAACCGCCCCTATAAGTGAGATTTGGAAAAATGTACAAATATCTTGGGCAGTGAAACCGGCCCTGAAAGTGAGGTTTGGAAATTTGTACAATTATCCTGCGCTGTGATTGGCCAATCACAATCTATTCAGGACTGTGATTGGCCAGTGTCACATGACACATGTGCATAGCCCTATATAAGCAACCATAACTTGAAAAAAAAACATAAATTTGTTTTTTTCAAGTTATGGTTTCGTCCATCATAAAGAGTGTTTCAATAAATGTATTTATCTTTTGTACATGATTGGTTGACTCCATTCAGTATTGTGATTAGCTAGCAAGACACCGCCCACTTCACACAGGGTGTGATTTTTTTTCTAAATGAGGGAAAGTAGAGGAGTCCTCACTACAAAAGTACAATTTCTGCCTAAACTAAAGGTATGTTTAAAGGACTATATTTCAGTATTTCTTTATGTAAATTACATTCTGACTCTTTGGTGATGTAGGGTAGACACCTGGTTCATACCTCAGCAAATTTGATGAAGATAAGAGTGAGCATTCTCAAGTTATAGCATTTGTGGTCACCTTTGCCCTATTCAGATTCGCCTTTTTTAGAGATTGGGGTAGTTCTAAAGAATAGCCAAAAAAACTAATTTTGCCCCAAAATAAAATTTCACAACAATCCATTTCATTAATGGGAGACCCTAAAGATAAGAAAAAACATGGTTGTGTTTTGTTCTAACTCGGGTGGGGGTATCTCAAAATCTGAGGGCCTCTGCTACAGGACTATCACGCTACTCGTAGTGATTGGAGGGGAACTCATACACACTCACCCCACTCTCTCATTCATATTTATGATTGGTGGGGCGCTCACAGACAGTACTAAGTTGAGGATATAAAAATCTTCGTGTCACTGTTCTCCAGCACATTTTTACGTAGTTCAACGTTAGAAATAAATTTTAATTATGAGTGGACGAGGCAAGACCGGAGGAAAGTCCAGGGCGAAGGCTAAGACCCGCTCATCTCGTGCCGGGCTCCAGTTCCCCGTGGGTCGTGTCCACAGGCTGCTGCGTAAAGGCAACTATGCCCAGCGCGTCGGTGCCGGCGCCCCGGTTTATCTGGCGGCTGTTCTCGAGTATCTGACCGCTGAGATCCTGGAGCTGGCTGGAAACGCTGCTCGTGACAACAAGAAGTCTCGTATCATCCCCCGTCATCTCCAGCTGGCCGTCCGCAATGACGAGGAGCTCAACAGACTGCTGGGTGGAGTGACCATCGCTCAGGGCGGTGTGCTGCCCAACATCCAGGCTGTCCTGCTCCCCAAGAAGACCGAAAAAGCCGCCAAGAAATAAATCCCCTTAATACGACTGAACAACCCCCACAAAGGCTCTTTTAAGAGCCACCCACTGTTTCTATATTAAGCGTTCCTCCTTAGCCATTTTCTCCCGTTCTTCACACTCATTTTCTGCAATAGCAGTTAATTATTGAATTGTATTCTGTCATATCAGTCTTTCAATTATAGCATTTACAGATCACTCTCATGCATTATGCGCTTATGAGGTCTGATCACTCGTATTTAGCAAAACTAAACAATAAAGGCCCGGAGATCGAGGCTAGATCACTCGCTATATGTGTGTGTATAATAACTACATAATGTACATATAGGTACCTTTAGCTCCTGTTCAGACTTGTTTTCTGCAACTTTAGTCAATCATTTAATTGCATTAACACAATATAGTGTACTGAGTCATGCACTCATGCATCATATGCTTATGAGGTCAGCTATATGCCTGTGTAACTACATGTATATTTGAAAGTAATACATATAGGTACATGTATGTATTATAATATATAGGCCTACTCATTGGTAAATAGTTAATTTGCCCACAATCACGCATTGCATGGACAGATCTAAACATCAGATCATACCCGATACTTTGAAATGTTTTAACAGTTTATTTTCGTGTTTGTCTAGTCTCTTTTAGGTGTTGAATGTTTTTTACACATTAGATTATATCCATTTTGGGTGTTTTTTTGCACTGTGTACTTTAAAAGTGTATCCATGGGCTTGAAAGTGTTTTTATATACCTTGCTGATGGGATTTGCACGAGGAGCATTACTGCCTTCTGTCGTTGTTAGGACAACGCCACTAATGTTCATTATATGCGCTTCATACATGGGGATTGTAGTGTGCAGATTCACATGGCTCAGTTTCCGATTATAACTATTGTCAGGTTTCTCACCTGATAATGTATACATTAAGGTACTCAAACCATTCATTGACATAGTTCTCACTGCAGATACACTAAGGAACTTTCCTTTAATGAAGTTGTGGGTGGCTCTTAAAAGAGCCTTTGTGGGGTAAACAGGCTGTTATGTGGATGTTTACTTCTTCTTAGCGGCTGCCTTGGGCTTTGCTGCCTTCTTTGCTGGTGCTTTCTTGGCGGCAGCGGGCTTCTTCACTTTCTTGGGGCTCTTGGTCGCCTTCTTGGGGCTCTTGGCTACTGGTTTCTTTGCAGCTGCAGGCTTCTTTGCCTTCTTGGGAGATTTCTTAGCGGCTGCGGGCGTCTTGGCTGCTGCCTTCTTGGGAGATTTTTTTGCAGCGACGGGTTTCTTGGCTGCCGCCTTCTTGGGTTTGACTGCCTTCTTAGCGGGTTTCTCCGCCTTCTCTTCAGCCTTCTTGTTGAGCTTGAAGGATCCGGCAGCACCGGTACCCTTGGTCTGAAGCAGGGTGCCCTTTGCTACCAGTTTCTTCACAGCGGTCTTGACACGGATGTTATTCTTCACCACGTCGTATCCGCCGGCAGTTAGAGCCTTCTTGAGCGCGGCCAAAGACACACCGCTCCTTTCCTTGGAAGAGCTCACAGCCTTGACGATGAGCTCCTGGACGCTGGGAACGACCTTCTTGGGTTTGGCGGCGGCCTTCTTCTTGGCTGCTTTGGCCGGGGAGGCTACAGCTGGAGCTGGGGCGACTTCTGCCATTCTTTTCTGTCTCGTATTTCAGATGCACTGTACTAGGTCTGAGCAGACTGGTGGTAAAAGAGAAGGAGGGGTGGAACTTAAAGGACATGTGAGAACCATGTAGACTCAACCCACTAGGTCAGCGCTCTGTGCTGCAGAATACTGAGACACTTGTGTTTTCTCTCCAACTAAAACCAAATAAAATACAGACGGAGAAATACATTGAAGTCAAATAACAAATGGAACAGATAGCAGACACGTTTCACTTCATAATTAAATCATGTGGAGCGCTGAATACTCCTGCGTTTTGTTTGGAGATGTTTAAAACCTCACTTATACTGCATTACATGAGGAGTAGTTTGCCAGCTTTCCTCTGTAATTTGTCTTTTAAAATAGTTTTAACATAGAACACACAGTTCCCTATTTGCTGCAGAGCAAGCTGAGATGTCTGGCTTTGGAATAAAAGTAAAACAGGTCGTCTGTAGCAAAGCGTTTTGTTTTAAATGTAAAACTTTTCAGTGTCTGCTAACACAGTGCTGCTGTTGGCCTGCCCTGTGGCATGGACACTTATGAGAGGACACTGGTCATTTATCTGGCTCTGCTACGCTCTTGTTTTGTGAATAATTATGAAAAACCTGACATGTTTCAGTTAATTTCACATTTACATTTATTATTTATATTTGTTCAAAGATGGCCAGTTGAGAGCAAGCTCCACTTTTCCAATGCCATTTACAAAACATTTGGCATACTGCTCTACACAATTTAAAATGGATAAACACAACACACCACACAGTATGAAGTTAAATGTGTTTATTAGCTGGCCACATGGATAGGCCTACCTAAATGACCTATATGGAAAGGAAATTAATGCCATTTTCAGTTGTGTTCAGCTGTCAAAATGACTGCTGTGAAAGGGGTCTGTCTGCTAGTAGCTCTGACATGTATACTACATAAGTTTTTTTTTTTTTTTTTTAATTTTTTATCCCGCGATTTTTGTAACCCATTTTTTTTCACCCGGTGCCAATTTCCTAAGTGATCCTGGGCACTACACCAGCCCTACACCAGTATTACACCTGTCACCCCACAGTAGGGAGGCCAGGGCCGAGCTCATGCTTCCTTCAGGCATGAGAGCCAACTGACCTTCTTGTCACCTGACAGGGGGGAGTTTCCCTGGTTGGACGTAGCGCGTGGAAGGAACACGTTATTCCAACCAGTTCCCTTCCCCTCCATCAGGCGCCCCGGCTGTCATGGGGGAGGCGGTATAGTGACCAGGATTACTACATGTTTTTGTGAGGGTATTAACTACCCTAGGAGACACGGGGAGAACATGCAAACTCCACACAGAGTAGGCCCTACTACATAAGTTTTAATTAAAAAAGTATGAAGTAAAATGATGCCATCATCCCAATCCCATCTTCCTTTTGCCTATGCATACGATTGCTGAGTAAATTGACATCCAGGCCAGCCAACATTAATAATCTTTAAGGTATTACTCGGCATCAAAATAAATTGAGTCAGGGTATTTTTTTGGGTTGTTGCTTTATTGTCACAATTACTTGACAAACAAAACAGAAGTTATCATAACAGTGCAATAGCGTTAGGAACATGCGTTAGAAAATAAAGTATATATACATGCATCTCTAGTAGCACTTGCTACAGTATTAGGGTGCCCATGTTAAAATGTCAATTTCAAACTCAAACATTATTAAAATGCTTTTGATTCAAAAAATAATTGGCTGGTGATAAATGCGGATCAACTCTTTCTTGAAAAGATAGGTGGCCCTTAAAAGGACCGTTGTGTTTATGAAAGACTAGGCAGTTTATTTGGAGCTGGTGTACTTGGTGACAGCCTTGGTGCCCTCAGACACGGCGTGCTTGGCCAGCTCACCTGGGAGCAGCAGGCGAACGGCGGTCTGAATCTCCCTGGATGTGATGGTGCGGCGCTTGTTGTAGTTAGCCAGTTTGGCGGCTTCACCCGCGATACGCTCAAAGATGTCGTTGACAAAGGAGTTCATGATGCCCATGGCCTTGGAAGAAATACCGGTGTCAGGGTGAACCTGCTTCATGACCTTATAGATGTAGATGGCATAGCTCTCCTTCCTGGACTTTCTGCGCTTCTTGCCGCCCTTCGTAGCGGTCTTGGTGACGGCTTTCTTGGAGCCCTTCTTGGGCGCTGGTTTCGCAGCTTCGGGCATTTTCTCTCTCCTTGTGAAGAGATCAAAGACGATGTGACTTGAAACCGGTGTTGCACCAGTATTTATACCAACCCCATGCAAATGTAGTGTGCTACTCCCACCACATGATTGGGTGATTCTGCCACAAGGAGGTGTCTTTGTTCAGTGATGGAAGAAGTACTCAAATGTTTTAATTAATTAAAAGTATCAATACTGCAATGTAGAAAATAAATAATCTTATTTACAAATCTGTTAGTACAAGTCCAGTATTAAAAATGTACTTGATTAAAAGTACAAAAGGTTGGCATCAACATGTGCCTACTTAAAGTACCAAAAGTAAAAGTTTTCAAATGTGTAAAATGTATTTAAAAAAATCCAGATCTACAAGCTCATAACTTCTGAGCAGGCGTTGTGTAGCCTGGTTCCAGACGAATCTGCCTTTGCAAAATCGCATAGCACTTTAGTGTGTCGTGTGATATTGTCTGGCCACGCGAGGCTAGGCGTTGTGAGCTTTTTTTTCTTCAAATAGCCAGAGTAGGCTATATAGGGCTGAAGCATTAATGTATGTTTTGTAATAACAATCAAAAGATATAAAGTAACTAGTAACTAAAGATTTCAAATAATTGTAGTGGAGTAATAGTGCAATATTTCCCTCTGAGATGTAGTGGAGTAGAAAGTAGAAAGTATTTCTCCAGTTACGTATACTCCAGTTACGTAAAAATACCTAAAAAATGTACTTGAGAACATGTACTCCGTTACTTTGCAGCACTGTCTTTGTTTTCCCCTATAATATAGGGGAAAACATGTCCCTCTCATTTTTAGAGGGACAATAGAGCTCTATTGTCCCTCTAAAAATGAGAGGGACAAAGTGTATTACATGGGTCCACATTCAGGGTATAATTATAATTTAATGGAATAATAATATTTATATTATATTTTTTATATGATTTCATCATTTGATTTATCACATTTGTATGAAACATAAAAAAAAACATTAAAATATATAAAGGAAAAATGCCAGGGGGCATAAAGCCCAAAGGTCATTTTGGGGGTGAACTAGCCCTTCTGTGTTCTGAGGACGTACAGGAAGACAGGCAAAGCGAGCTGTGTGTGCGTTGCCAAAAAGCAAACACGCGCGCACGCACACACACACACTGTCACACACACTAGATGGAGCACGACCGTGGATTTCTACTACATTACACTATACCACTACACTATACTGTATATTCTCTTAACATTCTTTTATTATACCATTATATACTGCATACACACTATTGCTGTACTATATTATATTATCATATACTATCTTACACTATTATATTTGCTACTATTGTTATTGTTACTACTTGCACTATATCTCTTTCTGTCTCTCCTCTGTCTGTCTCTCCCTCTCTCTCTCTTCTTTCCCCCGACACGGTCGAGGCAGAAGGCCGCGGCGCCACCCTAGAGCCTAGGGTCTGCCTGACGTTTCTTCCAGTTAAGAGGGAGTTTTTCGTTGCCACTGTCGCAAAATTGCTTGCTCAGGGTGGGATGTCGGGTCTCTTCTCTACATGTAAAGTGTCTTGAGACAACTTGTTGTGATTTGACACTTTAATAAAATTGAATTGAATTGAATTGAATGGCTGAATGGGTAGAGAGGCCGCCTGGGAAACAGAAGGTCCCAGGTTCGATTCCCAGCCCTGACAATGTGTTGGGTGTATTTAAGCAAAACCCTTAATCCATAAGGACCTCCCCAACCTCATGTCTGACCACGTGAGCAGCAATAAGCAAAAATCTGAATTTCGCCATGGTCTAAGACGAAGACGACGAAGATGAGGAGACTGAAGGGAATAAGGGAATAAAAGAGATGATGAAGACAGTGAAAAAGACCACTGAGTGTGACATTATGGTGTACTCACTAATGTTCATTATGGTACCATTTTTGTCTACTCATTCTGTGTCTCAGAGGACGGCTGCAGACAGTTGCCTACCAGTGACATCATCAGTAGGACGGTTTGGTCGTTTAAAACACTATTTCAATGTTTCAATTTTATTTCGTATTTACGCGACAACAATGGCTTCTATTATAGCATGCAAACTTTCCAGGAATATAAAGCCTGCAGTTTATATTAGCTTGGATTCCCCATCGATGTTCACTGGTAGACCGGTTTCTGACAGAAATGATATCATATTATCTCCCACCATATAATTGAACTCCTGCAATCTGGTAGGAGGTTTAAGAGCATCGGGACAAGCACCAGCATGCTGTCCAACAGTTTCTTCCCCCAAACCATCAGAACCCTGAACGCTCACCATATACTGCCCCCCAAAACCAACATCATGAGATGAATTGCACTTTGAATGCATTAGCACTTTTTTACCTTGTTGTTTTTCTTTTTTACTGCAGCTCTCTCTAGGTTTCATTTTTCATTTATTAGAACAAAACTGTCATTCTAACAAGCATATATTATTATAATGGAGAATAATGGGGCAAAAAGTGGCAAAAATGCAATTATGAGGTCAATGACCGCTCAAGGTCACCAGAGGTCAGTCAGAAAGTGCTTCCACGTCTGAAATCAAACCTCGGGGTATATGATACATAGATGATGAAAATGTCATGCTTCTTTCATAAAATGCCCAATTAGTTTGCTTAACTGCCCAGTATAATACGATAAACGAAATGAAATCCTGCTCAATGGAAAGGAAGGGGATATTCATCAATATGGAAGTTCACTTAAAGAAAAGTAAAATTGTGGACCAACCATTGTACACCCCTAACTTAAAAAAAAACCTAAATGTGTTTTAGTGCATAGTCCTATTTATAGGGCTATGCACATGTGTCATGTTTCACTAGCCAATCACAGTCCTGAATAGACTGTGATTGGCCAATCACGGTGCAGGGTTAGGGGGGTACACTGGTGGCCAATCACAGCGCAGGGTTGGGGGGGTGCAATTTTCAAACCTCACATATAGGGGCGGTTTCACCGCCCAAAAATAAGTGGAATAATGATTTGGTAATACGAATAATTTGTTCAGTAGGATCCGTAGCCCCCGCAGGGCCTCGTGCTCCACAGTACGGGCATAGATGTCTCCTTTCTGAGGGGTGAAGCGCAGGGTGGAGATGTGAAGGAAGGTCCCATCAGGATTAGCCAGGTATCGTGTCATAGGATCTTCTCCAGGGACTTCCACATCATTCTTAGTCCACTTTACTTTGATGGAAGGATGGAAAAGGTGGTTGACAAAGCAGATGAAGGTGTTCTCCACCTCCTCCATCACTTCATCTTTAAGTTTGGAGTAGATCGCGTCACAGTTTCAGAGGCATCTATAATACCAACTAATTTATTTTAATAGTCATGAAATGAAGCAGTGGCTCATGTAACAGTGGACGTTCTGTGGACCCCGTCATTGACAAAAATACAATAATCACCATCACCCAGAGTCAGATGAATTATAATATCATCTGCGTGAAAGCATCCATCGCCAAGGCGTATGACATGTGTTCCCAAAACAGGGTGACACATTTCTTTTTTTCTTATAATTTTTGACAGATATACGAGAATGGTACACACAAAGTGCTATATTTGTCCTGTTTCCAACTATTGGTAAAATAAGAAATAAGCGGAATGCTTAAGTAGTATGATCACCAAATGCATGATATTATCAGCAATCTGCCTTTATTCACTACAGTATCGACCTCTCTCGTACACTGGAGTGATGCTTTGGGAAAAGGAGGAAGCTAGAGGCCTTTGTGATGCTGACACATCTGCATGGTTTGCTCATAGTTGATGACAGCGTTAGATATTAAATTCCCTCATTCTCACCATTGATTGATTGATTGATTGATTGATTGACATTTTTATTAGGCAAAATAATGTAAAACAACACAGTTACATTTATAATACTTTTGTCTAAATGGTCCGACCAAAAAAGTCCTTGCCGACTTGTTTCCGTTGGGGTCCTTGAATTAATTTCAGAGACATATATAGTAGCAACCAAACAGTTCAAATCAACATAAATTACAGAGAAAAAATACCACTATGTACAAAAAAAAGCAGCATGAAAAAAATATATATATACAAAAAACCTTCTTCCTTGTTGTCCTTGCTTGTTGTCATGGGAAAGTGTAAATTAACTTTCAAATGAGGGCTGCACTCAACAACAGAGTGACATCAATACGTATGTGTTAGTAATACTAATATTTGTAGTTTTGGTGTGTGGGCCTACAGAATGTGCACCTGTACACCAACAGAACCTGGAGCAACTGGACCAGCTAACACAACCTATTGTACACTAATAGCAAAATAAAGTGTGTGCGTTCATGTCACTAAATACACACACACACACACACACACACTAGACACATGCAAAATATATTCATTTGTAAGTAATTCCTCACTTGACTGCACTACACCCATTTCACCAACAGATGTCATCACGTTGCTTTTAACTCTGCAGTGATCATTTCCATGATGGAAATGGCTTCAGAAAAGGCTATACAAACTCTTTTTGTAGAGAATTCCATAAGGGAAGCATTATTACTAGCCTTAAGAAATGACAACAGAGAAAGCTTAATTTTTCGTTATGTAAACGTACTGCATGTGTCCAGTATCAATGTTGTCGGTTCACTTTTAGGTGAAGTGCATGAATATGTATATGTTGGCTACGATCATATTTCCTAACATAATTAAATCATCTACATTACGCATAGTGAAAAGGCTCTTTAAAAAACTAGATGGGTGGCTCTTAAAAGAGCCGTTTTGGGGTTGTGAAGTGATGGATTACTTTAAGCACGTTCTCCACGGATACGACGGGCCAGCTGGATGTCTTTGGGCATGATGGTCACCCTCTTGGCGTGGATGGCGCACAGATTGGTGTCTTCAAACAGACCGACCAGATAAGCCTCGGCTGACTCCTGGAGAGCCATGACAGCGGAACTCTGGAAGCGCAGGTCGGTCTTAAAGTCCTGGGCGATCTCCCTCACCAGGCGCTGGAAGGGCAGCTTGCGGATCAGCAGCTCGGTAGATTTCTGGTAACGACGGATCTCCCGCAGAGCCACTGTACCGGGACGGTAACGGTGAGGCTTCTTCACTCCACCGGTAGCCGGCGCGCTCTTGCGAGCAGCCTTGGTGGCGAGTTGCTTCCTGGGGGCTTTGCCACCGGTGGATTTACGAGCGGTCTGCTTGGTTCTTGCCATCTTTCTCTCTCTGTCAGTAACGTCAAGGGTTGTGGTGAAATGAGCGCAAACTCCTGCTATTTATTTCAGCGGCTCTGAGACGCCGTCTTTCTCTGATTGGTCTCTGGTCGGGAACCTCCTTGTTTGGGGAGGAACCAGAGTTAGACTGGGAGGAACCGATCACGCCACTAGTACTGATTGGTGGGGAGCTCATACACAGTCAGCCCGCACTCTGTTGTGCTGTTCTGCTCCCCAAGAAGACCGAGAAAGCCGCCAAGAAATAAATCTCCTTGATTCGACAGAACGAACCCCACAAACTTCAAAGGCTCTTTTAAGAGCCACCCACTGTTTCTGTAAAAAAAAAAAAAGAGTTGCTTCTATTTACGCCCGGGCGCCTGTAGCTTTTCGTGGTTGAAAAGAACGTGAACATTTAATAGCTTGCTGTACTTACTGCCAAATGCAAGAGACTCCTACTCCGGCTATACCCCCTGCGTTTTGTGACTTTTAAAACACTGCTGACTTATTCTCCTGTCCACATGTCTTTGCTGCAACAGCAGCAGATAATTATTGTACTGCATCAACACAATTTACGTCTTTCAATAATATTTTAGTGTGCACATCTAGCCCTGAAACATGACTGTCATACCATGACAGTCATGGTGCCGAGTCCCCCTGGTCTAAAGTTGTGTTATATAATATAAAGTGCTTACCACCGAGCTTACCACCGAGCCACGGATGTTACAAGGCGATGCGGACCGCGATGAGTACCCGTATCTCCCGTATTGTTCAATAAAAAGCATTTTAATCCCATCGCCGGCCATTTTCTCTTTTTGTTTTCTAATGTATCAGAGTGCAATACACCTCCCAACCATTAGTGTCGCATGGTTGAAAGTATCGGAGACAATTTGGAGAAAATGGCCGGCGATGGGATTAAAATGCTTTTTATTGAACAATACGGGAGATACGGGTACTCATCGCGGTCCGCATCGCCTTGTAACATCCGTGGCTCGGTGGTAAGCACTTTATATTTGAAATCTGAACGTTTATGTTTATGTGAGAGATGGCAATGTGAAAAAATCGAACACAACTTTAGACCAGGGGGACTCGGCACCATGACGCTTGTATAACCATGGCTATGTGCACATCATACGGCCAGATGAGTGTATGACAGAATATAAGACGGATCTGCGCCCGCAAGTGTCTTTTCCCCACAGTAAACTACCAGCTATCATTGTGTACTGTTTAGCTAGTTTTCTCTGACACTTTTTTGGGACCCTTATTTTTCAGTCTACAATAATGGGAAGGAGAGAAAAGAAAATATTACAAAGGCCGCTTCAGTCGGGCAGTGCAGTAAATAGTCTGGATAGACATGGAAAGGAAAAGCACAAACGGCTATTGAGCCAGTCTTTCTATTGGCCCTTGTTGTCAGTCAACCATAGACGCATGAACACCCCGAGCAGGTCAACATTAAATTGTTATTAAATATGGATCTCCTCTTTGTTGATAATATGGGTGGTCCTTAAAAGGACCTTTGTGTTTAGAGCAGACGATGCAGTTTACTTGGAGCTGGTGTACTTGGTGACAGCCTTGGTGCCCTCGGACACGGCGTGCTTGGCCAGCTCACCGGGAAGCAGCAGGCGGACAGCCGTCTGGATCTCCCTGGATGAGATGGTGCGACGCTTGTTGTAGTTAGCCAGTTTGGAGGCTTCACCGGCGATGCGCTCAAAGATGTCGTTGACGAAGGAGTTCATGATGCCCATGGCCTTAGAAGAGATACCGGTGTCAGGGTGGACCTGCTTCATGACCTTGTAGATGTAGATGGCATAACTCTCCTTCCTGGACTTTCTGCGTTTCTTACCGCCCTTGGCAGAGGTCTTGGTGACGGCTTTCTTGGAGCCCTTCTTGGGCGCTGGCTTGGCGGGTTCAGGCATGGTTCTTTCTCAAATGGATGAAGAAAAGAAGTAACAATCAGCCGGCGTCGCACCCGTATTTAAACCAGGCCAATGCAAATGAGGTGTGCGACTCCCAGCACATGATTGGTGCCACTGCTTATGTGACCCACAGAGGGAGGTGTCTTACACTGTCTTTGTTTCTGCATAATGTTTCCCCGCCTGCAACATCTATTGTTCCCGCTAAAATATAAACTAGGGATAAGGTATAATAAAAAATTAGGGTAAATCTATATTTTAATCTGAATTAATAGTTCTAGTCCACGGCACGCTCCAATTTCAATCTAGTTGTAACACACTTTCTATCGATGCATAATGTATACAGTATAATCTAATCAATCCACTAACTGCAGACTATTGCTACTAATCACAGATGATACTTCTATGACCCATGTCCCTGACCAGTTGTACCACACAAAGCAATCAAAAATTGCATTTGATCATGTTCATTATAGCTGGGATGAGTGGGGTATCTGACTGGAACCGTGTGTAATTTTATTACATGAATTCAGCGAAGCATTTTCAACAGTCCCATATGGTCTAGCGGTTAGGATTCCTGGTTTTCACCCAGGCGGCCCGGGTTCGACTCCCGGTATGGGAACTCAATTTATTCCGAACTGAATCAGGGAATATGTCATGATGCTCTCAAGTAGTGGATGTGAATCCAACTGTTATAGTCCATGTTTATAAGCATAGTAGTAGCACGGTCAAATGAAGTCACTCTCTAGACTACTAGACGATATAGAAAATGCTGGACCAATGGACATTGGTTTCTCCATTTTAATCTTGACTATATGAAGCGTCTTATAACAATTACATTTGTGTTATATTACTTATCCGCCTGGAATGTATTGTGCAGCCTGCAGGAATATTTTCGAATAAGTTCAAGTGAGTTGTACACCCTCAACTTGCACTGTCTTGATAGTTAAAATAATCTGTTATAAAACACAAGTGGCACGTTGCATCATGGCCACATTATTCTACCTTTCCCTGATCCAACCCCGCGCCCCCACTGGCGACTGTGTGAATATCATTGCATACATATACATGGAAACAGACAGGTTATCTTGTCCGTTTTTAAACCTTTAGATTCCGACTGACCCCATTATAACTAACCCTAACGGTGGGAATAATGGGATGTAGGAAGTATGAGTGGACCCCACAATATTTTTCCAAATAGGACCATTCCAAGCTCGAGTTTGCACTACGAGGGTCAGGGTGTACATGTTGAGATATTGTATTAAGACCTTATCACTGGCCATGAACCATTGGCATCTAAACTTTATGAGGCAAACGACCAAGTGTTTGCTAAAACAAGTACTACCTAAAGTGGCTCACGTATCAATTATGGAATGGACTCTATAAAGAAAATGTGGGCGGCTCTTAAAAGAGCCTTTGGGTTGTTGAGTCGAATAAGTGAATTTAACCTCCGAAGCCGTACAGGGTGCGTCCCTGTCTCTTCAGAGCATAGACAACATCCATGGCGGTCACGGTCTTTCTCTTGGCATGCTCGGTGTAGGTAACTGCATCACGGATCACGTTCTCCAGGAAAACCTTGAGGACACCGCGGGTCTCCTCGTAGATCAGACCGGAGATACGCTTGACACCGCCACGGCGAGCCAGACGGCGGATAGCGGGCTTGGTGATGCCCTGGATGTTATCACGAAGCACTTTACGATGACGCTTGGCGCCTCCTTTTCCCAGACCTTTTCCTCCTTTCCCTCTTCCTGACATTTTCGGCTTAGTTGACGATACAAAAGTTAGTGAATGACTTCAAACTGCCAAGCCTTGTGTATTTATCTGTGTTCTGAGGACGTATAGGAAGACAGGCAGCCTGCTCTGCACTGGGCGTTGCCTAAAAAGCTGCTCCTTTATTCTGTGTTCTGCATGACAATGACCTCTCCAACGGTTATTTTGGACATGGTTATAAAGCTGAGCCTTAGTGGAAGCAATTAACTAGTATGTATATCTATGTAATGCCTATTTGCTCTATTTGTATTTGATTACTTATAGGCATTTTAACACAAGAGCCATACTGATGTTATGTTTATATAATTGAAAATCCCAATACATATATTGTTTTAAAAAAAAACTATTCCCACTTATCCGGCAGTATGTATACCATGTCTTTTTAAGAATACCTTTATTATAAATACAAACACTCACAACATTCACATTATCACAGTCACAAAAAACACATCTCCAGACTTCAAGTGAAAAAGATACATAATATACAGTAATACTATACAGTCATAGCATTTACACATATTGCTCATGAGTAGCTGATATGATGTAGTAAAGACAGACTTCTCAGACAAAAACCGTATATCAATAGTACAATTTAGGGGGATTTCTATGCATGTGTGCACACTTGATGTGTAACAGATTAAACAAGTTCCATAGTCCAGTAGAATGCTACTATCGGTATATCTATCTATCTATTTACACTGTTATTTTAAAACAATGGTGAACATGGAATCCATGTTGACTGTGTGCAAAAGTTATATCTGATCATTATATGTTTATATAACATCATATGTTACTGTTTAAACTTTGTGGTGCTGCTATTCGTGTCTCCCTTATAAAATAGAACATTTATTTCAATGGGACAAACATGGATAATCTATTCTAGATGTTCATTTTCACTGGGCTCGAGAATATTTCAAATGCATCATCTGGGGCTGAAATGACTAAATTTTGGATTTGATCCAAGAACGTACATGTCAATCATCAATAGCAAACCCAAAGATTTAAGGGTTAATGCAGTTAGCTAACGGTTATTATTGGGGGGGGGGGGGGGGTCACGTCAAAGCTTCACGCCTTTCCTTAAAAATTGTGAGCTGGGTAGACACAGCTAACTCCAGAACATGTTACAAATGGTTTATGGTCATTATACGTGAAAATGAGGAAATAAAAACTCGTATAAAAAGTTGTGGTTGGCTCTTAAAAGAGCCTTTGGTGGGTAAAGGTGGGATAGGTTTACAACGGTTTACTTCTTCTTGGGAGCTGCC
Source organism: Gymnoscopelus braueri (assembly GCF_963280865.1). Taxonomy (NCBI): domain Eukaryota; kingdom Metazoa; phylum Chordata; class Actinopteri; order Myctophiformes; family Myctophidae; genus Gymnoscopelus; species Gymnoscopelus braueri. Next base: position 11,012,137 of record NC_137611.1, read on the forward strand.
TTCTTTGCTGCCTTGGGTTTGGCAACCTTCTTGGCTGGGGATTTCTTGGCTGCTGCAGGCTTCTTGGCTACTTTCTTGGGGCTCTTGGTGGCTTTCTTCGGGCTTTTAGCTGCTACCTTCTTGGCAGCAGGCTTCTTGGCTTTCTTCGGCGATTTCTTGGCGGCCACAGGCTTCTTTGCTGCCACCTTCTTTGGCTTTTTAGCCACGACGGGTTTCTTGGCAGCCGCGGGCTTCTTTGCTTTGACAGCTTTCTTGACAACGGGCTTCTTCGCCTTAACTGCTACAGCTTTCTTGTTCATCTTGAAAGAGCCAGATGCGCCGGTACCTTTGGTTTGAACCAGAGTGCCTTTTGTTACCAGGCTCTTGACGGCGATCTTGACGCGGGCCTTGTTCTTCTCCACATCGTAGCCGCCGGCAGTCAGAGCTTTCTTCACCGCAGCCAGGGACACGCCGCTCCGTTCTTTGGAGGCGGACACGGCCTTGACTACAAGCTCAGCGACGCTGGGGCCGGCCTTCTTGGGTCGGGGAGCTGCCTTCTTCTTGGCGGCCTTGGCCGGAGCCGGAGCTGGAGCTGGTGCGACTTCTGCCATGATTCAATCAGATTCGGGTAGTAGCTTGCCTTAATGTAAAGTCTCGGTACGGTAGACTAGACTGGTGGTGAGCACAGTGAAGGGGCTGGACTTAAACACAACATGAGAACCATGTAGAGTCAATGCACACACAACCCCTCTTCTCTAGGTGGCTTAATGTGCCACTTGTGTTTTCTCCTCGACAAAAAACAAGATATTATAAACGACTGTGTATATTATGAGATGTAACAAAGGGCACACTGCTAGCACACTTGTGCCCTTTTGTCATGAACATTATCTGAGACGCGAAGAACGCTCTCGTTTTGTATTGATAGGCTCAACACCTCACTCTTCAACGGGCAAAACACAATTCCCCCATCATTTTCCTTCTAAAACAATGTTAAACTATGTTACATTAACACCAATCCTCGTAATCCTCTTAGCAGACATACCCGACGACAGGATAACATAAACTATACTCTTGTTTTATAATCCGTTTAGTTATAAATAGAAGGTTTTCTGACCTTAGTAAACACACTCCAGTTGAAGGCAGCAACTCCCATTGCCAGCTATTGAATGGTGGAAGGCTTTGTTCATTTGTGGACAAATAACTTACTGTGAGTAATACATCTGATATAACATCTGATCAAACTAAAGTAAACAAAATAAAGCTTATCTTATACAATCAACTGTCGCTGTCTGCACTTTGCTTATGGAGACAGACATGCTGGTACACAAGCCAGCACGTACCCTTCACATCTTAAAACTCCATGATGCAATGTATATCCTGCTGCATCCCGTGTTATGATTAATTCATCATTGCGTTCTGTAAGAAAACAGTGGCACTGCCATAGCAAATAATATGTCCATCCCCATATCAATTGGGCCTATACCTTTATAGCAGCATGGGACAGAACTGTTCAGTAAATATATCACAAGTGAACTGTGAAATTATTTTCTTTGGTAAAGCTACCTGGGAGCAAATATGTATTACTTACTGAATTGACACATCGTCTGATTTTGATTGATTGAATACTTTATTAACAGTTTGCAAATAGCACAGTGGTACAATTATACACAAAAAAGCCCTGGTTTCCATTACAACGATATTCAAGACATCATCAACACTATAGCAATAAACGTATATGCCCAGTAAACAGTTTAGGGGGGGGGGGGGGTCGTTTCTGGTGTTGGGCTTAGATTGCTTTTCTAGGACCAGTTGCTATTAATTCTGCTCTTTTTTATTTAACTTCAAATGCAGACTTGGAAAAAGCCATTCGGCTTATTTCACAACAGATTAGGGCCTACTCACAACAAAGAGTGTGTGTCTTAATATTTTTACTTTTGCAATTCCATATCCAAATATTGTTAATGGTTCCTTACATTCTGGTGTTCTTTCCATTTTGCTGCATTTTAACACCCTTACCAGATCAATCTGCAGTCTACACAATACATGAAAGATGGTTCTACAAACAACTATTTGCTTGATCATGTTCAACCCAGATTTGGCACAAACAAGGGAATGAACTCTTTCTCATGCTATTCAACAAAAATGTCGAATGCCCTACCCAAAGGAGTAAAGGAGTGTAAAACCCTACTCACTTTAAAAACTGCCCTAAAGAATCACCTTCAGGAGGCTGCAATTCCAAATTGGCCCCTGTCAAGTCTTAACCTCCCCCCCCCCCCCCTCCTAAAACTGTCTATTGTACATATTTCTTGTTTTTCATACCAGTAACCTGTAAACTGACTGTATGACGTTCTGCATAGTAGTGTATATTTGTATGTCTTCTTAAATGTCATCATGATTTGAGTGCACAGGGAACTCATTTTAAATAAGCCAAGTGCTTTTTATGAGCGATCCAGTTTAGAGGACCTTGTATTGTGAATTGTACTTCCATGTACTTTTACCATGTCTTTCTAAATAAAGTATTCAATCAATCAAATGTAACGGGATAATGCATGTGTGACGGGATCGAAATCCTCAAGGATTATTTTCATTTTTAGTGAATAAATAACAGTGTGAAATTCACACTGTTATTTATTCACTAAAAATGAAAACTGTGAATGCAGTGTTTTCTACTGTTGCAGACAAAATGTCCATGGCAGTTGGGGAATGCGTCATGCCCCAGCCCCACCTGTTCATGCAATGACCGTTAGCAGATTACCCGACTCCGGTTGTACCCGTGTGTCTGTGTCCCTTTAATGCAGTATACAGTTGTCATAACCCCATTATAACTCAATTGAGCATGTTATATACTCATTGAAAACCCACACATCCATGGTCCTGGTGACTGATTTGATTCACTATCTGTCTATCTATATATTTTTTTATTTTATATCTATCTATCTATCTATATATATTTGTATTTATTTATTTTTTAATTGAAAAACAAAAACGTGGCCCTCTCACGCATTAGGATAGAGGTCACCAGAACCAGGGGAAATAATGTTATTTGGAGGGCTCTATACTCCTTTAACAATCATTTGTTTTATTTTGTGTTTATCAAGGACTAGAGATGGTGAGGAGAGAACCCCATCATTAATCAAATAGCCCAGTAGAGCAGACCATTATGGGAATTGCATTACAATTTCCCTTATAAGTAATTTTAAAGGGAAAAACACTAATGGCCCCTAAAATAGGATGAACTTATACACTAAAGTTGATTTACCCTGCTATAATTAGTCATACCGGTTTGGCTAACGGTTTAAATAAGTGGAAATCTTTTACAGAAAAAAGTGGGTGGCTCTTAAAAGAGCCGTTTTGGGGTAGTGACAATATCAGATAAGTTTAAGCACGTTCTCCACGGATACGGCGGGCCAGCTGGATGTCTTTGGGCATGATGGTCACCCTCTTTGCGTGGATGGCGCACAGGTTGGTGTCCTCAAACAGACCGACCAGATAAGCCTCGGCTGACTCCTGGAGAGCCATGACGGCGGAGCTCTGGAAGCGCAGATCGGTCTTGAAGTCCTGGGCGATCTCCCTCACCAGGCGCTGGAAGGGCAGCTTGCGGATCAGCAGCTCGGTAGATTTCTGGTAACGACGGATCTCTCTCAGAGCCACTGTACCGGGACGGTAACGGTGAGGCTTCTTCACTCCACCAGTTGCCGGTGCGCTCTTGCGAGCAGCCTTGGTGGCGAGCTGCTTCCTTGGGGCTTTGCCGCCGGTGGACTTACGTGCGGTCTGCTTGGTTCTTGCCATCTCTCTCTCTCTCTCTCTGTCTGATTCTGTAGAGTCAGAAATTGTGATGTCTCGAGCGCAAACTCTTGCTCTTTATCTCACCGGCTCTGAGACGCCGTCTTTCTCTGATTGGTCTCTGGTCAGGAACCTCCTTGTTTGGGGAGGAACCACAGTTTAGACTGGGAGGAACCGATCAAGGCACGAGTCTAGTACTGATTGGTGGGGCCCTCATACACAGTCAGCCCGCGCTCTCATTCATGCCATGGTCAGGAACCTCCTTCTCTGGGAGGAAACGTTCACGCCACTAGTAGTGATTGGAGGGGCGTTCATACACACTCACCCCGCGCTCTCACTCATATTCATGATTGGTGGGGCGCCCACAGACAGCACTGAGTTGAAGATATAAATTGTTTCGTGTTCCTCGACTCCAGCACATTTCTTCGTAGTCTAACTCAAGAAATAAAGTTGAAAAATGTCAGGACGAGGCAAAACCGGAGGAAAATCCAGGGCGAAGGCCAAGACCCGCTCATCTCGTGCTGGGCTCCAGTTCCCCGTCGGTCGTGTTCACAGGCTGCTGCGCAAAGGCAACTACGCCCAGCGTGTCGGTGCCGGCGCCCCGGTCTATCTGGCGGCTGTCCTCGAGTACCTGACCGCTGAGATCCTGGAGTTGGCTGGAAACGCCGCCCGTGACAACAAGAAGTCTCGCATCATCCCCCGTCATCTCCAGCTGGCCGTCCGCAATGACGAGGAGCTCAACAGACTGCTGGGTGGAGTGACCATCGCTCAGGGCGGTGTGCTGCCCAACATCCAGGCTGTCCTGCTCCCCAAGAAGACCGAGAAAGCCGCCAAGAAATAAATCTACTTCATTCGACTTAATAAACCCCACAAAGGCTCTTTTAAGAGCCACCCACTGTTTCAACATAATGAGTCAAATCCCTTGATTGCATCAGAATTTATACATTTATACAATTTGTAAGGGGAACTATGTCTCTTTAATATTGACAAGACGAGATGCATGTTTACTGCCCCCCCCTTCAACCTAATTGTATTTAATCAAGTGTCGACGGTATCAAAGCACGATGTGAACTTCAGATTGTCTTCCAACCGAAGTAAAGTACAGAATTGTACATGGACAGCAAAGAATATACATCAACTCGTAATCAGGTTGCATAATGTCTACACTACGCAATCGACGTGTCAGATTTTATGGCGCTCTGTGGGCCATTTCACTTAATGATGTTAACTTTGGGTTTTAATAAAATATTATGTATTTTCTGCTAGTGTAGTGGAGCTGCTGTAACATAGCTAATACTAAATAGTTGCCAGCAGACTTCAAAAGCATTGTTGCAGGCCTATGACACACAAATAATACACATTTCTATTGGAGTGACAAAATAATGACGCGAGGACAAATGTTAGATGCTCAAGTAATAACTAGATATTTGATAACTAAGTCATCCAATTCACAATATATATATTGATGGTCCCATGACTCTTCTCAGCCAAAACGTTTAAATGTGTTCATACAAACATTACGAAGGACCCTGCCTATTCAGAGCAACCATTAATTTATTATGTATTAAATAATCCTCTACATCTGATTGAATAATGCTTCTTATTCCGTTTTGCTGCCATTTATTTATATAGCCAAAATTACTTTTCCTAGGATATTAATTCTGCACGGTGTAGATCACACGTTGGTGGTCACTTTATAGCTTAACCACGAGGCACTGCTTCACAGATGCCAGGTTTCATGCGTTCCTAGCTACTCAATGGTCATTTATTCACCATGTCGTCTGATTGTCACAAAACAATATCTGATGAATGACAATCGTCAACTGAACAAAGCGGTTTGGCGGGCAGGCGCTGTGTTTGGGCATTTGGACACTCTTCCTTGAAAATATGGGTGGTCCTTAAAAGGACCGTTGTTTTCATAGCAGACTGACAATTTACTTGGAGCTGGTGTACTTGGTCACAGCCTTGGTGCCCTCAGACACTGCGTGCTTGGCCAGCTCACCGGGGAGCAGCAAGCGGACGGCGGTCTGGATCTCCCTGGATGTGATGGTGCGTTTCTTGTTGTAGTGACCCAGACGAGAGGCTTCACCGGCGATGCGCTCAAAGATGTCGTTGACAAAGGAGTTCATGATGCCCATGGCCTTGGAGGAGATACCGGTGTCAGGGTGGACCTGCTTCATAACCTTGTAAATGTAGATGGCATAGCTCTCCTTCCTGGACTTTCTGCGCTTCTTGCCGCCCTTAGCAGCGGATTTGGTGACGGCTTTCTTGGAGCCCTTCTTGGGCGCTGGCTTAGCAACTTCTGGCATTTTGAAAATACTCGACGACTAGTGACCAAGAATGAATTTACGTCGAGATATCGCACCAGTATTTATACAGAGCCATGCAAATCTAGTGTGTGACTCCCAGCATAGGATTGGCTGGTCTTGCCACAAAGAGGGTGGTGTCTTTGCTTCTGCATAATGTTTTCCCGCTCGTATACTCTATTGTCCCTGTAACATTTTGAGGGATGTATAATGTATTGCAAAAGTCATTTGGTTATTGTTATGTTTCTGCTTTGATCTTCAAACTATATACAATGTCATGCTTACTACTGTTGCTGTTTATGACACCCACATTTCCTCATGGGGATCAATAAAGGTCTACAATAGCCTATTGTAGACCTTCAATAAAGGTCTACAATAGCCTATATCTATCTGTCTATTCATTGAGACAATGGAAACATTCCCAATAATGTGGAGGCTGGTGTGCACTCTGTTTTGGCGCCCAGATTTCCCTAGTGCCCAGAATGTTTTGGTATAACACACTAATACACTTTTTATTGTCAAGAAATTACTAACAGCAAAACAAATATTAAATGATGACAGAACAATGGTTCTCTGAAAGTGGGGTCCGGGAAGGGGTCCCCTAGCCAAATTAGTTGAATAGCACCAACATCACTGTGTTTGAAAACAGCTGATCGACAAGCTCATGAGAGATTGTCAAATCTTTATTTAATGTGAAAATGTTGGTATATTTTATCGAAACATTTTAGTAACATGCAACTTGTATGTGGGTGTGATATAGAATTATTGATCTGAACCTTTTCAGGTTGATGTTCTCAAGTTGGTACCTAGCTCTTCAGGCTGATTGATATGAATTAGTTAATTAATTATCTTCTTCTATGCTTAGAAAGCCAAAATAGAGAACCTGGTACACTGGCAGCATGGTGTGTTGTTTGTATTATTCATATATCATAGCAACATTGTGTATTAAGAATTGGGGGGTTAATGATACAATGGGGTTGGCAAGAAGTTTCTTACATTTTGTAGTCACGTTGGTTTGTAGCTATTGGAAAAGACGTGTGCACCATTTTTGCACAGAATATGCCAGAAAATGTCAAAATGAGAAATATAGAATATTGCATCTACTTTAAGTGAATGAAGGTGTTTTCTTACACGTCTAAGTTATTACACTGCAATAGAGGCTTAAATTGTATTCCTTGTTTCCTTATTCCACAGTGTTCCTGTATATTGTCATATTCCTATGACAAATACAGATTACAACACTTGATAATGTAGTAGTCAAATTCTACTCTCTAAAAGAGCACTTACAGTTATTACTACTCGTTTTCTATGATGTTTTTGCATAGTATTGTATATTTGCAGACCTTGTATTGAACTGTACTTGCCTGTGCTTTTTCTTTGCAAACTGCTAATAAAGTATTCAATCAATCAAAAATGGTGAAGAAAGTGACACTGTCATTAAGGTCAATTACCATTTTAATGGTTTTAGAAAATTGCTTTATTGAATTTCACCGGTCAATTAATCAGGATAAAAATGTAAGTAGCCTACTTTTGAATGTTTTCTTATGCCAATAAAAGCTCATTTGAATTGGATGATGTGCTTGTGCGAGAGAAAGAGTGGGGGTGATAGGGAGAATGGCTTGCCACTAGATACAGTGCAGAGGATCAGCCAATATATAGCTATATGAGACATAGTTCCTTACAACCATAAAAATACAGGTATACAAGATAACAGTTAGGCCCTTATAAAGTGCGCAAACACTACCCGGTTCTGGAGTAGAGTAAACTAATATAATAATAATAATAAGATAAAATAAAGACGATTTAAAAAAGTGAAATATCCCTTTAAATGTAGTATATCCCTATGAGTATATCACATACTATTTTTTTTAAATCTCAGCGGCTCTAAGACGCCGTCTTTCTCTGATTGGTCTCTGGTCATGAACCTCCTTCTCTGGGAGGAACCGTTCACGCCACTAGTAGTGATTGGAGGGGAGCTCATACACACTCACCCCGCGCTGTGTATGATTGGTGGGGCGCACACAGCCAGTACTGAGTTGAAGATATAAATGGTTTTGTGTTTCTGTACGCCAGCACATTTCTTCGTAGTCTAACTCAAGAAATATAGCTAAAAAATGTCAGGACGAGGGAAGACCGGAGGAAAGTCCAGGGCAAAGGCCAAGACCCGCTCATCTCGTGCCGGGCTCCAGTTCCCCGTGGGTCGTGTTCACAGGCTGCTGCGTAAAGGAAACTATGCTCAGCGTGTCGGTGCCGGCGCCCCGGTCTATCTGGCGGCTGTCCTAGAGTACCTGACCGCTGAGATCCTGGAGCTGGCTGGAAACGCTGCCCGTGACAACAAGAAGTCTCGCATCATCCCCCGTCACCTCCAGCTGGCCGTCCGCAACGACGAGGAGCTCAACAGACTGCTGGGTAGAGTGACCATCGCTCAGGGCGGTGTGCTGCCCAACATCCAGGCTGTCCTGCTCCCCAAGAAGACCGAGAAACCCGCCAAGAAATAAACCTCCTTCATTTGACAGAAAAAAACCCACAAAGGCTCTTTTAAGAGCCACCCACTACTTCTATATTGTTGACATAATGCTCTCCATTGTATGTATGCTCTTATTTTGAAGTGCACGACAGGAAGTGCTTGTTACTGACTTGTATAAAATCGTGACTTAATAAAAATTCCCCAGTTCAAAGTGAATGGGTTGAGATGATGACTGATGTCTCCTTGTCCTCCTTATACCTCCGTCTATATTATCTCATCTAAAGTATTGTGGTACGCATGCAGAGACTGTAGTGTAACTCTGCCAACAGGTTATGGGCCCAGAGTTGCCACACTTATTTTTGAGGTGAAATGTTTGTTAGCGTGCTAGGCTAACAACAGGATAACAGCATGGCCATGCGAGGGGACTCCAGTAGTCGCTGGTCCAGGCTGTGTTTTGACGGAGACGAGCAGAGGTATGAGATTTGGGAGACTAAGTTCTTGGGCCATCTGTTACTTCAAGGATTAAATAATACAATTCTAAATGATCCCGAGCCGCCCCTCGAAGAGAATGAAGAGGGTGATGATGATGCCGGTGAAGACATGCCTGACGAGGCTAAAAATGCCTTGGCATACGCCGAGTTGATCCAGTCTTTGGACGATAAGAGCTTGTCGCTGGTTATGCGAGAAGCAGCTGATGATGGCCGCAAGGCACTCAGAATCCTGAGAGACTATTATGCAGGCAAAGGTAAGCCACAGATCATTTGCTTATACACCGAACTGACTTCACTACTGAAGTCCTCAAGTGAAAGTATAACAGACTATGTGATCCGTGCCGAGACGGCTATAACAGCTTTGAGAAATGCGGGAGAGATACTGAGTGATGGACTATTGGTGGCAATGGTTTTGAAGGGACTCCCAGAAACGTTCAAACCATTTGCAATCCATGTATCACAAAGTGAGGAGCCAGTGCCTTTTTCCGAGTTTAAGACTAAGCTCAGGAGTTTCGAGGACACTGAGAAGATGTGCAGAGCAGCAGCATCGGTCGACAACGTAATGAGGACCCAGGTGCAACCGACTATACAACGGACAAGTGCAGGTGACCGGCGAGGAGCTGGGAGCGGTGATGTGGTGTGCTACAGATGCGGCGTGAGGGGGCACCTCGCTAAAATATGCCACGAGCAGCAGTGGTGTAACCACTGTCGGAGTTCCACACACCGTTACGCAGCCTGCAGAAGGAGACCGCAGTGGCGAGATGACTTGCAGAGAGTGTCGGAGGAGGACGGCGAGTACTCATTCCGAGTGAGTGACTGTGATGCCGGGATTCAACAAAGACGTCGTGTCAAGCAGACAGGTCTGATGGTCGACACAGGAGCAACTTCCCACATCATCACAGACATCACAAAGTTCACGACGTTCGACGACAGATTCCAGTCAAAGACACACTGCATGGAGTTGGCTGACGGTACGAGATGCAATGGTGTGCAGAGTGCAGAGGAGATGCTGAGGTTATCCTGATCGACAGCAGGGGGCAACACCACACAAGACTTCAAGACCGACCTGCGCTTCCAGAGTTCCGCCGTCATGGCTCTCCAGGAGTCAGCCGAGGCTTATCTGGTCGGTCTGTTTGAGGACACCAACCTGTGCGCCATCCACGCCAAGAGGGTGACCATCATGCCCAAAGACATCCAGCTGGCCCGTCGTATCCGTGGAGAACGTGCTTAAACTAATCCATCACTTCACAACCCCAAAACGGCTCTTTTAAGAGCCACCCATCTAGTTCTTTAAAGAGATTTTTCGCTATGTGTAATATGTAGATTTAATCACGTTAGGAAATATGATCGTAGCTAACATACCTCCACATAAATATTCATGCGCTTCACCTAAAAGTGAACAAACAACATCGATACTGGACACATGCAGTACGTTTACATTAAGCTTTCTCTGTTATCATTTCTTAAGGCTAGTAATAATGCTTCCTTTATGGGATTCTCTACAAAAAAAAGTTATATATTTCCGAAGCCATTTCCATCATGGAAATGATCACTGCAGAGTTAAAAGCAACGTGATTGACATCTGTTGGTGAAATTGGTGTAGTGCAGTCAAGTGAGGAATACAAATTAATATATTTTGCATGTGTCTAGTGTAGGTCAGTGTGTGTGTATTTAGTGACATGAACGCACACACTTTATTTTGCTATTAGTGTACAATAGGCTGTGTTAGCTGGTACAGTTGCCCCAGGTTCTGTTGCTGTACAAGTGCACATTCTGTAGGCCCACACACCAAAATTACAACTATATTAGGCCTGAATAAAATGTCAACTTAAGGAAACAGTAATGGAAGAACACATACGTATTGATGTCACTCTGTTGTTGAGTGCAGCCCTCATTTGAAAGTTAATTTACACTTTCCCATGACAACAAGGAAGAAGGTTTGATGGTGAGAATGAGGGAATTTAATATCTAACGCTGTCATCAACTATGAGCAAACCATGCAGATGTGTCAGCATCACAAAGGCCTCTAGCTTCCTCCTTTTCCCAAAGCATCACTCCAGTGTACGAGAGAGGTCGATACTGTAGTGAATAAAGGCAGATTGCTGATAATATCATGCATTTGGTGATCATACTACTTAAGCATTCCGCTTATTTCTTATTTTACCAATAGTTGCACAAACAGGGCAAATATAGCACTTGTATGTGTGTACCATTCTCGTATATCTGTCTTATAAGAAAATAAGAAATATGTCACCCTGTTTTGGGAACACATGTCATACGCCTTGGCTATGGATGCTTTCACGCAGATGATATTAGATATTAGAAAGGCTTATGTAGACTACAAGAAAAGACAGGTCATGTGGGAAAGCCGGATCACATCTGCCTCCCATGTCATCTGGCTTTACCAGTCTGCACTGGGTGTCAGAGGAGAGTGCAAATGCAGATTGTCTTGGATGTAAAGATGCAAATCAGACTAAACCAATGTCAGAGGTAAGTGTCTTTTTATTGTATTTTTTGTCAATGACGGGGTCCACAGAACATCCACTGTTACATGAGCCACTGCTTCATTTCATGACTTTTAAAATAAATTATTTGGTATTATAGATGCCCCTGAAACTGTGACGCGATCTACTCCAAACTTAAAGATGAAGTGATGGAGGAGGTGGAGAACACCCTCATCTGCTTTGTCAACCACTTTTTCCCTCCTTCCATCAAAGTAAAGTGGACTAAGAATGATGTGGAAGTCCCTGGAGAAGATTCTATGACACGATACCTGGGTAATCCTGATGGGACCTTCCTTCACATCTCCACCCTGCGCTTCACCCCTCAGAAAGGAGACATCTATGCCTGTACTGTGGAGCACGAGGCCCTGCGGGGGCTACGGATCCTACTGAACAAATTATTCGTATTACCAAATCATTATTCCACTTATTTGTATGTTATAATCAACAACTGTATGATATAAGCAAAGCATTGATGAGCATGAGACCTTGATGATCAAAGTTAACAGGTAACCCTGGACATAATTGTCCAATCCAATCCACTTTATTCATAGAGCACATTTAAAACATCAGTGTTGAACCAAAGTGCTGTACATCAGTAAACACATTTAAAATACTAAGAGTAAAACTATAAACAATACACAGGGGGAAAACACATAGAGGGTGCAACACTCATAGACACATAATTGTCTTCTTTTGTTCACAGAAGTTGACAGGTCCACCTGTCTTCTTTGGAGTTGGTCTGGCTCTGGGACTTCTGGGCATTGCTATTGGAACATTCTTATTTAAATAAAAGCTTTCACATTGAAATGTCAAAAGAGTATTTCTCTTTTTAATGGGGAAACATCTCAGAAGTATTTGTAAATGCAAGTACCGTGTTTAACTGTTTACTATCCAGACTTACAAACAAATCACAAAATTACAGAAATGGTGATTATTACTATTATGATAGTTCTGTTATGACATTGCTATGACATTAAAACATCTAGGAGAGAGGAGAGAGAGCAGCAGTAAAAAAGAAAAACAACAAGGTAAGAAATTGCTAATGCATTCAAAGTGCAATATAGGTACAATACTATTCAAATGTGCAATTCATCTCATGATGTTGGTTTTGGTTTTGGGGGTGCTCGGGCCCTAATAATAATCATTGCAGTTTCAATAGGGCTTCACACTACTGTGCAGTGCTCGGGACCTAATAATCTGTAGCTTACTATTAATTAATAGAATAGCAGGTAAACAATGAATCTGGCATCTGACTAAATAACCTGCTATCTAAATGTTAACATTGTGGTCAAGAAAAAAACATTTGTACAAATCACACATTAAAACAATGTAGACGATTGAAGATAACTGACAATGTACTGGATGCCTGTAATTTAGTGAAATGACAACAGTAACATTGACCCCGTAGTCTTACAGATAAAAGCATAGCTCAGAAGTTTTATATTAACTGAACTTCACTTTCTGCTTGTATGCATTTCACTCAGACATGTTTGTTTGTTTGTTTGTTTGTTTGATTGATTGATTGGATATTTTATTAGCCAGAAATGTAAAACAGCACGAGTACAGTCAAACACTTTGTCTAAAAGGATAACACCAAAAAAGTCCTTGCGATCTTGTTTCCACTGGGGTCCTAGGTATTCAATTAATCAACATATAAAAAATAGCAACAAACATTCAATATCATCACAAATATAAAACACTATACATAGTAGAAAAGGGGGGGGGGTCGCCTGTCTAAGGGAGAAGTGAAAACTACCTCCCCCTTTGGCGTCCTGAAAGGTGACTTTTCAGGGCTGTTTTAAAGGAGTCCAGTGAACCTAATTTTTTAAGGGATGGGGTCAGGCGTAATAGAAAAGACTCAATGTTGCTTACCCCGACTAAAAAGGTGAATGAAAATTAAAAGGGGAAAGGGGTAACTCCAGATATTCATACTTAATATGAAAAGAAAACCAGAACACTAATGTTTCTCTCTCAGGAGGTAGCAACGCCAAGTCTTCAGGATCAGAACAGGAACAAGGAAATGAAATATTAGATATCCAATCATAGTGACTTAGTCCCTGTTTTGCATTGGACTATGTAATAATGGGGCGTATAAGATCATATTATGGTAGGCATTTTATGAAAGAAGCATGAAACTTTCTACAGTGTTTCTATATTGTAACGCGGGAACAAATGCCAGCCTATTCCCAGCTACAGTATTGCCCACAGCCTATTGTGTGTGTGTTTACTGGACGTAATGTGTTCTTATTGGCTCACAGACACAGCGAGTTCCCATGTGTATCTGTGCAGCCCGCCTGTTTAGTCAGTTGTCTTCCGGATCCCAGACAGTATGGATGTAGAGTGATTATCCTCCGCCTATGCTAGGGACCACGTATTGATCATAATTAGCATAATCAGCAAATTAATTGCTTAATGAGCAAATTAACTGGAAATGGCTAACATGTTGTGTCCAGTTAACTTAGAAAGATGTCTTAAAAGTTAAAGTCCATGTTTGTGATGTCCAGAAATTCCTTATCAGCATAATTTGCATTAATGATGTAAACAATAGGCAAAAATCTGGAAATGGCTATATTATTGCTTTTAGTCAACATATCAAGGTTATTTTAGAGTCTACATCTATATATGTTGATGTCCAGAAATAAATCTCTTGCCATAACTAGGCGGGAGTGGCTCAGGGGTAGAGTGGCCTTCATTCTCAATGATAAATCCTGGACAAAATACACTGTGCTTATCGGATGCTTGTGGTTGTCCTCCTCCAAGAACCTGTTAGGATGTGATGCTGTCTCTTACCCAGTGAGAAGGGCAAGGTATGTGCTTAAAGTACTAGAATATACCCTGACTAGTCTCATTACATTCCAGTGCAGAGTTCTTCTTCGCATTCTATTGGCAGACGAATATGATTCTGCATACAGTATACTGCATGGCATCTGCAGGTCATGTTGGTGGAAGGCTGCAGATCAGAGCAAGCGACCTGCCTCTATCAATATCCTAGTACACATTAAATTCTAGCTACTGGAGGGGATGTGGGGAGAATAGGGCGGACCATACCCATATTTTCCTTACATGGCTCAAAATACAACATTTTTGGTCCAAAGTTTCACAAACCATAGAACAAATATTTGGAAGAGCTGTTAATTTAGAAAAACACAATATACTTTTAGGAATACGTCCCAAAAGTCTACAGAGGTAAGAGTTTTTTGGATTCTGAGAATTACAGCTCTCAAACAAATAACTAGATGTTGGAATGGTTTGGAACTATAGAAGAGGACCTGGCTAAGATATGTATGCACTTCATTTAGGAGAGAATATCTCAACTGTTCTTGGCTAATATGACCCCAGGGAACAACTTAGGAACTTTGACTAATTCTCTATCCGGGACGAAATACCCGAAAATGACCATGACCTTTTTAAAATGACCATAACCGGTGCACTACTTCCAACATGGCTCTATCTGCTGAACCGTTGGAGCTACAGATTTACTGAGGTGCTCAAAATGTCCAGAATACTTTAGGGAAACATAGAAAAGTGCAATATTTCTAATTTGAAATGTTATGACAAAACAGCAAAAAAAAGGTTTTGAGCCAGATGAGCTATAAATGCAAACTTGGTGTCTAAGTTTTTTTTGACAATTAGAAACATGTTGGAATGCTTATCTTTATGACTGGGTGTGGCTGGACCTCTATTTTACATATTTCAAAGAAATATTAGTTTTGAAAAATGGTTTTACTTACCTTAATCTTTGTCATGTTTGGCGAACTTGGTGTCTACTTTATGCTTTTTTTATAAACACATTGGAATGCTCATATTTATGATTGAATCCATCTAGATCACTCTGACTTGCTTATTACAAATATGGCCACTATACCAAACATGTTATGTAACATAAAGTTTCATCCAGATTGAGTGTATACAGTAGTTGTAGGAATGAGATCAAATTAAGATTAAACTGGAGAAAACAATGTAATTTTATTGAAACAATATAATATGACTATAGAACCCAAAGTATACAGCAACAGCCAGTACACTATGCACATCAATGCTCAGCATACATTGAACACTATCATAAAAGTCAAAGGTGTATGGAATTTGAACAATATGTTTAAATTAGAATCAGAAAAGTTAATTGCTAAACAACAAATGGTTGCTAGGGATTTGTCTTGGTGTTACTACAACAACAGAACAGCTCTGAAATAACTGATACATACAGTACTGCACCACACACACACACACACACACACACACACACACACACACTAAATACCAAGGCCCTCATTGGAAACAAGTCCGCAAGGACTTTTATGAACGGACCTGTTAGACAAAGTATTTTAAATGTAACTGTGCTGTTTTACATTTTTTGCCTAATAAAATATTCAATCAAAAAACACACACACACACACACACACACACACACACACACACACATTTCGATATATAATATATATATATATTATATATATATATATATATATATATATATATATATATATATATATATATATATATATATATATATATATATATATATATATATATCGAAATGCAACAGACTCCAGCTTTGCAGCATTTGCTTTTTAATATACTTTATTGAAATTATTCAGGGTTTACAAGGAATGCGTGGTTACATAACATGTTAATAAACATTTCAATACATGTAATAGACATTTCAATACAGGTAAATAAATATTTCAGTACAAAAATAGACATTTCAATACAGGTTAATAAATATTTCATTACAAAAATAGTGGTGTTTTTTTTTCCCTCTTTTTTTTCTTTTTTACATTGTCAATAAGTGCCATGGTTTCAGTTGTTTTCCTCTGGAGTCAATTGTTCTTTGCCTTTTTAATTCGGTTTTGATCTGTTTGAAGACCACCTCACCAGAGATGGACTCCTGGTGTATCACCATGGCACATCGCGTTTTCCATAGTTGGTTGACTACAGTGCACACCACATACCAATGAAAATCTTGATCCATGACAGACATTTTTTCATTAAAAACTCCATACATTACAGTATTATAAGTGACATTTACATTGAAACCAATTTGTGCCATTTCCCCCCAAACATATTGTGACCTCTGACAATCTAAAAGCAGGTGTTCAACAGATTCGTCAATAGGGCATATAACAGTTGTTACAAAGCAGCTCCATTTAACTACTGCTCTTACTGCCAGCCTCCTCACTGAGACCAGCCACATGACATCCCTTTTTTTTCCGGTAATGCTTTTATTCCAAATATTTTTTATACACACCTGTTTTTGTGAGTCATTTAGACCTTTATAGGGGAAGATGCCACCATAAAGGTCATCACACAGTTTATCATAAATCTGTTTACTGGGCATTTCATTTCAACAAAGTCAATATTTAAATGTATGACTTTGTTGACTAAATCTCCATACATAATTTTAAAATAAGGTACAGAGCTCCTTGCCTCCTTTTATTCCAGCTTAAGGCCTCACCTATCCACAATGCTCTTCTTTTCCTACCGGAAGCTACATTTTTGCAAAATGATATTCTTAACTTGAGTCCGAAATCCACATTCCCAAGCCCTCCATCTTTTTTGCTTTGGTACATCAAGCTTCTTTTTGTGACCTCCCTGGTAGTTCCCCATATAAAATTAACTAACCTTTTATTTTAAAAAAATCAATGTCTGGTCTTTAGGAGGAAAAAGTGTTGCCAAAAATAAGAATTTTGCCACTATACATGTTTTTATGATTAAAATCTTTGTTTCGGTAACAACATTTTTTGTTTTCCCATTTGTCCAATTCATCTTTTATTTCATTGTCCTTATTTTCCCAGTTTTTATCATAACAACTTTTATAGCAAAATGTTATACCCAGAACTGTCATTGTGGTCGTTTCTTTTATACTAACTATAGGTCGAGCTTCCCTCCTCCAGAACCAGACACCTTCTGTTTTGTCATGGTTCCGTTTTGACCCTGAAACTTCTTCATAAAGTGACAGGTGCTCATTAACAATATCCAACTCCTTCTGGTTTTTTATTATAATGGTGATCGGCATAAGCCAGGACGACTACCCGCTCACCACCACTAGTTTTTGTTCCTGTGAGCCTTTTGTCGTTTTTGATTCTCCTTAGTAATGGGTTAATGGCTAAAATGTAGAGGGCTGCCGACAACGGACACCCTTGTTTGACCCCCCTATTAATCGCGAAGGCCTCCGTTAAGACCCGTTTACATTTACCTGAACTGTGGACTAGGCAACATTTTAATAATATCAATAAAATCCTGTCTAAAACCATATATTTTTAAAGCTTCCCACAAGTACTCTATAGAAATGAAAATGAAATCAAAGGCTTTTTTCTGGTCCAAGCTTACAATAAAGAATTCATCCTTTGCATAATCACAAGTAATGTCCCTTAAAGGAGAATACCGGACAAATTAAGTGTTGCCTTTGATGTCTCGTTACTTACCGACCGACGTGAAAAGTGGCGTTCTTTTTTTCCATAGATTCCTGTGTCGTAATTTTTTAAACCCCCTCCGTTGTCAGAATGGGAGCGCGTGGGTCAGGGAGATTCGTCTATTTTAACCGAGGCAAAGTTGTTTTTCTCTCTACTCCTAGTCATTGTGGAGTCTCATGATAGTCAAACATGCGTTGAAATTTCCAGCGAGGCCACCGTCAATGGCGAACGAGTTAACACTGGATGCTTGTTTCTTTCCAGAACCTGGCAACTCGTGTTGCCAGATTCTGGAAACAAGCAACGCCAAAAAAAGAACGCCACTTTTCACGTCGGTCGGTAAGCAACGAGACATCAAAGGCAACACTTAATTTGTCCGGTATTCTCCTTTAAAATCCCTAAGTTATCCCAAATCAACCTTCCCTTAATGGCACATGTCTGTTCCTTTTCGATAAGCTCTTCCAAATCGTTATTTATCCGATTAACTACTATTTTTGCAAGTATCTTATAATCAACGTTCATTAGTGTAACATGTCTCCAATTATCTAAATTATGTGCCGACCCTTTTTTATATATTAGTGATATAACCCCATGATAAAATGATGCATTCATTTTGCCTGTCTGAATTCCGTCATTAAGAGCCGTAGTTAGCAGATCCACTAATTCTTCCGTACACGAGAGATAAAACTCACTAGGTAGACCGTCTGGGCCTGGTGACTTACCCTTACTTAACTGCTTAATTACTTCCCTTACCTCGTTTTTAGTAATGTCCCCACCCGCAGAATTAAGGCCAACCTCGCTCAAAACAATAGAATCCAGAAAGGCGTGCAACTTTGCCTCGTTGTTAGGGATTTTCTGGTTAATTTTTTTCGCATAATTCTCTAATGGTTTCCCTTTTTTTCCTTCTCCTTCTCTATCAATTGTCCATTATCATTTAGGATTGCACTGACGTGCTTATTTTGGAGTTTCTTTTTATGTATACTAAGTAGCTCCAGCTTTGCAGCATTTGCTGTGTCCACCAAATGACTCTTGCAGCCACAGTGGAGGAGGATAGCGCACGCTTTACTGGCATCTGCAAGATGGGTCCAGTAAGGTTCCCAGGTTCTGACACTTGGGTGGAAGGAAGGTTCTCAAGGGACCTGGTACAATTTGACCAACATCAGCCTTCCCGGACTATGGGAAAAGGAGTGCAGGTATCTCACAGAAACCCTGGTCACCCTCACCTTGGAGCCTGAAAAGATCAACTCCAATTTCCATGTCCAAAGATTGGAGTGTATGGTCATCATCATCATATACGCAAGAGCTGCGGCCACAGCAGAGTAGATGAATCCTGACAGTGGCTTTTCTCAGTCCCTCAAGAACATTCCTCCCACCCAAGCTGCACTGATTCAGCATGTAAAAACTGCTTCAGACCAGCTTCTATTGGATCAGACAACCTCCGTCCAACAAAATATCACAGATTTCAATAGGTTGTGCTGGTACTGGGACTCCATTACTAAGACTTGTGAACCTTACTGGATCTTGCAGGTGCCAGTAAAGCTGTTGCTGTTGTAACACCAAGACCATAATGTGATGTAAACATATTGTAAACAATTCTATACACCTTTGACTAGTATGATATCATACTAGTCCAGGGGTGGGCAAGATTTATTTCCAGGGGTTCATACTGACTTCGATAAAGTGAGTGAAGGGCCACCCATTGTACAATTGAATTGAAACGTGAAACACATGGTGCTGAATTATGTTAAAACTGCATGAATTTGGTAGACAGAAGCCTACCTTACTACAATTAGGTACTTGTCTTCACAACAATAATGTTCCGTTTTTTTTTTTTTTACAGCTGTACTGTATCACTCTGGTGTACTCTGGCCTTACAATAAAAAGAGTACTTGCATAAAACAATCCACGTCAATGCCGTATCAACTTTTAAATGAGCCTATAAATGTAGACAGTATCTTATCTTGTCTGATATGCACCACTCCACAGGTCACTGATCAAACACATTGCATTAATTTATAAATAGACTCACGGTTGATTTTACTATCTGAAGATCCGGATCCGGATCCGCAGATCCAGTCCGGGTTTTCTTCTTAATAAAAATGGCTAAATCAACAGGAAGTTAACATTTTTATTAAAAAAACTAGCAGTACTGGGTTTGGTGATGCTCTATATTGTCTGAATCAAGTTTGTTAGCATTTGTTTCTGTGCTAAAAGAGTGACTTTGAGAGCTGTTTCACCGTACAATGCAAGTCAATGAGGAGCATATTTTGAATTATCAATTTCTAATCAATGGAGCAATTATTTTTGATTTCTTGTCCACCTTTGGAGTTACATCATAAGGTAACTAGACAACCCAAGCCTCTACCAAAGTGGTCTTGCCCTTTAAGTATATTTATTGTTTATGTCCCCTCATAAAGGATGTGTATGCGGATACATGTATGCAATTATTTAATTTAGTTTATCCCCATTGTATGTATAGGTGAAGGGGTTTTACATGCACAAAAAAAAGGGGTTGAAATGTCTGTTAATAACAGGGACATAAAACGTGTGGAAATTATTATTATTATGAAAGAACTGAATGAATTATTATTTTAACATGTTAATAAAGTATTAAAAAAACAGCGAGCAGCCTGCAGAGGAAAGAGACATCACTACATTCGGGTGGGAGGTTGCTAAAGGAGGAGCTGACACGCCCGCTGTTTACTCCCAGACAATGGCTCCAGCTGCAGAGCATTGAAGGCATGCAGCTAAAGAAACTGCATTGATTGATTGATTGATGTACTTTATTTAGTAAGACATGTGAACAGTACATGACAGTACATAACAGTACATGGAAGTACAAATTCACAATACACGGTCTACTAAATTGGAAATCTCATTAAGCACTAAGCTTGTTTAAGATGAGAACCCCATGCACACAAATCATGATGAAATGCAGATACCATTCTGTAAGACTGACTATGTAAGTGTGAAGGAGCTGAGGTCCACTTCTACAACATTACATTACATTACGGTCATTTAGCAGACGCTTTTATCCAAAGCGACTTACAATAAGTGCATTCAACAAACATACTGTAGGTAGGGAACAAAACTACTAATCACAAGAAGTATTAAGTGCATTCTCTTCTAAAACAATCAACTAAGAGTATACCTAACGCTAAAGTAAAAGTGCAAAATATCAGCTAACTACTTTCATAAACACATGAGACAAAATAGGAAAATCAAATGAGCAAGAGCTAAAACAAATAAGTGTATCGAATAAACAAGATCCAATAAAACAATAATAAAACAAGAGTTCGTACAACTAGTTAACTAGTTTGCTCTAGCGGCATGGAGCGACTCCGTCACTGCCAGGAGGGCAGTCTCGGTCGAGTAACCCACTTTGAACCTAGACTGGTGGTAGTCCAGCAGGTTGTTCTGGTGGAGATACGAGGACAGTTGTTTGAAGACAGCACGTTCAAGAGTTTTAGATAGGAAGGATAGAAGGGAAACCGGTCTGTAGTTCTTGATCTCAGAGGGGTCAAGTGTCGGTTTCTTCAGGAGGGGGGTGACTCTGGCAGTCTTGAAAGCAGAGGGAAAGCAACCAGACGTTAGAGATGTGTTAATAAGGTGGGTCAATAAGGGAAGAAATTCAGGTGCAGTGGACTGCAGCAGAGTGGATGGGACCGGGTCCAGGGAGCATGAGGTGGGGGGACTAGAGGTAACAAGGAGAAGGACCTCGTTAGGGGAGAGGGTAGAAAAGTGGGATAGAGAGGGGGAGGGGGGGGGGAAGAGGAGTAGATGAAGGTAGAGAGGGAGGGGTGGAAGGTAGACGGGTGTGGGTAGTGCGCAGGGCACCAGCCGGGGGGGGGGGAGGGAAGGAGGATCGGATATCGTTCACCTTCTTGTCAAAGAAGTTGGCAAAATCGTCAGGGAGGAGGGACGAGGAGGGGGTGGTGGTTGCAGGAGAGAGGAGAACGTTTCAAATAGTTTTTTAGGGTTGGAAGCAGAAGCCTGAATTTTAGAGCAGAAGAAAGCAGTTTTAGCAGCAGATAGAGAGGAGGAAAAAGAAGAAAGGAGAGATTGGAAGGTAAGAAGGTCCTCCGGGAGGTTGCCATTTCTCCATTTTCGCTCAGCCGCTCTCAGGCTCCGTCTCTCAGTTCGCACTGAGTCCGACAACCAGGGGGCAGGTGGAGTTTGGCGTGCAGGCCTGGTGGTGAGGGGACAGACATGGTCAAGAGCAAGGGCGTATCGTCATAGAGGCCAATGGGGCCATGGCCCGGTCTGGAAAACTCTGCTCCCCCAGGGGAAAAAAAAACAAAAAATCAACATAACAACATTAGCACCCCCTCACCCTATTCTCTTGTAGCCAACCACAGAAATTCGCCTTTGTTTTTATGTCGGGCTTATTTGCATTCGGCCGAATTGTTAATGGGTGGCCATTAAAAACCGGTTTCCCCGTCAAACCGGTTCTCTTGCCAGGTCGCGAGCGGGGCGGGCGGGGGGGGGGGGGGGTTAAGAATCTGGCCCGGTCCACGTTAGAACCCACCATACGCGCCTGGTCAAGAGAAGAGGATAGAGTAGAGAAAAGACGATCTGTGGCGCTATCAGGGGATAGAAGAGCGAAGGATTCAGGGGCAGGGAGAGCAGAGAGAACAGAAGAGGAAAGATCACATGGGGAAAGTGAGCGAAGATTGCGACGCGAAGAAACCATGTGGGTAGGGAGGGGCTGTGAGGGGGGAGAGGAGAGAGAGAGAGAGAGAGAGAGAGTATGAAATGACCACGACAACCCATTCACAAAAATGGGGGCCATGGCTGAATGGGTAGAGAGGCCGCCTGGGAAACAGAAGGTCCCAGGTTCGATTCCCAGCCCTGACAATGTGATGGGTGTATATGTCACAGGGTGATTGGAGAACCAGGGCAATTGAAGACAGAGCGCTCGTTTTTAGGCACGGGGCTTCGGGCGAGGCGGGGCTTTTCGAGACAGGGTTTATTAGCAAGGCTCGCGAGGAGGAGGAGGAGCCTCGCGTAATAAACCGTCCTCCTTCTCCTCAGGGAGAAGAAGGAGAACGCGGCGCCACGAGGCGGGGCTTTGATACGCCGACGCGGACCTGTCTTCTGTTGTTCACCAGGAAGCTACGCTAGGGGAACGCTGAACACACGTTCACACGCACACGCTTGTCCATGACGGAGGCGCGCCGACTCAGCAGAGCTTGAGGCCGAGGAGGCGCGCCCTCGCGCCTCCAGGCGCGAGTGCCCGCGCTGACCGGCCGATGCTCTGCTAGTCGACACAGCGCCGTTCGAGTTGTAAACCCATAGGGACAGAATAGTTCTTTTCATGGATCACTGTGTGTGTGTGTGTGTGTGTGTGTGTGTGTGTGTGTGTGTGTCAGGGAGAAACTAAAACAAAAGCCAGAACACAATAAAAGTATCTTAACAGTCCTGCTTTCAATAAACCAAAAAAAGCATGAGCGCGTGCGCGTGTGTGTGTGTGCGGTCGCGGCCATATGTTTGTGCACTTTAGTTGGGAAGTCTGGCGCGTGGCTCCCTCTAGTGTTGTTTCTAAATTGAAAGCATGAGCGCATGCGCGTGTGCGTGCGTGCGCGTGTGTGTGTGTGTGTGTGTGACTGTGTGTGTGTGGTCGTGGCCATATATGTTTGTGCACAAGCCTGGCTTGTGGCTCCCTCTAGTGTTGCTTCTACAGAATTGCTGGGTGGGTGGTAAAAACGAGCGTGCCTTCTTCAATCACCCTGGTTCTCCAATCACCCTGTAACATATATAAGCAAAACCCTTAATCCCTAAGGACCCCCCCAACCTCATGTCTGACCACGTGAGCAGCAATAAGCAGAACTCTGAATTTCGCCATGGTCTAAGATGAAGACAACGAAGATGAGGAGGCTGAAGGGAATAAGGGAATAAAAGAGATGATGAAGACAGTGAAAAAGACCACTGAGTGTGACATTATGGTGTACTCACTAATGTTCATTATGGTACCATTTTGGTCTACTCATTCTGTGTCTCAGAGGACGGCTGCAGACAGTTGCCTACCAGTGACATCATCAGTATGCACCAGCATGCTGTCCAACAGTTTCTTCCCCCAAACCATCAGAACCCTGAACGCTCACCATATAGTGCCCCCCAAACCAACATCATGAGATGAATTGCACTTTGAATGCATTATCACTTCTTTACCTTGTTGTTTTTCTTTTTTACTGCTGCTCTCTCTAGGTTTCATTTTTCATTTATTAGAACAAAACTGTCATTCTAACAAGCATATATATCTTATCTTACTAGTCTTACTATCTTACTATCTTACTATCTTACTATCTTACTATCTTACTATCTTACTACTTCTTACTACTATATATAATTGACAAAAGCTCCGAAAGTTTGTGCGGGATTCGCAAGCACAGGATCACTCCACATGCCTCCAAGACCCGTCACAGACTGTTGATCAGAGCTATGGCTATGTTTTAGGCATCTTACTCCACCTCGATCAGTGATCGGACTCTCGGTTTGATCGATTCTCTGATTTTCCTATCAGACCCTCAGCCTGATCTGGCAGGTTGCCATAGCAACCAGATACAGGAAGTCTGACCTCTTTATCACATGACCGAGGTTGGGAGGTTGGGAGGATGTGACTAGAGGTTAGGGCCGCAAAGCAAAGCAAAGCTGGGAACCGAGGGGAGACGGACTTCGCATGACGTGTGTGCAGAGCTATAATTAGCCGTCATGGTTCATAAATATCTCTTACAGAGCCATGCCACGCAAAAAAATACCATCTCTGGGCCGTCGGACCCGAAACGCCAAGCGCATGTGTGTCCTTCGTGCAGTAGAACATATAAACGCAACACGCTGTAAAAGCAAGAGCGTAAAACGTAAAAGGACCACAAAAAGGGACAGAAACTTCAGAAGAGCATGGACACCTCCACACCAACCCACAGAAATAGTTGACTTTCACACACCAACTATGGATAGCGTCTGCAATTCATGCCATGCTGTCATGTTCCCCTGGGAAAAATCAAAAGGTCCTGTTGGTAAGAAGTCCTTCCGTGACTGTTGCCAATATGGAAAGATCCAACTCTAAACATTCATGGACCCCACTCCTACAGTAGACTACAATCTCTGTTTGACAGGGACTCTCCAATCCAGGCATTTCATGGACAACATCAGGCAGTATAATGGTTTAGTATCAATGGCTTCCAGGAACGTCACTGGTAAGATAGTGGAGTTCAAAGGACAAGGACCAATGACATTCAAGATGAGTGGCCAGATGTACCACATTACTCCATCTGCAATCTTTCCTGACAGTGCAAAGATGCCCAAATTCTCACAAATCTTTGTCTTTGATCAAGATAATGAAATTAAGAACCGCCTTCATCAAGCAAAAGGAGATGAACTTATTATGAAAGACACATTGACCTTGATTCAAGATGAGTTAAAGACAGTCAAACGTTAAACCCAGGTAGGGCCCAAATAGTTAGAGCTTGCATCCAGATGTCACCACTATATCTTGCAATGCAGAAGCATACATTTAACATCAACATGAGGATAGATACAGCTGAGAAGGACTTCTCTAATTACCTCCTTGAATTAGGGGAAGACAGACTCGCACATGGACACACTGAAGTTCAAATCCACATTCCGCCACACCACTTGGTTAAAGACTTGAATACTTTAATTTCATACACCTTCCCTGACCTGCAGAATGAATGTATTGACAGACACAATCTTCTCAAAGGCACTGTATACACTCCGCTAAACAACGATATCCGGGAGATCAACGACAGGTGCATGGTTGAGTTCCCTGGAGAAGACAGAGTGTACTACTCAGCTGACTCAATTAATGAGGAGAACCACAAGAACTCTACGCCTGTGGAATTCCTAAATTCACTGACACCCTGTGGACTCCCTGACCATATTCTGAAACTGAAATGAGGAGCCCCAGTCATGCTGCTTAGAAACCTGCAAGCAGGTGCCGAGCACACTCTCAGGAATGGCACCAGAATGGTGGTGGTACAGATGATGGACAAAGTCATTGAATGTGAGATTGCAGTAGGGACAAACAAGGGTGAAAGAATCTTCCTCCCAAGGATCCCTCACCATGACAGAAGTGAAGACTTCACATTATTCAGACACCAGTTCCCTGTCAGGTTAACTTTCTCCGTTACCATCAATAAAGGTCAAGGCCAAGAGAATGACAGAGTTGGCATCTACTTACCTCAGCCTGTGTTCGCTCATGGCCAACTCTACACAGCCTTCTCAAGGGGAAAGAGAGCCAGCGCTGTCAAAGTTTACATTGAGGGTAATGATGAGGGAACAACTGACAATATTGTTTACACTGAACTATTGTAATTATTATGTATTACTATTTATTTATTGTTTTTAAAAATATGTCCATCATATTTTGAAATATGTCCATCAGCTCAACACACAATAACTCCATTTGCCCCGAAACCTGCCTCAGACTGTTTTTTGTTTTTTTGTTTCGTAATGATGTGTTTTTTATTTGTTAAACTAGATGTGAGGGCCGCCCTGACATCTAGTTATTATAATGGAGAATAATGGGGCAAAAAGTGGCAAAAATGCAATTATGAGGTCAATGACCGCTCAAGGTCACCAGAGGTCAGTCAGAAAGTGCTTCCACGTCTGAAATCAAACCTTGGGGTATATGATACATAGATGATGAAAGTGTCATGCTTCTTTCATAAAATGCCCAATTAGTTTGCTTAACTGCCCAGTATAATACGATAAACGAAATGAAATCCTGCTCAATGGAAAGGAAGGGGATATTCATCAACCGTGTGCGTGCGTGCGTACGTACGTACGTGCGTGTGTGTGTTTAGCAAACAGATTCGCACACAATAATAATATTAGTTCAGATTTATAGAGCAAAAGTACCCAAAGTCGCTTTACATGAAAGAAAAGGAAGGAATCAACTTCATAAAGAAAAAAGGAAAACAAATTGAAAAGGTGGGCTTTGAGTGTGGTTTTGGAGGGATGGAGCGTCTTTAATATTATTCGGGGGTGCATTCCAGAGGGAGGGGCCAGGCAAAACAGAGAAAGTCCTATCAAATTACTTTCTGTAATTTTGTGATTTGTTTGTAAGTCTGGATAGTAAACAGTTAAACACGTTACTTGCATTTACAAATACTTCTGAGATGTTTCCCCATTAAAAAGAGAAATACTCTTTTGACATTTCAATGTGAAAGCTTTTATTTAAGTAAGAATGTTCCAATAGCAATGCCCAGAAGTCCCAGAGCCAGACCAACTCCAAAGAAGACAGGTGGACCTGTCAACTTCTGTGAACAAAAGAAGACAATTATGTGTCTATGAGTGTTGCACCCTCTATGTGTTTCCCCCCTGTGTATTGTTTATTGTTTTACTCTTTGGTTCAACACTGATGTTTTAAATGTGCTCTATGAATAAAGTGGATTGGATTGGACAATTATGTCCAGGGTTACCTGTTAACTTTGATCATCAAGGTCTCATGCTCATCAATGCTTTGCTTATATCATACAGTTGTTGATTATAACATACAAATAAGTGGAATAATGATTTGGTAATACGAATAATTTGTTCAGTAGGATCCGTAGCCCCCGCAGGGCCTCGTGCTCCACAGTACAGGCATAGATGTCTCCTTTCTGAGGGGTGAAGCGCAGGGTGGAGATGTGAAGGAAGGTCCCATCAGGATTACCCAGGTATCGTGTCATAGAATCTTCTCCAGGGACTTCCACATCATTCTTAGTCCACTTTACTTTGATGGAAGGAGGGAAAAAGTGGTTGACAAAGCAGATGAGGGTGTTCTCCACCTCCTCCATCACTTCATCTTTAAGTTTGGAGTAGATCGCGTCACAGTTTCAGGGGCATCTATAATACCAAATAATTTATTTTAAAAGTCATGAAATGAAGCAGTGGCTCATGTAACAGTGGATGTTCTGTGGACCCCGTCATTGACAAAAAATACAATAAAAAGACACTTACCTCTGACATTGGTTTAGTCTGATTTGCATCTTTACATCCAAGACAATCTGCATTTGCACTCTCCTCTGACACCCAGTGCAGACTGGTAAAGCCAGGTGACATGGGAGGCAGATGTGATCCGGCTTTCCCACATGACCTGTCTTTTCTTGTAGTCTACATAAGCCTTTCTAATATCTAATATCATCTGCGTGAAAGCATCCATAGCCAAGGCGTATGACATGTGTTCCCAAAACAGGGTGACATATTTCTTATTTTCTTATAAGACAGATATACGAGAATGGTACACACATACAAGTGCTATATTTGCCCTGTTTGTGCAACTATTGGTAAAATAAGAAATAAGCGGAATGCTTAAGTAGTATGATCACCAAATGCATGATATTATCAGCAATCTGCCTTTATTCACTACAGTATCGACCTCTCTCGTACACTGGAGTGATGCTTTGGGAAAAGGAGGAAGCTAGAGGCCTTTGTGATGCTGACACATCTGCATGGTTTGCTCATAGTTGATGACAGTGTTAGATATTAAATTCCCTCATTCTCACCATGCCATCAAACCTTCTCCCTTGTTGTCATGGGAAAGTGTAAATTAACTTTCAAATGAGGGCTGCACTCAACAACAGAGTGACATCAATACGTATGTGTTCTTCCATTACTGTTTCCTTAAGTTGACATTTTATTCAGGCCTAATATAGTTGTAATTTTGGTGTGTGGGCCTACAGAATGTGCACCTGTACAGCAACAGAACCTGGGGCAACTGTACCAGCTAACACAGCCTATTGTACACTAATAGCAAAATAAAGTGTGTGCGTTCATGTCACTAAATACACACACACTGACCTACACTAGACACATGCAAAATATATTCATTTGTATTCCTCACTTGACTGCACTACACCGATTTCACCAACAGATGTCAATCACGTTGCTTTTAACTCTGCAGTGATCATTTCCATGATGGAAATGGCTTCGGAAAAGGCTATAACTTTATAACTTTTTTCGTAGAGAATCCCATAAAGGAAGCATTATTACTAACTTTAAGAAATGATAACGGAGAAAGCTTAATGTAAACGTACTGCATGTGTCCAGTATCGATGTTGTTTGTTCACTTTTAGGTGAAGTGCATGAATATTTATGTGGAGGTATGTTGGCTACGATCATATTTCCTAACATAATTAAATCTACATATTACGCATAGCGAAAAATCTCTTTAAAGAACTAGATGGGTGGCTCTTAAAAGAGCCGTTTTGGGGTTGTTAAGTGATGGATTAGTTTAAGCACGTTCTCCACGGATACGACGGGCCAGCTGGATGTCTTTGGGCATGATGGTCACCCTCTTGGCGTGGATGGCGCACAGGTTGGTGTCTTCAAACAGACCGACCAGATAAGCCTCGGCTGACTCCTGGAGAGCCATGACGGCGGAACTCTGGAAGCGCAGGTCGGTCTTAAAGTCCTGGGCGATCTCCCTCACCAGGCGCTGGAAGGGCAGCTTGCGGATCAGCAGCTCGGTAGATTTCTGGTAACGACGGATCTCCCTCAGAGCCACTGTACCGGGACGGTAACGGTGAGGCTTCTTCACTCCACCGGTTGCCGGCGCGCTCTTGCGAGCGGCCTTGGTGGCGAGTTGCTTCCTGGGGGCTTTGCCACCGGTGGACTTACGAGCGGTCTGCTTGGTTCTTGCCATCTTTCTCTCTCTGTCTGTAACGTCAGGAGTTGTGGTGAAATGAGCGCAAACTCCTGCTCTTTATGTCAGCGGCTCTGAGACGCCGTCTTTCTCTGATTGGTCTCTGGTCGGGAACCTCCTTGTTTGGGGAGGAACCAGAGTTAGACTGGGAGGAACCGATCACGCCACTAGTACTGATTGGTGGGGAGCTCATACACAGTCAGCCCGCACTCTCTGTTGTGCTGTTCTGCTCCCCAAGAAGACCGAGAAAGCCGCCAAGAAATAAATCTCCTTGATTCGACAGAACCCCACAAAGGCTCTTTTAAGAACCACCCACTGTTTCTGTAACAAAAAAAATAGTTGCTTCCCCGGGCGCCTGAAGCTTTTCGTGGTTGAAAAGAACGTGAACATTTAATAGCTTGCTGTACTTACTGCCAAATGCAAGAGACTCCTACTCAGGCTATACCCCCTGCGTTTTGTGACTTTTAAAACACTGCTGACTTATTCTCCTGTCCATAATCGTCTTTGCTGCAACAGCAGATAATTATTGTACGGCATCAACACAATTTACGTCTTTCAATAATATTTGAGTGTGCACATCATACGGCCACTCGGCCAGATGCGTGCATGAGAGAATATCAGACGGATCTGCGCCCAAGTGTCTTTTCCCCCCTGATTTCTTCACAGTAAACTAGCAGCTATCATTTCCTATCATTGTGTACGGTTTAGCTAGTTTTCTCTGACACTTTTTTGGTACCCTTATTTTTCAGTCTACAATAATGGGAAGGAGAGAAAAGAAAAGATTACAAAAGCCGCTTCAGTGCAGTAAATAGTCTGGATAGACATGGAAAGGGCAAACTGAACTTAAAAGACAAAGAACTCTGGACGCACGAATAAAGAAACTGACACAATGGCACCTATTAACATTGTAAAAGGGGGGGGGGAAGCATTTTTGTATTGAAATGCCTTGATATATATATTGTATTGCATGTGTGTGTATGTAATTTAATTTTGCATAAATTGTAAACCCTGAATAATTTTTCAATAAAGTATATATAAAGAGAAAGTACAAACGGCTATTGAGCCAGTCTGTCTATTGGCCCTTGTTGTCAGTCAACCATTGACGCATTAACACCCAACATTAAATTGCTATTAAATATGGATCTCCTCTTTCTTGATAATATGGGTGGTCCTTAAAAGGACCTTTGTGTTTAGAGCAGACGATGCAGTTTACTTGGAGCTAGTGTACTTGGTGACAGCCTTGGTGCCCTCGGACACGGCGTGCTTGGCCAGCTCACCGGGAAGCAGCAGGCGGACGGCCGTCTGAATCTCCCTGGATGAGATGGTGCGACGCTTGTTGTAGTTAGCCAGTTTGGAGGCTTCACCGGCGATGCGCTCAAAGATGTCGTTGACAAAGGAGTTCATGATACCCATGGCCTTAGAAGAGATACCGGTGTCAGGGTGGACCTGCTTCATGACCTTGTAGATGTAGATGGCATAACTCTCCTTCCTGGACTTTCGGCGTTTCTTACCGCCCTTGGCAGAGGTCTTGGTGACGGCTTTCTTGGAGCCCTTCTTGGGCGCTGGCTTGGCGGGTTCAGGCATGGTTCTTTCTCAAATGGATGAAGAAAAGGAGTAACGTTTACCCGGCGTCGCACCCGTATTTAAACCAGGCCAATGCAAATGAGGTGTGCGACTCCCAGCACATGATTGGTGCCACTGCTTATGTGACCCACAGAGGGAGGTGTCTTACACTGTCTTTGTTTCTGCATAATGTTTCCCCGCCTGCATCATCTATTGTTCCCGCTAAAATATAAACTAGGGATAAGGTATAATAAAAAATTAGGGTAAATCTATATTTTAATCTGAATTAATAGTTCTAGTCCACGGCACGCTCCAATTTCAATCTAGTTGTAACACACTTTCTATCGATGCATAATGTATACAGTATAATCTAATCAATCCACTAACTGCAGACTATTGCTACTAATCACAGATGATACTTCTATGACCCATGTCCCTGACCAGTTGTACCACACAAAGCGATCAAAAATTGCATTTGATCATGTTCATTATAGCTGGGATGAGTGGGGTATCTGACTGGAGCCGTGTGTAATTTTATTACATGAATTCAGCGATTCGCTATCAACAGTCCCATATGGTCTAGCGGTTAGGATTCCTGGTTTTCACCCAGGCGGCCCGGGTTCGACTCCCGGTATGGGAACTCAATTTATTCCGAACTGAATCAGGGAATATGTCATGATGCTCTCAAGTAGTGGATGTGAATCCAACTGTTATAGTCCATGTTTATAAGCATAGTAGTAGCACGGTCAAATGAAGTCACTCTCTAGACTACTAGACAATATAGAAAATGCTGGACCAATGGACATTAGTTTCCCCATCTTAATCTTGACTATATGAAGCGTCTTATAACAATTACATTTGTGTTATATTACTTATCCGCCTGAAATGTACTGGCAGCCTGCAGGAATATTTTCACAAGTTCAAGTGAGTTGTGCACCCTCAACTTGCACTGTCTTGATAGTTAAAATAATCTGTTATAAAACACAAGTGGCACGTTGCATCATGGCCACATTAGTCTACCTTTCCCTGATCCAACCCCGCCCCCCCACTGGCGACTGTGTGAATAGCATTGCATACATATACATGGAAACAGACAGGTTATCTTGTCCGTTTTTAAACGTTTAGATTCCGACTGACCCCATTATAACTAACCCTAACGGTGGGAATAATGGGATGTAGGAATTATGAGTAGACCCCCACAATATTTTTTCCAAATAGGACCATTCCAAGCTCGAGTCTGCACTACGAAGGTCAGGGTGTACATGTTGAGATATTGTATTGTAAGACCTTATCACTGGCCATGAATCATTGTCATTTAAAAATGTATGAGGCGAACGACCAAGTGTTTTCTAAAACAAGTACTACCTAAAGTGGCTCACGTATCAAGTATGGAATAGACTCTGTAATGAAAGTGTGGGTGGCTCTTAAAAGAGCCTTTGGGTTGTTGAGAGTCGAATAGGTGATTTAACCTCCGAAGCCGTACAGGGTGCGTCCCTGTCTCTTCAGAGCATAGACAACATCCATGGCGGTCACGGTCTTTCTCTTGGCGTGCTCGGTGTAGGTAACTGCGTCACGGATCACGTTCTCCAGGAAAACCTTGAGGACACCGCGGGTCTCCTCGTAGATCAGACCGGAGATACGCTTCACACCGCCACGGCGAGCCAGACGACGGATAGCGGGCTTAGTGATGCCCTGGATGTTATCACGAAGCACTTTACGATGACGCTTGGCGCCTCCTTTTCCCAGGCCTTTTCCTCCTTTCCCTCTTCCTGACATTTTCAGCTTAGTTGACGATACAAAAGCTAGTGAATGACTTTTGAGTGCCAAGCCTTGTGTATTTATGTGTGTTCTGAGGACGTATAGGAAGACAGGCAGCCTGCTCTGCACTGGGCGTTGCCTAAAAAGCTGCTCTTTTATTCTGTGTTCTGCATGACAATGACCTCTCCAACGGTTATTTTGGACATGGTTATAAAGCTGAGCCTTAGTGGAAGCAATTAATGTATATCTATGTAATGTCTATTTGCTCTATTTGTATTTGTTTGCTTATAGGCATTTTAACACAAGAGCCATACTGATGTTATGTTTATATAATTGAAAATCCCAATACATATATTGTTAAAAATATATATATATATATATATTCCCACTTATCCGGCAGTATGTATACCATGTCTTTTTAAGAATACCTTTATTATAAATAAAAACACTCACAACATTCACATTATCACAGTCACAAAAAAAAAACACATCTCCAGACTTCAACATAAATAGTGAAAAGGATACATAATATACAGTAATACTATACAGTCATAGCATTTATACATATTGCTCATGAGTAGCTGATATGATGTAGTAAAGACAGACTTCTCAGACAAAAACCGTATATCAATAGTACAATTTAGGGGGATTTCTATGCATGTGTGCACACTTGATGTGTAACAGATTAAACAAGTTCCATAGTCCAGTAGAATACTACTATCGGTATATATCTATCTATCTATCTATCTATCTATCTATCTATCTATTTACACTGTTATTTTAAAACAATGGTGAACATGGAATCCATGTTGACTGTGTGCAAAAGTATCTGATCATTATATGTTTATATAACATCATATGTTACGGTTTAAACGTTGTGGTGCTGCTATTCGTGTCTCCCTTATAAAATAGAACATTTATTACAATGGGACAAACATGGATAATCTATTCTAGATGTTCATTTTCACTGGGCTCGAGAATATTTCAAATGCATCATCTGGGGCTGAAATGACTAAATTTTGGATTTGATCCAAGAACGTACATCACTAGCAAAACCAAAGATTTAAGGGTTAATGCAGTTAGCTAACGGTTATTATGGTTATGAAAGCCTCGCGCCTTTCCTCAAAAATAGTGAGCTGGGTAGACGCAGCTAACTTCAGAACATGTTACAAATGGTTTATGGTCATTATACGTGAAAATGAGGAAATAAAAACTCTTATAAAAAGTTGTGGTTGGCTCTTAAAAGAGCCTTTTGTGGGTAAAGGTGGGATAGGTTTATAACATTTACTTCTTCTTGGGAGCTGCCTTCTTTGCTGCCTTGGGTTTGGCAACCTTCTTGGCTGGGGCTTTCTTGGCTGCTGCAGGCTTCTTGGCTACTTTCTTGGGACTCTTGGTGGCTTTCTTCGGGCTTTTAGCTGCTACCTTCTTGGCAGCAGGCTTCTTGGCTTTCTTCGGCGATTTCTTGGCGGCCACAGGCTTCTTTGCTGCCACCTTTTTTGGCTTTTTGGCCGCGGCGGGCTTCTTGGCAGCAGCGGGCTTCTTAGCTTTGACAGCTTTCTTGACAACAGGCTTCTTCGCCTTAACTGCTACAGCTTTCTTGTTCATCTTGAAAGAGCCAGATGCGCCGGTACCTTTGGTTTGAACCAGAGTGCCTTTTGCTACCAGGCTCTTGACGGCGATCTTGACGCGGGCCTTATTCTTCTCCACATCGTAGCCGCCGGCAGTCAGAGCTTTCTTGACCGCAGCCAGGGACACGCCGCTCCGTTCTTTGGAGGCGGACACGGCCTTGACTACAAGCTCAGCGACGCTGGGGCCGGCCTTCTTGGGTCGGGGAGCTGCCTTCTTCTTGGTGGCCTTGGCCGGAGCCGGAGCTGGAGCGACTTCTGCCATGATTCAATCAGATTCGGGTAGTAGCTTGCCTTAATGTAAAGTCTCGGTACGGTAGATTAGACTGGTGGTGAGCACAGTGAAGGGGCTGGACTTAAACACAACATGAGAACCATGTAGAGTCAATGCACACACAGCCCCTCTTCTCTAGGTGGCTTAATGTGCCACTTGTGTTTTCTCCTCGACAAAAAAACAAGATATTATAAACGACTGTGTATATTATGAAATGTAACAAAGGGCACACTGCTAGCACACTTGTGCCCTTTTGTCATGAACATTATCTGAGACGCGAAGAACGCTCTCGTTTTGTATTGATAGGCTCAACACCTCACTCTTCAACGGGCAAAACACAATTCCCCCATCATTTTCCTTCTAAAACAATGTTAAACTATGTTACATTAACACCAATCCTCGTAATCCTCTTAGCAGACATACCCGACGAGAGGATAACATAAACTATACTCTTGTTTTATTATCCGTTTAGTTATAAATAGAAGGTTTTCTGACCTTAGTAAACACACTCCAGTTGATGGCAGCAACTCCCATTGACAGCTATTGAATGGTGGAAAGCTTTGTTCATTTGTGGACGAATAACTTACTGTGAGTAATATATCTGATATAACATATCGTACATTTGTAAAGTAAACAAAATAAAGCGTATCTTATACAATCAACTGCTGCTGTCTGTACTTTGCTTATGGAGACAGACATGCTGGTACACAAGCCAGCACGTACCCTTCACATTTTAAAACTCCATGATGCAATGTATATCCTGCTGCATCCCGTTTTATGATCAATTATCATTGTGTTCTGTATGAAAACAGTGGGACTGCCATAGCAAATATGTCCATCCCCATATCAATTGGGCCTACCTTTATAGCAGCATGGGACAGAACTGTTCAGTACATATATCACAAGTGAACTGTTGCTGTAAGTTATTTTCTTTGGTAAAGCTGCCTGGGAGCAAATATGTTATACTCATACATTTGAATTGACACATCGTCTGATTTTGATTGATTGAATACTTTATTAACAGTTTGCAAATAGCACAGTGGTACAATTGTACAATGATGCTAAAGGGATAACAGACAAAAAGCCCTGGTTTCCATTACAACGATATTCAAGACATCATCAACACTATAGCAATAAACGTATATGCCCAGTAAACAGTTTAGGTTCTGGTTTTGGGCTTAGATTACTTTTCTGCTCTTTTTTATTTAACTTTAAATGCAGACTTGGAACATTTGTTTATTTCACAACAGATTAGGGCCTACTCAAGGATGGTTTTATTTTCATTTTTAGTGAAGAAATAACAGTGTGAATGCAGTGTTTTCTACTGTTGCAGACAAAATGTCCACCTCTGGTCATTGTAATATGCCTGTTAATTAGACTCGGGAACAATGGCAGTTGGGGAATGCGTCATGCCCCATCTGTTCACGCAATGACCGTTAGCAGATTACCCGACTCCCGTTGTAGTACCCGTCTGTCTGTGTCCCTTAATGCAGTTGTCGTAACCCCATTATTATAACTCAATTGAGCATATATACTCATTGAAAACCCACACATCCATGGTCCTGGTGACTGATTTTATTTTTCACTATATATATATATATATATATATATATATATATATATATATATATATATATACACACACATACATAGGCTATATACATTATTTCTATTGAAAAACAAAAACGTGGCCCTCGTTATTTGGAGGGCTCTATAATCCTTTATCAATCATTTGTTTTATTTTGTGTTTACCAAGGACTAGAGATGGAGCGGAGAGAACCCCATCACTAACCAAACAGCCCAGTAGAGCAGACCATTATGGGAATTACATTACAATTTCCAAAGTAATTTGAGGGAAAACACTAACGGCCCCCTAAAATATTATGAACTCATATACACTAAAGTCGTTTTTAATAAGTGGAAGTCTTTTACAGAAATAAGTAGGTGGCTCTTAAAAGAGCCGTTTTGGGATAGTGACAATATCAGATAAGTTTAAGCACGTTCTCCACGGATGCGGCGGGCCAGCTGGATGTCTTTGGGCATGATGGTCACCCTCTTGGCGTGGATGGCGCACAGGTTGGTGTCCTCAAACAGACCGACCAGATAAGCCTCGGCTGACTCCTGGAGAGCCATGACGGCGGAACTCTGGAAGCGCAGGTCGGTCTTGAAATCCTGGGCGATCTCACTCACCAGACGCTGGAAGGGCAGCTTGCGGATCAGCAGCTCGGTAGATTTCTGATAACGACGGATCTCTCTCAGAGCCACTGTACCGGGACGGTAACGGTGAGGCTTCTTCACTCCACCAGTTGCCGGTGCGCTCTTGCGAGCAGCCTTGGTGGCGAGCTGCTTCCTTGGGGCTTTGCCACCGGTGGATTTACGAGCGGTCTGCTTGGTTCTTGCCATCTTTTTTTCTGCTTAAATCTGTAAAGTTAGAAGTTGTGATGAATTGAGCTCAGAGTCCTGCTCTTTATTTCAGCGGCTCTGAGACGCCGTCTTTCTCTGATTGGTCTCTGGTCAGGAACCTCCTTGTTTGGGGAGGAACCACAGTTTAGACTGGGAGGAACCGATCACGGCACGAGTCTAGTGCTGATTGGTGGGGCGCTCATACACAGTCAGCCCGCGCTCTCATTCATGGTCAGGAACCTCCTTCTCTGGGAGGAACCGTTCACGCCACTAGTAGTGATTGGAGGGGCGTTCATACACACTCACCCCGCGCTCTCACTCATATTTATGATTGGTGGGGCGCACACAGACAGCACTGAGTTGAAGATATAAAAGGTCTCGTGTTCCTGTCCTCCAGCACATTTCTTCGTAGTCTAACTCAAGAAATAAAGTTGAAAAATGTCGGGACGAGGCAAAACCGGAGGAAAGTCCAGGGCGAAGGCCAAGACCCGCTCATCCCGTGCCGGGCTCCAGTTCCCCGTCGGTCGTGTTCACAGGCTGCTGCGCAAAGGCAACTACGCCCAGCGTGTTGGTGCCGGCGCCCCGGTCTATCTGGCGGCTGTACTCGAGTACCTGACCGCTGAAATCCTAGAATTGGCCGGAAACGCTGCCCGCGACAACAAGAAGTCTCGCATCATCCCCCGTCATCTGCAGCTGGCCGTCCGCAACGACGAGGAGCTCAACAGACTGCTGGGTGGAGTGACCATCGCACAGGGTGGTGTGCTGCCCAACATCCAGGCTGTCCTGCTCCCCAAGAAGACCGAGAAAGCTGCCAAGAAATAAATCTACTTCATTCGACTGAATAAACCCCACAAAGGCTCTTTTAAGAGCCACCCACTGTTTCAACATAATGAGTCAAATCCCTTGATTGCGATCATAATTTATATTTATATGAGGAACTATGTCTCTTTAATATCGTGACAAGACGAGATGCATTTTCACTGCTTTTTCAACCCAATTGTATTTAATAAAATATTGTATAACTGTATCAAAGCACGATGTCTTCCAGATTGTCTTCCAACAGAAGTACAGAACAATTGTAAATTGACAGCAACGAATATGCATAATGTCTACAGTACGCAATCGACGTGTCAGGTTTTATGGCGTTGTATATAATGACTAAATGTTGACTTTGGGTTTTGATATAACCTTATGTATTTTTTGCAATAGCTAATACTAAATAGTTGCCAGCAGACTTCAAAGGCATTGTTGTAGGCCTATGACACATAGAAATAATGCTGAGGACAAATGTGGAAGAATTCACTATATATATATATATATGGATGGTCCCATGACTCTTCTCAGCCTAAAACATTATTCAGAGCAACCACTAATCCTCTATCAGCTGCCATTTATTTATATGGATTAAATTATCCTTTTCCTATGATACTTAATTCTGCACCGTGTAGATCGCATGTTGGTCACTTTTATACATCTTAACCACGAGGCACTGCGTCACAGGTTTCATGTATTCCTAGTTACTCATGGTCCTTTATTCACCATGTTGTCTCCGATTATCATCAAACAATATCTTATGAATGACAATTGTCAACTGAACAAACTAGTTTGGCGGGCAGGCTGTGGTTGGGCATTTGGACACTTTCTTGAAAATATGGGTGGTCCTTAAAAGGACCGTTGTTTTCATAGCAAGACTGACAGTTTACTTGGAGCTGGTATACTTGGTCACAGCCTTGGTGCCCTCAGACACTGCGTGCTTGGCCAGCTCACCGGGGAGCAGCAAGCGGACGGCGGTCTGGATCTCCCTGGATGTGATGGTGCGTTTCTTGTTGTAGTGACCCAGACGAGAGGCTTCACCGGCGATGCGCTCAAAGATGTCGTTGACAAAGGAGTTCATGATGCCCATAGCCTTGGAGGAGATACCGGTGTCAGGGTGGACCTGCTTCATAACCTTGTAAATGTAGATGGCGTAGCTCTCCTTCCTGGACTTTCTGCGCTTCTTACCGCCCTTAGCGGCGGATTTGGTGACGGCTTTCTTGGAGCCCTTCTTGGGCGCTGGCTTTGCAACTTCAGGCATCTTGACGATATTCGATGACTAGTGGCGAAGAATGAATTCACATGAAGATATTCCACCAGTATTTATACAGAGCCATGCAAATCTAGTGTGTGACTCCCAGCATAGGATTGGCTGATCTTGCCACAAAGAGGGTGGTGTCTTTGCTTCTGCATAATGTTTTCCCGCTCGTATGCGCTATTGTCCCTGTAACATTTTGAGGGACGTGTAATGAGGGATGTATAATTTATTATCATAATTTATTTAGTCATTTGGTTGTTGTTATGTTTCTGCTTTGATCTTCAAACTATATACAGTGTGTCATGCTTACTACTGTTGCTGCTCTGACACCCACGTTTCCTCATGGGGATCAATAAAGGTCTATAATAGCCTATATCTATCTGTCTATTCATTGAGACAATGGAAATATTCCCAATAATGTGGAGACTGGTGGTGTGCACTCTGTTTTAGTGCCCAGAATGTTTTGTATATAACACACTAATACACTTATTATTGTCAATACATTACTAACAGCAAAAAAAACTATTAAAACTATTATTATTTGTTGAATATTGCTCATCATTGGTAACCATGATGATATAGAACAATGGTTCTCTCAAAGTGGGGCCCGGGGACCCCCAGGGGTCCGTGAAGGGGTTCAAATTAGTTGAATAGCACCAACATCACTTTAACCACTTAAACCCTATCGGCTGTTTGAAAACAGCTGATCGACAAGCTCATGAGAGCTTGTCGATCAGCATAAAAAAATCTTGATTTAATGTGAAAATGTTGGTATATATTTTTTAAACCTTTTAATAACATGCATCTTGTATGTGGGTGTGATATAGAATTATTGATCTTCAGCTTTTCAGGTTGATGTTCCCATGTTGGTACCCGATTCTAGCTCTTCAGGCTGATTGATATCAATTAGTTAATTCATAATTTTTAATCGATCATGTGTAAACATGATTATCTTCTTCTATGCGTACAAAGACAAAATAGAGAACCTGGTACCCTGGCAGCATGGTGTGTTGTTTGTATTATTCATTCCTAGGATGTTTATTACTTCAAAACAATGAAAGGCGAATGGAATTTGTTGTCATCACTCCATGGTCATTGTAAACTGTATTCTGAGTATTCCAAAGGAAGATAACGATGAGCTCCAAGGCCTCAGGTCCCACCTG
The DNA here is from genome assembly GCF_963280865.1 of Gymnoscopelus braueri. Classification (NCBI taxonomy): domain Eukaryota; kingdom Metazoa; phylum Chordata; class Actinopteri; order Myctophiformes; family Myctophidae; genus Gymnoscopelus; species Gymnoscopelus braueri. Next base: position 11,052,581 of record NC_137611.1, read on the forward strand.
ACAGAAGCCTTCTGCTGAAGCCAGCAGTTCTTGTTGAGTTCCTGGCAGCCATTATATTCTGTCACTATGCCACTGTCTTCTTAACCACTTAAAGGACGACTTCACCGCTTTTCAACCTATCTTCATATAATAGGTCCTCACTAATACTCATGATAAAATGGTACAATTTTTTTCTACTCAGTCTGTGTCTCAGAGGAGGGCTGTGGACAGTCTCGTCTACCAGTGACATCATCCATGGGGAATCCAAGCTAATAGAAACTGCAGGCTTTCTATTCCTGGAAAGTTGCAATGCAATAAAAGAAGCCATTGTTCTCGTGTTAATAAAAATCGAAATAAAAATGTGAAATCTTGTTGGGAAAAAAAAATCATGCCTAACGATGATGTTTCTGGACTGTCCACAGCCCTCCTCTGAGACACAGACCAAGTAAAACATTTTTTTACCATTTTATCATGAGTATTAGTGAGGACCAATTATATGAAGATAGGTTGAAAAGCGGTGAAGTCGTCCTTTAACCCCTCTATTTGGAAGGTTGGCCTGAGTTGGCTCTGTGTTTTGTAGTGTTTAAGGACTGTAACTGTGATGACAATCTTTGTACCCTAATGCAGTGTATATCAACCCTGGCAAACGTCCCAATTTTGGGCCGGGGCTACTGCTGAGGTGTGCCGCGCCGTTTGAAGAAGGTTTGAAAAAATATCATTTTTGAAAAAAAAAAAATGAAAAAAAAATTATTTTTTTACAATAATAATAATCAGGCATGCAAACAGCCCCGAGGTGAAAAGGGTGACAAAATGCTGTTTTTTTTTCGGGTCAGGTGTCACACTATTGCCCTATTTGGATTCAAAACGGCTAGTGGAAGCTGAAAAGCTACAAGTTTGCATGTCTGAATAATGCAAAAACAGAAATATTTGTTTGCATTTGCTTTTTTTCTCCCCCATATATTTTCATGATAAAAAAGTGCGTATCGTATCGAAATCGTATTGAAGTTGTGTGCCCAATATCGTATCGTATCGTTTCGTGAAATTAGTGTATCGGCACACCCCTAGTGTGTGTATATAGATATACCGTATATATATATATATATATATATATATATATATATATATATATATATATATATATATAATTATATATATATATATATATACACCGTATATCTAGGTGTGCCCTGGGATTTTTTGGCTATGCCAGGTGTGCCTTGGCACAAAAAAGGTTGATAGACACTGCCCTAATGATGTACAGATTTCATAATAATATGAACTCCATCTGAAAAGGCTTCGTAGAGCCCCATAAGAGAAGATTAGCATTAGTTAGTTAATTAGTTTCAAACTTATTAAAAATTATTCAAAAATGTTCAACATTTCAAAAACATCAGATGTACAAGCTGCAGCATGTTGTGAGCTTGCAGATCTATTTTCTTTTAAATAAGTTAAAATAGGGTTTAAGTGGTTAAACTGACTGTGATGCCAATGTTGCTGGGGGTCTGGGGATCTTGGGGGCCCCCTGGAACCCCCTCCGGACCCAGTTTGAGAATCATGACCACAACCTTTCAGATGTCTCAGGTTGAACTTCTTGTGCACATACAATGGAGAATGAAAACACATCTCTGGCATGTGCCTGTAGTTAATTTTGTTTTAAGAACGTCAACTTCCAAGTTACTTTCTTTGAGTCATCAGGCTCCACAGTCAAGACACTTAAAGGGGTATTTCACTTTAAAAAAAACTTTCGGTCATTTTATCGTCTACTCATGCTTTTGTGAGCACCCCAGACCGTTTTTAAGTTGCTTGATTCAGTATTTAGATATTTGATATTCATTTTATCAGACACGCCCTCTTCCTATGCAAACCCATTATAACTTCAAACTCCATTTTTAACATGTTAGATTCATCAAAAACACCCGTCCTTTTTTCTGGTGACTCTCCCTGCCCTCCTAATACGCGAGGGGGCCGTGTTTTTTTAATAACTTTTTTAATTTATTTTTAATATATATTTTTGAAAATAAAAAAAAGTGAATACAATAAAAAAAAATTAAAAAAAATGAAAAATGTTATCGAAAAAAAACGGCCCCCTCGCACATTAGGAGGGCAGGGTGAGTCACCAGAAAAAAAGGACGGGTGTTTTTGATGAATCTAACATGTTAAAAATTGAGTTTGAAGTTATAATGGGTTTGTATAGGAAGGGGGCGTGTCTGATTAAATGAATATCAAATATCTAAATAATGAATCACGCAACTTAAAAACGGTCTGGGGTGCTCACAAAAGCATGAGGAGACTATAAAATGACCGAAAGTTTTTTTGAAAGTGAAATATCCCTTTAACCCTGCACTTCCACATCTGTAATTAACACTTCCACTACTAAACTTGTGCATTTGATATCACTGAACATATTTCATTCACACTTCACCGTTATGGGTTCCGCACCAAAGGTTACTTTTGGTCCCATTGTTATTTGAGGAAGTGAAGTTCAATTAATAGGTGAAAAGATGTTGAGCTATGGTTGTATTAGTAAGACTCTGGGTCAATGTTTTCATTTGTATTAACTATTACAATGATTGGTTTAATCTCAATTGCCTTTCAATGTCTTATCTTGTGAGGTGGTTTAATCTCAATTGCCTTTCAATGTCTTATCTTGTGAGGTTCACAATAAAGAAAATACTATTTAGTGCAACTGTTTTGCTTTATAACAAATGTACTTTTTGCATGCCAATGTTATCATCCTCAAAGAACAATTATTCTTGGCCTTTCAGTAGCTTCTCAGAATCGGTAACTTTAATTTAATTGTCTGTTCACAATGTATGCTTGTGAACCCAAAAGTATTTTGTTAAATTCTTATATGGTGAGAAAAACAACAGTATTTGTAAATGTAAGTACCATGATCCACAGATATTCACCATTAACTGTTAATTGTTTTACGATCCACACAATTAGTGCTATGATTTGAACAAATATATGAATTAGATGCATTGTGAATAGTGTATTTGAAAATATACACTACTAGACAATATACAATCTTGCATTTACCCTCCCCCACGTAAACCAGATCACCAAAACTGCCTTTTCAATATTGCCCACATCCGGCCCTCTCTGACATTTTCAGCTGCCGAAACACTCACTCATTCATGCATTCATCACATCACCTCCAAAGAACTCAGCTGCCCACCTACTCATCAGTATCCACTCCAGAGACCATATTACACCCGTCCTTGTTGAGTCTTTTCTATAAATTCAGTTGATATAATCTGTTATACAGGTTACCTGCCTATCCTCCGTTTCTCTTTACGGTTTGATTTATTTTTCTCATCACACTCTTTTTTTTCTATTCCTGAAAACAAAAACGATGGAACCTGCACAAATATTTGAAGAAAAAGCGAGAGAAACATAGCAAAACTGAGTTAGTGTTTTATTTTATACTAATTAATGGTGGGGGGGGATTATTAGCATTAATCTTAAAACTCACCTCTTCAGACCCCACCTTAGCCCATAGCACTTGCTTTTTAATATACTTTATTGAAATTATTCAGGTTTTACAAAGAATGCATGGTTACATAACATGTTAATAAACATTTCAATTAACATTAATTAATATTTCAATACAAAAATATAGTGGTGTTTTTTTTCTTTTATTTTCTCTTCACATTGTCAATAAGTGCCATGGCTTCAGTTTTTTTTCTCTGGAGTCAATTGTTCTTTGCCTTTTTAGTTCAGTTTTGATCTGTTTAAAGACCACCGCTCCAGAGATGGACTCCTGGTGTATCACCATGGCACATCACGTTTTCCATAGTTGGTTGACCACAGTGCACACCACATACCAATGGAAATCTTGATCCATGACAGAATTTTTTTCATCAAATACTCCATACATTACAGCATTATAAGTGACATTTACTTCAAAACCAATTTGTGCCATTTCCCCCCAAACATATTGTACCTCTGACAATCTAAAAGAATAAATCTAAAAGCAGGTGTTCAACAGATTCTTCCTCATTACAATTCTCAATAGGGTATTTAACAGTTGTCCCATAGCACTTGCCATAGCCTTGACAAACTTGCAGGCTTATGCCAGGTTCATAGGCATCCTATAGTTTGTATAGTTTCAATGCACAATGTTTATTTTTTTATTCTAGATTACTAGTTCTATGCATTTGATGAATTACCTAATATTTACCTTGCCAGTGTAACAGATATAAACAATATTTATGGGATATAAACATTGTAATAAACTAGTCCAATGTTTATCTTCTTTCCATCCTCCCGATTTGCAAAATTATCTGTATAATCCAGAACTATTGCTCAGAGGGCTTCTAATTGTGTTACCAAAAATGGCTACTGAATTGCCTTTGAAATCAGAATGGGAATTCAAGAAATCTACAGGCCAACATTCACACTTAAATTGGCAATTAATGCCCACACATGGATTAACTCTTCAAGTGAGAAAATGGGCGGTCCTTAAAAGGACCTTTGTATTTATGTCAGGGTATGAAGTTTACTTGGAGCTGGTGTACTTGGTCACAGCCTTGGTGCCCTCAGACACGGCGTGCTTGGCCAGCTCACCGGGGAGCAGCAGGCGGACAGCAGTCTGAATCTCCCTGGATGTGATGGTGGAGCGTTTGTTGTAGTGAGCCAGACGAGAGGCTTCGCCGGCGATACGCTCAAAGATGTCGTTGACAAAGGAGTTCATAATGCCCATGGCCTTGGAAGAGATACCGGTGTCAGGGTGGACCTGCTTCAGGACCTTGTACACATAGATGGCATAGCTCTCCTTCCTGGTCTTTCTGCGCTTCTTACCACCCTTTGCGGCAGTCTTGGTGACAGCTTTCTTGGAACCCTTCTTGGGTGCTGGCTTTGCTGGCTCAGGCATTCTGCTAAATTTCGAAGACTCGCGGCGACAAACGAATGTGTAATAACAGTGTTGTCGCAGCACTATTTATAGCTAGGCAATGCAAATGAAGTGTGCGACTCCCAGCATATGATTGGTTGAGCTGTATCTGCGCCATCGCATGCTCCACACTCCACAGAGGGTGGTGTCTGTTGCCCAACAACTGCACCAGTGTCAATGGTAGATGACTTTTTATTACTTGAGTATTCCCACATACACATTCAACACATATACACATCAATGCATCCACATATGTCCATGTACTACCCACACAAACCCCCCAAATAACTAGATTTACACTGGCTCCCTGTATCTCAAAGAATTGACTTCAAAATACTAACTGTTGGTTACTTGGTTTATAAAGTATTGAATGGTTCAGCCAAAATATACCCACATAGACCCATATTTAAATAGCTGTACTAACACTGGCTGATGATATTCATACCCAGCTGGTAGCCAGCTAACAAAAGGCAAAGAAAACGTGGTTAGACTGTATGTTAAGGTCGGGTCTATAATGCATTATAATCACATTTATAATGAGTTATATTGCACTTTTAAGTAACAACTTATAGATAGGTTTATGAAGTATTGTGAGTGCTGATCATAATGCATCATAAGCTCAGCAGAACAGCACATTATAACTGCCATAACATTTATTACGTGTAGTTATGCATAATTATAAACGTTTATAATGAGTGTTATGAAGCCTTGAGTGTTATGAAGCCTTATGAGTGCATTATGTGATTATAATGCATTATACCTGACCTTTAAGTAAAGTTAAAAAAACGATTACCTATTAAAATGTCAAACAAAATGGAAATTGGCCTTTGGCACTCTGGCATATATACAGTTTACAAATTAAGAGACATTGAACCCTGCTTATGATCATATCTTATGTCATGTGTCAGTAAGTGTAATGGCCTCATCAGCAAAAGGCCCTAAAGCGGTCCCACAAAAATAGTGAAGATAACATTCCCACAACTAGAAAGTACTGTTCCTGAAGAAATAGTGTGGGATCGCTAAGAATGTTGAAGGTATTGAGTATTGTTAGTAGTGTTAAAGGTTTGAAAGGTTTAAAGTCCTAAAAGTTTGAAAGGTTCTAAAGGTTCTAAAGGTCTACGGTTCTAAAGGTTTGTCGGTGTTGAATAGTGTAAAATGTAGTTTTCTAGGGTAAAACTGTGGTTGCTAGGGTCTGATAGCCGGTTGCTAGGGTAAAACAGGTGGCTGCTAGGGTAAAACAGGTGGTTGCTAGGGTCTAATAAGCGGTTGCTAGGGTCCAATAGGTGGTTGCTAAGGTCTAATATGCAGTCTATATGGTCTAATATGTGGTTACTATGGTAAAACAGGTGGTTGCTAGGGTAGAACGGTGGTTGCTAGGGTCTAATCGGTGGTTGCTAGGGTATGATAGGTGGTTGCTATGGTCTAATATGGTGTTGCTAGGGTCTAATAAGCAGTTGCTAGGCTCCACTGTAGCTAAATAGGATTTCCCCATTGAAATGAAGGGATTTTTTTTGCAGTAAAAAGTGAAATATCTCTAAAATTACAAATTATTTCAAAAATTCAAATGGTAGCCAATATGTCCTAAGTAGGCTGAATGTTATAGAGTTGGAACGGAGTTTCTAGCTAAAAGTATGAATTTCCCCATTGAAATGAATGGGATTTTTTTGCAGTAAAAAGTGAAATATCTCTAAAAGTACAAATTTCAAAAATTCAAATGGTAGCCGACATGTCCTGAGTAGGCCGAACGTTGAAGTCATAAAATGTAATAGTTATTTTAGCTATATTTCATATTCATAAATGCAAAGCTAACAATTCTAAACCTTTTTTTAAACTCAATGAGTTATATAATCAATTCAATAGTTATTTAAGCGATTTTTCATATTCATACATTCAAAGTATATTCCGCCCTCGTCAAAAAGTTCCCCCTTTTTCAACAACGCAGACAGACAACTGGGAGTCCTTTTACTGTTTCTCGCAGAGCAATGGATTTATTCCTCCACTTGGTAACAGTGTAGCAGGAAACACACAGTAAAACTACAATAAAGAGAAATAAACATTGATTGGTCATGTATACTGCACTATATACATTATGCAGTGCTGCAAAATTATACACACATGACATGAATTTAAGCACAACCCCAAATAACAGGAGAGCAGCTACAATACAACCCAAATGAACATAATGCTGGCTGATGCAACACCAGCTAATGCCATAAACAAACAGGTGTAAGCTACAAAGTTTAATAAAACACAACACTGTAGCCTAAGTTAGCAAATATCAACACAAAACCATTTTTCACAAAGAAAGGAATCCACAAACTTACAAGCATGATCCTATGGCGATCACAAACAGAGTGGAGGTCAAACATCTGCTATCTGCAGTCACAACTTGCAAACTGAGGAGATCTGAGCATACTGAGGTAGACAGGTGTTCCTAATTCCCCTTAATTAGGCCCAATGTTTGACCACAGTGACACAGGCTAAAGGATTACACAACATACATGCACCACCTAGTGGCTCAACAATGAAATGTATGACAATAACATACAGAGTCCAGCACACCATTCTAAGGCTCTCTTCTAAGATCCCCCCAGCGTTTGTGTGTGTTTTTCGTTTGTTTTTGTTACTCAAAATAACATTGAAATCGAATAGTACCATGAACATTGTATAGTTCAAAGTAACCCTGGTCCACCTCTACATCATCGAGATTATTTCATTGTGCAGTAGCTAAATGGGAAATGTCACATTACTCAAATAAGCGAGACATGAAGTCATGGACATATTCGTAGTGCTTCATTGATTAAATACTAAGTTTATCATAGGTTATGTGACAATGAAAAAACGTTTAACGTAAACGATGTTACAAATGTAAATGTATCCGAACAAATGTTATTAATATTGCATCAGTGTCTTGGATTGACACGGATATTAAGGGGGGAAATGAACAGCAAATAATGAAGTAGATGTTTGACTAGCAATATTACTGTAAGCTGAGGGGTTACGAAACGAACAAGAAGGGGGGAGGGGGCAACTAACTGTTCTATCAAATGGCATTTGGAATAATTGTGTGTGTGTGTGTGTGTGTGTGTGTGTGTGTGTGTGTGTGTGTGTGTGTGTGTGTATGTGTGTGTGTGTGTGTGTGTGACATTTTTGGAGTTGTACTTTTGACTCTACATTTCTAGGAAGGGGCACTTGGGACTGAAACCTACAAAAATATATTATGAATTAACCACCCATCCCTATTTCAAATATAGTGCAAATCGCCGATCTTCAAGCTCACCGCATTGTGCTGCGACACGTGAGCTTGTAGATCGGGTATTTTCACATTTTTTTTAATGTTTTACTTTTGAATACTTAAGTATTTACTGAACTGCTCAGTTCAAAACTTGTTTTCGGCCTAAAAGTATGGTAATTGTTCGGGCCGGCCCAGTTAGGCCCGGGCCTTAATTTTCAGGCCCCAAAATAATCATATTTGAACTGGGGACCCCCACCCTGACAAGCACTTGGAATTGTAGATGTTGAGGCATTACAATTAGTTTGACTCGGTTCCACAGATAAGGCGTTGTGAGCTTGTAGATCAGCTATTTTCTTAATTTGTATTATGATACTTGTAATATTTGACAATTTGGCCAATGTTTGACCAGTTTTTATAGTAATATTTGTTGATGTTTGATACAGTGATGGTCTTTTTTCTTGATTCCTTTTGATGCAGTAATGGTATTTTTTCTTGATTACTTGTGATGCAGTAATGGTCTTTTTTTTTTCTTCTTCTTCAAAGTCCTCAAATTGTCACTTCACTATCATCTGGGTAAAATCATGTGGGGACCGGTTGAGAACCACTGTCCTAGATGACCTGAGAGGTCTGATGGTTAATGATATTGTGCCCTATTAGAAAAGTATTTAGTCTCTAACCCATTCAATGATTTATAAACCACAGTAATATTTTGATTGTCAAATTACTTGACATACAGGGAGTCAGTGTACAGCTATATTTATGGGTCTATGTAGGTATAGTTTGGCTAAATCATTCAATGCTTTATAATTAAACCAAGAAACCAACAGTAGTATTTTGAAGTCAATTCTTTGACATTCAGGGAGCCAGTGTAAATCAAGTTATTTGGAATGGATGTGTGGATGCATTGATGTGTGTGTATACATGTTGAATGTGTTTGTAGTAATACTTGAGTAACATTTTTAATGCTGGAGTTTTACTTCTATCAGAGTACTTCTACCACTGACACTGAGGCACTCGTTGGGCAGCAGACACCACCCTCTGTGGAGCATGTGACGGTGCAGATACAGCTCAACCAATCATATGCTGGGAGTCGCACACTTCATTTGCATTGGCTAGCTATAAATAGTGCTGCAACAACATTGTTATTACACATTCGTTGCCGCAAGTCTTTGAGTTCTAACAGCATGCCTGAGCCAGCGAAGCCTGCGCCCAAGAAGGGCTCCAAGAAAGCTGTCACCAAAACTGCCGTTAAGGGAGGCAAGAAGCGCAGAAAGACCAGGAAGGAGAGCTATGCCATCTACGTGTACAAGGTCCTGAAGCAGGTCCACCCTGACACCGGTATCTCTTCTAAGGCCATGGGCATCATGAACTCCTTTGTCAACGACATCTTTGAGCGCATCGCCGGTGAAGCCTCTCGTCTGGCTCACTACAACAAGCGCTCCACCATCACATCCAGGGAGATTCAGACCGCCGTTCGCCTGCTGCTCCCCGGTGAGCTGGCCAAGCACGCTGTGTCTGAGGGCACAAAGGCTGTGACCAAGTACACCAGCTCCAAGTAAACTGCATAGTCTGACATAAATACAAAGGTCCTTTTAAGGACCACCCATATTCTCACTTGAAGAGTTTATCCACATTAAGGTTCAAAAGAGTGTCAGTGCATTGTATATGAGATAATGTGCAAACAGTCAACCTATTGTCAGGTACACACACACAGGAAATGAGTGATGACAGCGACCTCCGGCTGAACACATCCAAAACACAAAAAAATCATCATATACATGCACATATACACTCGACGGCTACTTTAATAGGTAGGCCCTCTACACGTTAACGCAAATCTATAATCAGCCAATTAAATGCCAGCAACTCGGTGCATTCAGGCATGTATACATGGTCAAGAACATCTGCCGCAGTTCAAACCGAGCATCAGAATGGGGAAGAAAGGTGATTTAAGTTACTTAAACTGGCCTAAACTGTAGATACCAGGCAGGATGGATCCATTCCTTCTTGTAGACACCACATTCTGAAGATCTAGTACCACTTAAATCACCTTTCTTCAGATTGTCTTGACCATGTATACCTGCCTAAATACCTGCCTAAATGCATTCACCCTGCATATGCCAAAAAACGGAATATGCAGAGACCACCTCAATTGTCGGCATTTATCAATCTATCGTGACTTTGACTAAATTCTCCACCTCCACCTTTGAACCATATTACTTGGTGTGCATGGTGTGCATGTTCTTCATATTTGTGCTTAAAGGTAGGGTAAGGGATTTTCTTAGGTTAAAATAAGTGTTAAATAGCTATTTATTCCAATAGTACTCATTGCGAATACAAGAACACTAGCCCCAAAACACGGGTCAAATCCGGCGACCTCATAAAGGTCACCACCGGTATTGCTAAACATAACCCGAGTAAAACTATGCCTGAATCTAACCTTATTCCTAAAAATATACCCTCAGTAATACTATGCCTAAACCTAACCTTGTTCCTAAACTTAACCTCAGTAAAACAAATACAAGAACCGCTGGGGGCGAGCGGTCTGCGAAAAAAATGGGGACAAGTGTGTTTTGATCATCTGATTAATCTTACCCCAGTGTTGAAACATGGGCTCAGCTGAGGCTGGGGTGTTCCACTATACAGGTAATTGTCTCTCCTGGTGTTTACAGTTTACAGTTTAGGTATTTAGCAGACGCTCTTTATCCAGAGCGATTCACAGTAAGCAAGGACACAAGATAATATATTATAATACATCATAATACATCAATGATACATCAAATGCATAGAAATAATAATCTAATAATAAAGTAATACATAAGTAAACCAATAATCTAATAATAACTTATACATACGTAAACCAAGAACCTATCATCAGCCTACATTGAAACTATACACTATAGGATGCCAGGTCAACAATGACCTGGAATCTGTCTACATGTTTTGGAGTGTACTCCAGGAAGGAATGGAATTGATAATAGAAATCTCCGCTAGTCAACACCTGATGATGAAATGACACCTGAGATTTCCTGGCCGTCTCTCAGCCACATGACTATAGGATTTGTTTGGGGTAAAAGTTGTGTGCATTGCACACAAGCATGGATAGATGTCTGCCACCAGGCAGCTTCATTGACTTCAAATTACCTACCTGGGTTCCATCTTGGAGGCAAACCTCTCGGTAACAAAAACGCCGAAAGAGTGATCAAAAAGGTTAACCAAAGAACTCGCTTTTTGTATAGGATTGGACGTCTAGTCAGTAAGAATACTCTGAAGAATCTTGCAGGGGCCCTCATACAAGGTTATTATGATTATGCATGCACTTCATGGTATCACAACACCTCCAAGGCCTTAAAAACAAGGCTCCAAACATCCCAAAACAAACTAGTAAGGCTACTTCTTGGCCTCAATCACAAGACAAAACCTATCTAACCCCTGCTCATTTTGCTAGGATTGGATGGCTTAGGGTTGAGGACAGAGTACAGCAACTTGCTATGGGCCTGGTCTTCAAGATACACCACAACATTGGGATCCCCCTGTATTTGTCTAAATACTTCCTAAATGTTAATGAAGTCCACGATCATAACACCAGAGGCAGCTCCACTAATCATGTTCAACCCAGATTTGGCTCAACAAAGGGAATGAACTCTTCTCATGCTATTCATCAAAAATGTGGAATGCCCTACCAAAAGAAGTAAAGGAGTGTAAAACCCTATCAGTTTCAAAACTGCCCTAAAGATACACCTTCAGGAGGCTGTAATTCGAAAATGGCCCCTGTCTAAGTCTTAACCTACCCCTCTACCCCCCCTACCCCCCCCCCCTATTTATTTTTCTTCTCTTGTACATTTTTTTCAGTCTTCATACCAGTAACCTGTAAGCTGATTGTATGACATTCTGTATAGTAGTGTGTATATATGTCTGTCTCTTATATGTCATCATGATTTGTGTGCATGGGGATCTCATCTTAAACAAGCTCATTGCTTAATGAGTCTCCCAGTTTAGTAGACCTTGTATTGTGAATTTGTACTTCCATGTACTGATGTTGTTTTGATTGGTTGATTGAATATTTTATTAGGCAAAAAATGTAAAACAGCACAGTTACATTTAAAATACTTTGTCTAACAGGTCCGTTCATAAAAGTCCTTGCGGACTTGTTTCCAATGAGGGCCTTGGTATTCAATTCATAGACGTGTTGTCATGTCTTACTAAATAAAGTACATCAATCAATCACTGTGATGTTGGGCTTAGCTGTTAGTTAATCTGGAAGATACATCAACATAACATTGTCATTAGCATAATTGAGTTGCACCTGACATTCTTCAGCAGTGGTATTTGTGAGACCAACTCGATCTTCTCAATTACCCTCCTGTGGCTCATACATACATCTGTTCTGTTTTTCCGTAAATGAGGATGCACATTTTGTGTTTGCTCTCCATTTGCTCTAAAATCTATCAAAATAATAATCTGTACTATTAATAGGATAATATTAGGTTAGCAGGTAAATCTGACATTTTACTAAATTAACCTGCTATCTAAATGTTAACATTGTGTTGAAGAAAAAAGAAAAAAGTACATTCGTAAAAATCAAAAACATATTGGGGCATTTGAGGATAACTGATAATGAACTAGATGACTGTCATTTAGTGAAATGACAACAGTAACATTGACCCGTAGTCTTAAAGATAAAAGCATAGCTCAGAAATGTTATATTAACTGAACTTCACCTCCTAACGGCTGCTTGTATACATTTCACCCAGACAGGTGTAATAGAAAAGATGTTACTTACCTGACTAAAAAGGGGGAAGGGGTAACTCCTGAGAATCATGCTTTTATATTAAAGAAAGCTAGAACACTAAAGTCTCTCTCTCAGGAGACAGGAGGTAGCGACAAGTCTGCAGGATCAGAGCAGAGCAGGAACAAGGAAAGAAAATATTAAATATTCAATCATAGTGACGTAGTCACTGTTTTGCATTGGACTATGTAATACAATTGCCAGAATTAAATCCTGAACAATGGAAAGGAAGGGATATTCATCAACCACAGAACAAAGTATAATCAAGTAGAGTGGATTAGAATAGAGTGGATATTAGATGAGAAGTAAAATGTGTGTGTGTGTGTGTGTGTGTGTGTGTGTGTGTGTGTGTGTGTGTGTGTGTGTGTGTGTGTGTGTGTGTGTGTGTGTGTGTGTGTGTGTGTGTGTGTGTGTGTGTGTGTGTGAGACATTTGCAGTTTTGCTACTTACATGTCTTGATAGGTTCTCCTGCTTTCTCAAGGTCTCATGCTCATCAATGCTTTGCTTATATAATACAGGTGTTAATTATAACATAAAGTGGAATAATGATTTAGTAATAAGAATCACGTATTCATGCCTCATGCTCCACATTACAGGCATAGATGTACTATGAGGGGTGAAGTGCACGGGTGGAGATGTGACAGAAGGTCCCATAAGAATTACCCAGGTATCTGACCATAGAATCGTCTGCAGGGACTAACACATCATTCTTAGTTCCTAAAACAGGCTGACATCCAAACTTTGGGGAAGAGTACACATGATACAATCCAGCGATATATAAAGTCCAAACCACGTTTTCTGTCAAGAAACCAACAGAAACCCCAATAGGGCATAGCAGTGGCTGCCATTTTGTGGTTCCACACAAAAATAGGCCATTATTTGTTCCCATAGAGATTTCCAAAAACATGTATATCAATTATTTTAGCCTAGAATCAAGCCATCCAGGCTCCTGGTGAATCATAACCATAAAACATTTGATTCTGTGATTATTATTTTTTTGAAAAACGCAAAACAAAGTGTATTTATTAAATATAGTATATCATATAATTAAATATTGTTTGTTTGTTTTTTCACCACAGAATCAAAGGTTTTATGGTCATGGGCTAGGTAATGCTTCATACTGTGGCCACATTGTGTTTTCCAGCTCGAAAATGTTTAACTTTCTATTCCGGTAGGTTCAAACTTGTATTACTCAATATCAGTTGCAAAGAGAGTTCATTCTTTTTGCTGAGGGGGAAAAAAGGTGAGACCATGCCCATGCATTTATTCCAAATGGTTCAAGAACAACAATCAATTTACTTTGGGTATGCTGTGTATAGGCGTTTTTTTGTTGTTTTTTTAATTATACAGGATTGTTAACAGGATAACTTCCAAATGCATGATATTATAATCAATCTGCCTTTATTCTCTACAGTATCAACCTCTCTTGTACACTGGGTGATATTTGAGAAAAGGAGGAAGCTAGAGGCTGTTGTGATGCTGGCACACATGAATGTTTTGTTCATGCTTGATGCCTGGGTTAGATGTCGAATTTACTCATTGTCAGTCACAACACACCATCACACATTCTTCCTTGTTGTCATGGGAAAGTGCAAATGAACTTTCAAAGGAGGGTTGCACTCAACAACAGACTGACATCAATACATATGTGTTCTTCCATTAGTTTCCTCAAGTGGACATTTTATTCAGGCCTAATAGGTGTACACATTTTGTATAAGGCCCACACACCAAAACTACAACAGAACATTGGGCAACTGGACCAGCTGCACAACCTATTCACACACACACACACACACACACACACACACACACACACACACACACACACACACACACACACACACACACACACACACACACACACACACACACACACACACACACACACACACACACACACACACACACCCCTAGACACATGCAAAAAATATTTAATTGTGTTCATTTCCATGATGAAAATGTCATAAGATAAGGTTATTAAACTACTTTACTTTTTATTAGAGCCATGTCGTTTTATATGTGGTCTGACGACGTAAGGGAGAAACTGGGTTTTCCCGGTCCGGCTGCGGGAATGTTTATTTACTAGGCTACTATGTCAATTATATTTCAGCAAGTGCCCCATTTGTGTAATTTTTTTTAACTAGACTTTGTTATGAACAATTTGTGTGTGGTATTTGACTATTAACACACAGGCACAAACTGGTTATAATTCCAGTCCTCACATGTGACCATGAGTAAAATGTGAGGATACTCTAATAAAAGGAAGTGGTTGGCTCTTAAAAGAGCCTTTTGTGGGTAGATGGTACAGGCAGTCTACTTCTTTTTGGGAGCTGCCTTCTTTGCTGCCTTGGGTTTGGAAACCTTCTTGGCTGGAGCTTTCTTGGCTGCTGCAGGCTTCTTAGCCACTTTCTTGGGGCTCTTAGTGGCCTTCTTCGGACTTTTAGCTACCACTTTCTTGACGGCAAGCTTCTTGGCTTTCTTTGGCGATTTCTTGACGGCTACAGTCTTCTTTACTACCGCCTTCTTGGGCTTCTTAGCCGCTGCGGGCTTCTTGGCTGCAACAGGCTTCTTGGCTGCAACTGCTTTCTTAGCGGCAGGCTTCTTCGCCTTCACCGCTTCAGCTTTCTTGTTCATCTTGAAAGAGCCAGATGCACCAGTGCCTTTGAGCTGGACCAGGGTGCCTTTAGCGACCAGGCTCTTGACGGCGATCTTGACGCGGGCCTTGTTCTTCTCAACATCGTAGCCGCCGGCAGCCAGAGCTTTCTTAACAGCAGCCAGAGACACACCGCTCCGTTCCTTGGAGGCGGACACGGCCTTGACAACGAGCTCAGAGACGCTGGGGCCGGTCTTCTTGGGTCGGGGAGCGGCCTTCTTCTTGGCGGCCTTAGCCGGAGCTAGCCTGGTAAACCCCCCTCCCTCCGGAAATCTCATTTGCATTTGATTTCAGGAAGGAGGTCTGGGATTGCGCAGGGAGTAAAGCTGCCCGAACACTGCGTGTTCGAACCAATCAGCGGCTGCTAGGGGCGGGATCATCCAATCACCTGCCTAGTAGCTTGAAAAAAAGAAAAACCGTCTGTCATCGATTCTGCGACTCGTTTTAAGTGATACGCTCAAAACATCACCCTTCACTGTCAGAGCATAGTGTTTCCTCTGTCATTTTTCTTCTAAAGCATTTTAAACTAAGTTACATTAACAACACTACTCACAATCCTCTTAGCAGATATACCTGGCGACGCAATACCATAAACTATACTGTTGTTTTGCCATCCGTTTAGCTAAAAATACCAGGTTTTCTTACCCCAGTAAACACACTCCAGTTGACTGCATCATGATGGTGGATCGATCCCGACTTACAATGTCAGGTGACAGCTATTGGAAAACTTCCATTTGTGGACAACTTACTGTGATCAAACTAGAAAATGAAACTTGTTTAAATATTCAATCAACTGTGGTATCTGTATTTGATTATGACTCTTTCACTGACACACTCCTTCCATGCATTAGATTAGGCTACCATTGATAATACTGTGAAGATGCAGACCCCTGCTCTAATCTAATTCCAAACATGTGTCTTCTTTAATGCAACACTGTCATCTAATGGTTATAAAACAAAACGGTTTAACATTAACCTGAGTGGGTCGATATCCCTTCAGTAGTATTACTATGGCAAGACAAGTGAAAACACCTTAAACTGCACGACAGTTCTGAGCAGAGGATTGATTCTAGTTTAATAATACTGATAATATCAAACTTATATAGCGCTTTTCTTAGTACCCAAAGACGCTTTACAAAATTAATCAAAATAAACAACTTTATTAGGAGAGAAATAAAGTTTATCAAGCTAACCTCATTAGTCTAATAGCAAGAAGTATTTAAATATATAACATTGTGTATTGAGAATTGGGGGGTTGGGGTCAGTGACAAGATGGAGTTGGCAAGATGACAAGTTTCTTACATGTTGTAGTCATGTTTTTTTGCCATTTGAAAAGACAATTTTTGCAATGAATATTAGTGCCTGAAAATGTCAAAATGAGAAATGTTGAATATTTTATACACTTTAAGTGAAGGTGTTCTCTTATTTTTTAAAGGGATACTTCACTTTCGGCGGGGGGAAACATTTAAAATATATATTAAAAATAAATGAAAAAAGTAATGGAAAATTCATGGCCCCCTCACGCATTAGAGTGTCCTACTAATGTGTGAGGGGGCCTTTATTTTGCCATAACTTTTCATTTTTTTTAAATATTTTTTTTTAATGTTTATTTTATGTGAAAGTGAAATATCCCTTTAAGTATAAGTAATAAGTTAGTATTACACTGCAGTAGAAGCTTATTGTATTCCACGTTTCATTATTCCACACTTTTACTGTATATTATATAGGTTACACCTAGTGACAATGTTTCTTTTACAGTCAAATTGTACTCTTTGAAGAACGCGATACACAAAAAAGCATGGCTGTCAATAAGGTGCTTTAATTTATCAGGATAAAAATGTGAGTGAAATTGTAAGTGCGCGCAAACGCAGATTTTCTCGTGCCAATAAAAGCTTCTTAGAAATGAAATGTGCGCGCGAGCCGCGAGAGTGATTGGTAGAGTCTTACCACTATACACGATACAGTGCAGAGGATACAAATACATAATACACAAGATAACAATTAGGCGCTTATAGAGCTAACACTTCCCAGAGGGCAATGGAATTAACTCGTTATGTTGAAACAGTGGGTGGCTCTTAAAAGAGCCTTTGTGGGGGCCTGTTCAGTCGAATGAAGATTTATTTCTTGGCCGCTTTCTCGGTCTTCTTGGGGAGCAGGACAGCCTGGATGTTGGGCAGCACACCGCCCTGAGCGATGGTCACTCCACCCAACAGTCTGTTGAGCTCCTCGTCGTTGCGGACGGCCAGCTGGAGATGACGGGGGATGATGCGAGACTTCTTGTTGTCACGGGCGGCGTTTCCAGCCAACTCCAGGATCTCAGCGGTCAGGTACTCTAAGACAGCCGCCAGATAGACTGGGGCACCGGCACCGACACGCTGGGCGTAGTTGCCTTTGCGCAACAGTCTGTGAACACGACCGACGGGGAACTGGAGCCCGGCACGAGATGAGCGGGTCTTGGACTTCACCCTGGTCTTTCCTCCGGTTTTGCCTCGTCCTGACATTTTTCTGCTTTATTTCTTGAGTTAGACTACGAAGAAATGTGCTGGTGGACACGAACACGAAACCTTTTATATCTTCAACTCAGTGCTGTCTGTGGGCGCCCCACCAATCATGAATATGAGTGAGAGCGCGGGGTGAGTGTGTATGAACGCCCCTCCAATCACTACTAGTGCCGTGAACGGTTCCTCCCAGAGAAGGAGGTTCCTGACCATGAATGAGAGCGCGGGCTGACTGTGTATGAGCGCCCCACCAATCAGTAGGCTAGACTCGTGGCGTGATCGGTTCCTCCCAGTCTAAACTGTGGTTCCTCCCAAACAAGGAGGTTCCTCACCAGAGCCCAATCAGAGAAAGACGGCGTCTCAGAGCCGCTGAAATAAAGAGCCACCTATCTATTTATTCAGAGAGATCCTTTCCACTATATATTATAGATTAATTATATTGCGTAAAGTGATGTATGCCCCAATTCATGAAAAACACGCACATGACATGACATAAAACAGTGTACAGTAAGTTGTGCAGCCGATCTAGTTGCCATATGCCTTTTTGTGTGTACCGGTTTATAGGCCCGAATAAAATGTCTCCCCGACGCTAAATCATGCATGAACTCAGTCAGTGCTGCTGCACGTGCGCACTTGCCAAACGCGATGTTTTAGGCCACATAGTCAGTGAGATTACCTTTACGATGCAACTGTAGCCGTAGAATACGACTCATACATACGAGTCGTACTCTACGTCTACGTCTACGACTAATGCAACGGCATATTCATGGTAAGTGAGTGTATTCAGCATCTATTGCTTTCTTTATAATAATAATCGTTAAATTATCTTTCTGTACAATTAAGAATGAACTCATTACATAAAGTGTGGGCGGCTCTTAAAAGAGCCTTTGGGTCGTTGGTAGATTTAGTCAGTAATTTATCCTCCGAAGCCGTACAGAGTGCGACCCTGTCTCTTCAGAGCATAGACAACATCCATGGCGGTCACGGTCTTTCTCTTGGCGTGCTCGGTGTAGGTTACTGCGTCACGGATCACGTTCTCCAGGAAAACCTTGAGGACACCGCGGGTCTCCTCGTAGATCAGACCGGAGATACGCTTCACACCACCACGACGAGCAAGACGGCGGATGGCGGGCTTGGTGATTCCCTGGATGTTATCACGAAGCACCTTGCGATGACGCTTGGCGCCTCCTTTCCCTAGACCTTTTCCTCCTTTTCCTCGCCCTGACATTTTGTTATAACTAAAGTTTCAAAAACTGTGTGACTTGAGAGGACGGACGGAGCCATGTCATTTTATTTGTGTTCTGAGAACGTAAGGGAGGACAGGCAGACTCCGCTGCGTGGGCGTTGACCCCCCCCCATACACACACACACACCCTTCTCTGTTCGTTTTAGTTACGTCACCCTCAGTTTGCAGAAAAAAAAGTACAGTGAATCTATATTGTATGAGGAAGCTGTGTAGAAATAGATCAAAAGTAGAGGACTAATTACACACTTCACAGTAGCCAAATCAAAAGTAAGTTTTATTTTTGACAAAACAGATATGATCATAACATCATAATCATCATCATATGGATATGTTGATGACATCTCAGATCAGTGTTCCTTTACAAGACAAAGTAAAGGAACACTTTGACTGTCCTAGACAGTGGTTCTCATTGTGGGGACCGCCCACATGATTTTGGGGGGTCCCCAGATGACAGTAAAGTGACAACTTAAGGACTTTTAATACCTAATTACCAACACCAAAAAAAAAAGAATGAAATTAAATGAAAAAATACCATTACTGCATCAAAAGTAAACTATACTATAACAACTGGTGAAACATTGGCCAAATTGTGAAATAATATAAGAAAGAGGGGGGGGAAATGGTGCTATTGTGCTCTTTTCGGTTCTGTGGAACCGGGTCAAACTAACTGTAATGCCAAAAATTCTACAAAACTGAGTAATATTCACATTTAAACACTCCTAATAGTTAATGCAGAGGACAAATATCACCCGTGAAAATGTAAAGTGACAAATACCCTTTAAAAAAACGAAATGGGACAAAATGAATAATCATTTTTATCATGTCCTACCATCAACAATTGATTCAACATCATCATCATGATGTTCCAGAGTCAAACTGACCTTCCGTGGTAACATCATCAGAGGGAGAGTCTGATCATAAGTGGAACGAGTGAAAGTGTGTGTGAAGTTGTGTACGTGTGAGTCCAGCTGGACTCTGATCTTCTGAGGGTTCTGCTTCAATGAGAGATCAGTGACTGGCCCTGGTGTTCAGCCTCCTACACTGTATGTACCTTCGGATACCTCTATACTATATATGCTCTGCTCCCCTGTGTGAAGGCCTCAAGTTGCATCTGGTGGGCCTTTCTTATGGAAAATTACACTCAATTCTGGTGACACTTTTATGTAACCCAGTCCTTAAATGGTTAGCTAGAGCAGTGGTTCTCAAACGTTTCAGGCCGTGACCCCCCAAAATAATCATATTTGAACTGGGGACCCCCCATTTTGTTTGACTCCGTTCCACAGAGAAATATTGTGAAAATAGCAGATCTACAAGCTCACAACGCCTTACGTTGCGAGGTGTTGTGAGCTTGTAGATCTGCTATTTTCAAAATGTTTGCCTCTTTCTTATATTATTTGACAATTTGGCCAATGTTTTATAGTATAGTTTGTTGGATACTTGTTGGCAGTAATGGTCTTTGTCTTTTCTTTCGTTCTTTTTTTTTAATGTATTAAAAGGGTCTTAAAAGTCCTTAAATTGTCACTTCACTATCATCTGGCTACCCCCCCCCCCCAAAAAAAAAACATGTGGGGACTCCCCTGGGGGTCCCGACCCCCACACACACACACACACACACACACACACACACACACACACACACACACACACACACACACACACAGTTCTCCCCCAAATAATGCTCTGTTTCCCCAAAACTTAACTTCATCTCACTCACTCTCTCACACACACACCATTTTGTTATCTTACATCCCATGTATCAAAATCAGACATGGTCTTGTTTTACTTAACTACCCTTCACACAATGTTACTCCACAACAATATGCAGAAGAGAAACTGTTGCAACAACACTTTATCTGTCGATAAACCCACACCCACAGACTTTTTAAAAAATGTTCTCATGTGTTCTTCTCACATCTTCTAGTAAATATATATTTCAATATTCCCCCAGAGAGGGTCAGTGACAAAATCCACATACAAACTGATAGATATGAACTCAATCACTATGGCAACACGTCTTTGGAATGTCACAACAGTTAGCTCCTAGTCCAGAAGTAGTGTTAAATGTGTTATATATAATGTATATATTTAATATTATTGATGGATATATTCACTGCTATGAGTGAGAAATGACCAACTCAAATGAATCATACAAAACTGAACATGAATGAATCAAATCTCCACTCTGAAATAAACTTTCATTTTATGAATGGTTTTCATGCCAGCCACACAATTAAACTCTCTCAGAGTTTCAAATGTATAAAATAACAATGAGGATTTTACTGTGTAGGCCTACATGAGGGTTAGACAAGATATGTTTTACAAACTAAGTAATTTGAATACAATTATTTAAATGCATTCAGAACTTATTTTCCCCAGATACTGGAGACCACACCAAAACACTTACCGTAAAGATGTGTGGCCATGAATGATTCAGAGCTTTGTACAGAAAGTGTCTCATTCCAGGACTATGAATATCTAGTGTCCCAGCAGGGAGTTCATTGTCTTGCACCGGCCTACTTGGTAACGATGCAAGTCAGGAACAATGCAAGTTGGAAATGCACGCCCCACCCGGTTGTCATACCAGATACACCTCAGAAATTAACATGATACAGTAACAACTTTCAACATGGCCTCCCACAATTGGCCATATGACATAGACCTACATTTGGCCAAAAAATTACAAAATATGATGTGATCTACAATCAGCTGTGATGTGTTGTGAGTTTGTAGATCTGGTATGTATCATTAAGCAAAATATGTATACTGTAAGCATATCTGTGATTATATATGACCTGTTTGTGTCCTGTGTTGTGCTCTTTTCTTTTCTTCTTACCTCTCCTGCTCTATCCTACCTCTGTCCTCTGACTTCTCCCGAAGAAAAAAAACACAAGAAAAAAACTAAGAATTTAATCCACTTATTTACACCTATAAACTTGTGATGTGACAATAAAGATGATTCTCATTCTGACTCTTTAGGGCCTAATCAACATGACCTGTCCTAGACTATAGTCTTCTAGCTAAGTGCCACCATACTGTTTTCTGTAAATATACTGTTTATTACTCCTGGTATTGATGTTTTGTATCTATTGTATGTCTAATATGTCTTGATGAGTTGGATACATACGACCAAAATGGAAACTGCTAAACCCTCAGGGCTTTTTGTGTTATCCTTTCAGCATTTGTTGCGTAATTGTACCTGCTGTCTGCTGTACTGTTTGCAATTTGTTAATTAAGTATTAAAACAATCAAAATGTTCAGTTTTTACCAACTTTACCCCTCCTTATTTTGTTCCCTTTTTTATTATTCATATTTTGTGTTCAGACAGGACACTAACACAATTAACACAATTTCCAGTTCATCATAATGGTATGTTTAACTGATAAGAATCCCAATGCAATAATGAGTTGTTTAAGGCGCGATGACTGAATGTTCGACCTTGGTGTATAAAAGACAGACTAGTTGACACTGGGGTATTTCCTCATCTAATATAGAAGACAGTGTAGCAATAACCTAATTTCAAAAACCTTTTACTAGGGGGCAGTGCCACAACAGGTGAGTGAGTGTCCCTATTTCTCCACAGCCATGCCAGCATAAATGTGAGAGAGAATTATCTATTTTCTTTGTTGTGGTGTTTTTTAGGACACTCTCCCACTGTGTTGTGGTCAAACTTATTTTCAATAGGGGATAGGTTAATTGTCTGTAGCATCAAGGGACTGCAGCTTATATAGTTCAGAGATAATTCTCTTCCCTAAGACAATACCTTTCAGTTTGCTATCCAAATCAAGCATTGTGATAATTGTTCTTTGACATTGGTGTCTTTATAATAGCTCTTAATTGAAGATATTGAAATAATATTCCCATCCCTCACTATCTGTCCCAACAAGTTTATACCTTGATTCTGCCAAGTATTGAGCCCCTCCTTCTCGCGAATAGACCCAAATTAGGGCCTCCAGGGTTAAGGTTAAGGGCCCCTTTGCTAATGGGGATCTCTGTCAGTCACTCCTCCTCTTTTAGGTCTGTTTACCTCAGTTCAGCTGATTAAAGACAAATTCATAATCATAGGATTTGAGAAAACTCATACCATCATACCATGGTATATATCTTACCATCAAGGTGTTATTTAGGGTGTAGTTTTCCTCACACCTTGTTTTCATAAAACATCTGTAATATTTTCAATACTGACCTCTGCTAACATCATATAAAATGCCATGATGTATGTTATTTCATGCAAATGAACTCAAATCCCACAAGAGATGCGATGCAGTCATTTATTTGAATTAAACATCATTCCATTTCCATCATATGTACAGCTTACCTTAATCAGAAATCAGACCAAAATAAATCAATCATATTGCTGAAACATTTTTACACAAGATGTCAAAAATGTATACATTAAATGGTTCAGTAAAATCAAATTGATTCTATATTTTACAAGGAAAAAAAGTAGACACTTTACACTAGCCAAATCAAATCAAATTTGACAAAAAAAACAGATATGATCATAATAACATGGCATCATCATTGTATGGACAGGTTGATGACATCACAAATCAGTGTTCATTCACAAGACTTGTTGTCCAGGACGGACCACATGAGTATCATACAGTAATATTCCCCTTGAAAGACTCAGCTTTTCAAAGTGTCCCTGAGCAAGAAACCCTTAGCTGCTCCCCGGGCACTGTATTAATAGCACCCACTGCTCCTAATAGTTAATGCAGACACAATTTTAACGTATGTGCAAATATACAGTGGCAAATATACAGTGACAAATACACCAAAAGATTGAAATTCTGACTAAACTGTTTGTTTTGTTTTCATGTCCTACCATCAATCATCATCATGTTCCAGTTACACTGACCTTCCCTGGCAACAATTTCAGGGGGAGAGTATCAGCATTGTAAATGTACGGATGGAGCATGTCAGTGAAAGTGTGTGTGAAGGTGTGTATGTGTGTATTAGTATCGGGATCAGAGAATGACAGCTTTCCTCTGTTCCAGTCCAGCTGGACTCTGATCCTCCGGGGTTTCTGCTTCAGTGCGAGGTCAGTGAATGAGTCTGGCGAAAAGACGGCTCTGTAGTAGTCGCCACCATAGTACTCCACATTCCAAAACATATTACAATACAGATTCTCTGTTTTAGCTACCATCACACCCACTTTCCAGTCTTTATTATGTCCAACCTCAACATCCCAGCTGTGAGTCCCTGAGTCAAAGCCCTCAGAACCCTTGACATAGAGACGCTCATAGAGTTCCTCGTCATCCGTGCTGTCAAGAAGCTCCTGTACACAGCTCACACTGGTCATATCAATAGACACCATGTGTGTTGGATGGGCAGTGTTGGGGTTCAGGATGACAGGATGGTAGGAGACAATATTCTTCATCTTGTCCCAGACTTTGAAGGTCAGGTTGCCCAGGTGCTCTGCCACATCTAGCATTGCCCCTGGGATCTGCTGCTGTGGGTTCTGTTGTGTGAACTGGACTCTTTCCACTGTGGTCTTGTAGTTCTGTAGGAATGAGACGTGTTCAGCTCTCAGCTCCTCCTCAATGGCTCTGATTGTGTGTGAAAGGGTTGATATCTCTGTGTTCAGACCCTCAATCTCTTCCTCCATCATCTGACTCTTCAGCAGCTCTTCGTCTACCAGTGCGTTGATCCTATCCTGCTCTTCCTCTCGTAGAAACTTATGAAGCTTTCTAAAATGTCCCTTAATCTGACTCATTGCCATCCGGGTCTGGGTCTTAATGTATGCTGCTGTTTCGTCACAGTTTGCTTTAAATGTATTGAAGACCTCCAGTTGCTCCTGTAAAGAATTCAGTGATATCTGGACTTCCTCCTTGAGGTCCAGTGCAGCTTCTTTGATGGAACTGAAACTGTGGTTTGTGTGTTTTTCTGGTTGAAGACACGCAAGACACACTAGCTGTTGGCATTCCATACAGAATAGCTTGAGTTCCTCAGTGTGCAGCAGACTGCAGAGATCCCCTGATGATGTTCTCTGACGTTTTGGAGCTCTCGGATGTTTCTTCTGTATGATGGTCTCACATAGGTTCTTCAGAGCCAGGTTACAGGGTGGATCATCCATTGAATGTGTTTTCTTACAAACTGGACAGTCATTCCTTTCCTTCTCTCTCCACCATTTCTGCAGACAGTCTTTACAGAAGCTGTGGCTACATGACAGGAGAACGGGATCTTGAAAGATTTCATGACACACAGGACATAAAAAATCCTCTTCAGAAAAAGAAAACTTTTTGTCTCTGAGTGAAGCCATAAACACTCTGCTCAAGACAAGATGTCAGTCGGTGGTAACACGCCCTCCTCTAGAATGTTCTCTGAAGTTGACTTTCACTGTGAATCCTGGTTCTTCAGCAATTGTCTGGTCAAAAGTGGCCAGTCAAAAAGTGGTCTCTGGGTCAGTAGTATTGCCTCCTGTAGCTGTGGATGGAAAGACAGGCTGTGGTGTCCTCCCTCACTGGCAGTTGTGGGTTTGGTCTGAACTCTGAAGGTGAATCTTTTATTCTCTCTGATGAGTCTAGCAGGGGGCGGAGCTTTGACACATGCAAATGCATGCTGTTGTCATGCACACGCACACACACGCCACACAGGCACACACACGTCTGTCTGTCTCACTCACACACACACACACACACACACACACACACACACACACATGCCAATTTATCCCTGAAACTTATGAACAATGTTTAAATTGAAATCTAGTGGAAAGCTGGACACTCACTCCCCAGGCACAAGTTAGTCTGGCAGTGGATGTCTCATAGGTTAAAACTGACCATAGTAATAGTCTGGAGATGGAGATAAATAGCCCAGCTAATTTATGTCTACACTTAAACCAGACGTCACTGGGATTTTGAGCTGAGAAATGGTGCAAATCGTGTCTGTCTGTCTGTTAGTATTAGTATTAGTATTAGTATAAGTATTAGCTGTATTATGTATATAATGATGTATTATCTTGTGTCCTTACTTACTGTAAATCGCTCTGGATTAAGAGCGTCTGCTAAATGCCTAAACTGTCTGTCTGTGTCTGTCTGTCTGTCTGTCTGTCTGTCTGTCTGTCTGTCTGTCTGTCTGTCTGTCTGTCTGTCTGGTCCGTCCGTCCGTCCGTCTGTCTGTCTGTCTGTCTGTCTGTCTGGTCTGTCTTCTTGACACAGCATCCTGTGTTTTACACAAGACACATGAGGAGGGGGAAATATGTAAATGTTCACTGAATGCTAACAATGTGCTTTTTACTGTTCAGGAGTGATTCAATATGGGTTCAAAAATGTAAAATGGTGAATCTGCCCAGTTCGTTTGAGTTTCCACAAAACTTAACTTTATCACACACACAAATTGTTGAGAAGCCACTGATAGACATGCTGATTAAATGTACTTCATGAAAATGGGGTGGACACACACAAAAATGTGTCAGAGCTTCCTACAGGGATGACAAATTGCTTTCCACTCTCATAGTTCTACATTATTCTAGGGTTGTGAATATAGGGTCCCATGCATGGCGTTCTCATTGTCTTACTATCTGCTGGATTTGGTGTGAAGCATCTGGCTGAGTTCAACACAATGGAACAATGCCTCCCCTCCCCCCACAGGGTGGAGCTGTGGAGCTGAATGTCTGAGTGAATGAGGTGAAACCCAAACAAATCATTGCATGTTGATGGCAGCTCAAATTTTAATTTGCATTATTCTTTCTGGTTAAGTTCAGACAAAACTAAAAACCATATCCGCCAAATCAAATGCAGCTTGATCTGTAAATGCACGGAAAGACCCAACAACATCCCCAAGCCCACCCCGGTCCCCCTAGCCCTACTCAGACATTTCATTTCATAATGACTTTCATTGTCTCCACCAAGCCTAAAGGCATGGCCGAGACTATGTTTTGCACCCTGTCCGTCTGTGTGTCCGTCTGTCAACAGAGCTTCTCCGGCACCTTTGGCTTGATTATAGAGAAACTGTTCACGCACACATCTACCTTGAAATGGTTCTAATATGTGCACGTCACCAAAGTCATTACTAAGTTGTTGCTTTCAATTGCTCATTTTCTATTGCAAAGAATAAAAACCACGCAGTAGCTTTCGAAACCTATATAGACCTTACACGTTTTAAGAAAAGTTAGCTGACACACATTTTGTGCTAATTTCATTTTAAAGAATGGATTTATCTATTTTGAAAATACAAAATATTAGTGTAAGAGGAGTAGCCTTCATAGTTATCAGCTCTACTTCTCTGGTATTAAGAAATGCTATATAAGGTTTTTGTTGTTTTTTATTTTTTTACATTTTGAATTTTTGCCCAAAAGGGATCCCAGGGTTAATGTGGTTAAAGTACAATCCCACTAATAGACAGTCTAGTTCAACTCCAACTGGGAGCTGAGCTGGCCTAAAGATAAGCGTACTAGGTCACTCGACAAATTTGTTTAGAGAATTTTTCTTTTGCAGAGACATGTTACTAAATTATGACACAAGACTGATTAAATAAAACTCCAATAAGAGGGTCATTGTGGTTTTATCAGAGTAAAAGCTGGACAGTTTTGTGAGACAAAACAAACGCTAGTGTTGTTCCTTCTTACACACTTCCTCACTTTACACTTGTTCCTGAAGGTCAATTTGTGGTTGTCAGGTTAAGACGTGTTGTGTGCTTGTAGATCGGCTATTTTTGCTATTGACTTACAACTAAGGGTTAAGACTTAACCGTGGTTAAAGATCATAGTCTGAGATCTGAAATCTATGCCACTGGTTCTCAATGTGGGGTCCAGGGACTCCCAAAGGTCCTTTGGGGGCGTTCCAGGGGGTCCCCAGCAAACTGAGGAACAGTTTAACAACCTTTAACCCTACTTCAGTCATTTAAAAAAGGTGATCTCAGAACATGTCGCAATGCAAGTCCTGAGCTTGTAGATCTGTTGTTTCTAAAGCGTATTGAAAGCTCTTTAAAATGTGTGGAATATTTTGAATCATTTTGAAAAGTTTTAACAGCACACATCTTCTCTTGTGGGGTTCCCTGGCACAACATATTTTCAGATTGGGGTCCACAGACATGAAAATGTTTGAGAACCACTGAACTATACTCATACTATATCCTTTGTTTGTGTTTAGCTGCAAGAAATATTGATAACCGTCATTATCATAGCAGACTCACATCCCCAAATGTCAATATGGACCGGCCTTTGTCATGTTTATTTTGACACATCACATTGGTGTACAGAATACATTAGGCTGAAGTGAAGAATCGTAGATTAGATTATTCTTATTATTCTTACTATTGTTCTTTCTGGTAAAGTTAAGACAAAACTAAAAGCCTCCTATTCCAATTCAAATAAAAATAGGCTGCATGTTTAAGCCAAGTTTATATACATCCATGGTTTTATCCTTGGCCTACTAATAAGCTACAATTACGGGAAATGCATGTGAAAAATGATATAGGCTTCTCTTCACAATATCACTTTAACATAGATCTTTCTTCATAGAACATAAAACTTCCAAGACCCTGACATGGTTCCAAATGTGCTCGTCACCAAATTGGTGTACAGAGTATATTAGGCTAAAGTAAAGGAGAGACCAGCTCCGTCTTGTGGTAGAGGAGGTTGGGGTTCAATCCCTGGCCGAGTGGATAAGGATAAGGATAAAGAGTCATATCAATGATGATAAAAAATGAATCCAATGCCTCCCTGCTTGGCACTCGGCATAAAAGGTTGGATTAGGAGTAAATCCTTGTGACGTTCTGTATCAGCATTATGTCTAAGGGTGTACTTGTACATCATGGCTGGGGGATTGTGTACTTGTACGTACATCATAAGCCGACCAATGGGCCACATGGCTCGAGCCAGTCAGGGGTGAGCCATTAAGAATATTGAAACTGTCCTGATATAATGCAGTTTACTTTAACTACTTTAATATGGGGATGCAGGCTGAGGAAAGATAAAGTATAGCAAACTAGCATGGGTTTGATTTTATGTGCACTAGGCGTATCGTATGGTGTCCCCTGCGAGCTCTGCTTTCACAAGCTTTTTGAAGGGTTCCATTACAAGAGGAAAATGTAAGGTAGGGACATTTTTATATATAGGGAAAATCAATCAATCAAATAATAGCTTACATACATATAGAAGTAAGCAAAATGATACCCAACTATGCTTTACCTGTCCCTCAGTCACTTCATCCTAGTACCGGGCCTGATCCTACATTTTATAAGACTGTACCCAGATCAACATCATTTTATTTTTAATTACATACCTTTTGGGGGGAAAAATACTATCATTTAAAATGTGTCATTGTATTCATTTTCCATATTGTATTTTCGCATTCCATTGTATGTTGAAATAAAATGTAAGCCTACTCCATATTTGCAAATAAAGTTAAAAGGGTACAACAACAAAAACCTGCCAGTGCTGACCCCTCCCATTCATACAAACAGGCCGCAGTGAAATCACAGAGCAGTGGTTCTCAACCAATGGTCCTTGAGGGGGTTTCAGGTGGTCCCCACCTAAAAAATGGAGGAGTTGGTAACCAAATGGACCCTTTTAGATCTTTAACTCTTGAGAGTGTAAAATGAAACCAGATGGTTTCATTTTACGCTCTCAAGAGTTAAATTATTGTTAAAGATCTGCATTACTAATTAAATAATTGTTATATTGATCAACGTTTGCCTGTTAATACAGCATGGAATTGTGGACAAAATCGTATCCAACGATAACCACTGTCATAGTGCCACTGTCAGCCTACGACAGCGTTTTGCCAAGCACCGCCCATACCTAGCCATGGTTCACATGACGCTTGTATACAAGCGTCATGGTGCCGAGTCCCCCTGGTCTAAAGTTGTGTTCGATTTTTTCACATTGCCATCTCTCACATAAACGTTCAGATTTCAAATACAAAGTGCTTACCACCGAGCCACGGATGTTACAAGGCGATGCGGACCGCGATGAGTACTCGTATCTCCCGTATTGTTCAATACAAAGCATTTTAATCCCATCGCCGGCCATTTTCTCCAAATTGTCTCCGATACTTTCGACCATGCGACACTAATGGTTGGAAGGTGTATTGCACTCTGATACATTACCAAAAAAAAAAAAAAAGGCCGGCGATGGGATTAAAATGCTTTTTATTGAACAATACGGGTACTCATCGCGGTCCGCATCGCCTTGTAACATCCGTGGCTCGGTGGTAAGCACTTTATATTTGAAATCTGAACGTTTATGTTTATGTGAGAGATGGCAATGTGAAAAAATAGAACACAACTTTAGACCTGGGGGACTCGGCACCATGACTGTCATGGTATGACAGTCATGTTTCAGGGCTACGCCCATACCCAGCCTCGCCAGATTGTGTGAGAGAAATAAGCAACCAGGTCTATGAAAACAAGGCCAAAAGAAGCCACACGAGTAATTTAAATCTATATTCATCATCATCTGCTATTTTCAAAGAAAACTTGGAGAAAAAAATAAATATTTGAAATATTTTTTAAACATTATAACAACAGAAACTTGGTATGGGAGTCCCTGGTACAAAACATTTTCAGATGGGGGTTAAGGGACAAATACATTAGTTAATTTGGGGGGTCCTTATTTGAGAACCATTGGTTTGAATAATAATTAAAGAAAGCCCAAAATAAGCAACTGCACTTTAGAAGTAAGTCCCAAAAACCGCAACCCTCTATAGTATAGAGGGTTGCAGCAACTGTACAGAAAAACAAGCCCAAAGTCGCTTATAATCAAGTCCCCAGAACAGCGGTAAAACAATGGAGCTGCCGTCGCCTGGTGGTCAAATCTGAGATAGCAACACTTTCGCATTTAAAATGTTACTGCGCGTGCGTCTACCGTCTGAAACGCTAGTGCGCCTGCTCTATTGGCTCCAAAATTGGAGCCAGGAAGTAGAGGTACTTCCAGGTGCTTCATGCGCTTGTGAGCAATTTTCATTGAAATGAATTGGTGAGGGGGCGGGGCAGTCCGCCCTCTAGATATATCATAACTCTATTCTTATAATAAGCAGACATGGCAACACTGCCCATACCTTCTTCTGATTGGTTGACATGAAAGAACAGGAACTGGCTGTTTGCGCCCAAAATCAGAGCACGCAGTTCTATT
Source organism: Gymnoscopelus braueri (assembly GCF_963280865.1). Taxonomy (NCBI): domain Eukaryota; kingdom Metazoa; phylum Chordata; class Actinopteri; order Myctophiformes; family Myctophidae; genus Gymnoscopelus; species Gymnoscopelus braueri. The sequence goes on from NC_137611.1 coordinate 11,083,951, forward strand.
CCTCCCAGTTTCCTCTCATTGACCGAGCAGGAAGACGTTATCATCGCAGTCTCTGCGAAAACGAACGTAAGGTGATTATCTCTGCTTTCTTTCTGAAATGTATGCCATGTCTGCTTATTATAAATAAGCGACTTTGATCTTGTGTTTCTGTAAAGTTGCTTGTGAAATTTAGCTATTTTGCGGGGGCTTGTTGCTATTAAGTGTAGATGCTTTATTTGGGCTTGTTTCCTAAATGTTGTTTAAACCAGTGGTTCTCAAACATATTCATTGTCAATTACCCCCTTCAAATTAATATGCAATTGTCCATGGACCCCCATCCCCTCCCCCATCTTTGTGACCCCTGTACCAGGATTTTTGATAAATGTTACTGAAACGGCAACGTGGTGTAAAATGGCCACCGTCCTGTGTTACTGATTTTTTTTTAAATATATATATTTTTTTAAATAGCCGATCTACAAGCTCACAACGCGTCGCACTGAGCTTGTAGATTCATTCATGAGATATATTATAGATTTGTAGACATATTTTCAAATATCCGCCGCATATAGGTTTAAAGTGGCCATTGTTGCTTTTTGGGGGGGGTCGCTTTCATCAGAGAATGACATTTTTCGGGATTCCCGCGGGTCACGGGATTCCCGCGGGATGGGAGTATTTTTTTTTATTAATCACGTGATTGGGACGGGAATTAAAAGAGTGAACGAGCGCGGGAACCATGACAACAGACCAGTTTTAAGTACACGCCCATTTCCTACTCTAGCCTGAGCTACAAGCCTACAATGTGGCGTGGATGCGACGCGTTGTAGACTTGGAGATCTGCGCTGTTCCTGCGCGCGACACACATTCGTACGACTAATCATAAATCGGACACGCAGCAGTGTAAAGAGACTAGAGAGATTTGAACGGATCGATTGTGTCAAAGTGAACTCTTATGAGGAGATTGTAACAAGATGTTCACAAGACATCCATCATTATTGAAGTCGTTTGTTTGGATATCTCATTCAGTGACGCAGCACTGTAAACTGTGAGAATGCCGTGGGTCGGTGTAACGAGACATGAGAAACGCGACAAATGTTTTTCATTAGGCTACTGGCTTAACAGTTTCCCATCGACCGATGCTGTAGGTAGTCGGGACACATTTCAGACAGACATTTCAGACAGATTTCAAAATGTGGCCTCAAGCCACATTTTCATTCTGAAAATGTCTGGAAATGTGGCCTGAGGACTCTGCAGTCCAGGTATGAACTTAAACTGTCTGCACCACTGTCTTTGAAGAGGGCTGTGGAAAGTTGCACAATGATTCACTTGAGTTAACTGTAGCAATCTAATCATCTCTCCACCTCTTGCCCTTTTGAAGTGTTTACACTTAGATGTTGTTCAATATGATTTATCACAAGACCTATTGTAAACCATGCTTGGCTGGCTTGCACCTTTACATTTGTTTTGTGTTATGTTCATAAATATTCTATAGTTTTAACTCAGTGATTCCTTTTTAATTTCAAGGATCCCCAGTTAAATATACATTAGGCCACATATTTCCATTTGATATTATTTCTGGGACCCCATGTAAAATCTGAGACTGTACACATGGAACCAAATGGACCCTTACAGGTCCATGTGGTTCTATGTGTAAAATCTGAGACTGTACACATGGAACCAAATGGACCCTTACAGGTCCATGTGGTTCTATGTGTGTTGTGTACACTCTCAGAGTTACAGACCCATAAGGGTGAATTTGTACACTTAAGTTACAGACCCGTAAGGGTCAATTTGCTGATGGAGAGAACAGCAGTCAAAATGCATTCAATCAAATTGTTGTATAACCGTAGCCTTATATAAATGGCGTTTTATCAGCACATTTTGCATGATGGAAGGGGTTGATTCAGAACGTTCTTTTGTGTTCTCTTTAGACAAACATGTCGGACGAGGGTAAGCTTTTCATTGGTGGGCTGAGCTTCGACACCACCGAGGACTCATTGGCGGAAGCGTTCTCCAAATACGGAAACATTGCCAAAGGTAAATGACTTGCGATCCATATGAGCAACCACAAATTCATTCATGATTTAATTTATCTTCAATGTATTCACTTTTTTTTAAATTGATTTGTCTCTACAGTTGATGTTATCAGGGACCAAGAGACAGGCAGGTCTCGTGGATTTGGCTTTGTGAAGTATGACAGCCCCGATGATGCAAAGGATGCATTGGAAGGAATGAATGGAAAGGTGAGTTGATGAAATATGTTGTCACGGATGGCTTGCTGGGAGCCATTTTGTGAGGCACATGGTGGCCTGGTGGCGCAACACGGTACTGCACCAAATGCAACACGACACACAACTGACAATGGCTAACTGTAATAATTTATTGATATAATTACAGAGTCTGGATGGCAGGACGATCCGTGTTGATGAAGCTGGAAATGGACGTTCCGGAGGTGGTGGTGGTGGTTTCAGAGGCTCAAGCCGGGGAGGTGGAGGATATGGAGGTGGTGGCGGAAGAGGAAGAGGTGAGTTTCTTTTCCTCAAACTAGGTGTAGGCTTTCCCATCTCTCGCAACTAGGAGTAGGCTTTCCCATCTCTCGCACATTTATTCCTGATCCATGTTAAATGTATCTTGTCCCCCTCTCGTATTTGTGTAGGTGGTGGAGGATACGGAGGTGACAGGAGCTATGGGGATAGGAGCTATAGTGGCGGTGGAGACAGAAGTTATGGCAGCAGCGGCGGCGGCGACAGAAGCTATGGCGGCGGAGATAGAAGCTACGGAGGTGGCGGATACAGGAGCGGCGGCGGTGGTGGTGGCGGTGGCTACTCCTCCGGCGGCAGGGATAATTAGTAAGTGGAAGCCTTAAATTTCGGAATAATTTGTGAATTGAGCACGTGTGTGTGTGTGTGTGTGTGTACACTGCTTCCATCCCATTGGTTTTAATGATTGTGTTTTTACAGTTAGGTCATGGTGGTTATGGGATCGTTCTTCGGGAGGATCCTACAGGGACGGATATGACAGCTATGGTAAGTACATGTCGTGTGAATCTATTTAAGTAGTGCTAATGCTGCGTTGGTCCCCTTGACTCCAAATATCTCCATGGGTCAATTCTTGAACCAGGTTGTTGCAAACCCCTCCTGACATCCCTATTTTGGGCATGCCATTATAGGTGAAAAGTTTTATAGTAACAGAGCTACAAGTTCACAGCATGTCAAAATGTTCCATGTTGTCAACGTGTAGCTTTACAGCTAACATTTGACTATTGGGCTTAAATGGGTAAATAGTGTGGAGCTGACACAATTTGTAGTCTCAATTCAAATGTGATTTCCAATAATCGTCACCAACTTCAATTAAAAGCCTTCTTCAAAAGGATGTTCTCTTTTTTTTATATGTATATTTTGGGATGAGTAGGATGTCAAACTCTTGAACTTGCCTGTATGAGTAGGATGTCAAACTCTTGAACTTGCCTGAACTTCAGTGTCTTTACCTGTGTGCCCGCTTCTTGTCCTCAGCTGCAAACGACTAAAATCGCCCTGAATTCAAGATCATCCCTTGGCTGGCTGTATTTAAAAGATGACTGTCTTAGGCTGCTTTGTATACAATATTGATTTTGTGAAAATAATTCTCGACCAATAAATTTTTTTTTTTACTTTACATTATTTATTGTAGTTATGTATTACTTCTACACATTATTATTTAAAGTGTATCTTTTAAGGATACACAAGTCACACACTTATTATAATGCCGTATACAAATACAGGAATACATTAAGGATCGACACCTACACATTGTGGGCACTTGGTAAATCAAGTCATGCAAAATGCATTATCATTTTATTGAGTTAAATCCCTGGTGTTTCTCACAAAATGGATTACTACCATAATATTCGGCACGAACAGAGATTGTAGTATACTTTGTGTGGCTGATAAAATTCAGGTCTGAGTCCATGACGGCACAAAGATTCTTGCTTTGGGTTGTGGTTTTAACAATAATGATTGAAGCCGAGTGCTGGCTAAAGCACACATTTACAGCAGTTTGTCTAAACGGGTCTCTCAAGACTGCAATTGGATCACTGCACCATACCAGCCTTGCACCCATTCACAGGCTGTAGTTTTGTGATTTACATTAACCACTGAAACCCTATTCTTTGTCATATATGACAACTAGAGAAAATGGCAGCTTAAAATGTGCAATGAAGCATTCTGAGCTTGTAGATTGGCTATTTTAGACTAATCTTAAATTAACATTTGTCCAAAATGGGGCCAGGCTTAATTGGGGTTAAGGATCTCTCTGTCAATCACTTAATTTTGGGTCCGTTCACCTCAGTCTAGCTGATTAAAGACAAATTTATACTCCAAGGATTTGAGAACTCATTGAAATTAATAGAGATCATACCATCCAGGTGTTGTTTACTGTGTAGTTTACCTCACAATCTAATCTCTGCTCATAACATATATATGCTGATATCATACAGCATGGCATTTTTATGTCACGCAAATGAACTCCAATCACACAAGAGATGTGTGCCAGATGTTATTTGAATTGGACATCATTCCATATAGAGTTTTCTTTACAGAGCTCTATATCAGAAATCGGTCCCAATTTTTTTTATACAGGATGAAATGTATAAATGGTTATATGGTAGTAAAACAACTTGATATTCATACAAAATGGTACAGTGATTATAAATATGAGCTTTGTATCTCAAAGGGATAACACACGCACACACAGGACAACCACAGGGTAGTTGTGTCCTGGTGGCGCTATACGGGACAATGTGAAAAGGGTGGAATATGAAAAATAGTGGTTTGTGTGATTATCCACACAAACCCACACACTACTTTCTCAGATTGACGGCAACAATTTGATTGAATATTTTATTAGGCAAAAATGTAAAACGGTTACATTTAAAATACTTTGTGTAAAAGGTCTGTTCAAAAAAGTCCTGGCGGTCTTGTTTCCATTGAGGTTTTCTTTATTAAAGAGTTGGAGAGACAGGGATACCCCTGTTATTGAACAAACACTCTGTAGAAATGATTGCTATCATATTATAGAGCTTTAACTTTTAAACTTTGTTTTAAAAAAAAGTTTGTTTACAAAAAGTCAAAATAACTTACAGCACCTTTTTTTTTTATATAGAATTTAAAGATATTCTGAACTTCCCCCAACAAAATGCTAAGACCCAACCCCCACCTCCACTTTGAGAATCCACTGATGGACATGTTGATTTACACTAAAACACTTCATGAAAGTGTGTGTGAGGGCGGTGACAAATATTTCAGAGCTTCCTACAGGGATGGCAAATTGCTTTCCTCTTTCATAGTTCCACTATATTCTAGGGTTGTGAATATAGGGTCCCATGCATGGAGTTCTCATTGTCTTACGATCTGCTGGATTTGGTGTGAAGCATCTGGCTGAGTTCAACACAATGGAACAATGCCTCCCCTCCCCCCACAGGGTGGAGCTGTGGAGCTGAATGTCTGAGTGAAATGAGGTGAAACCCAAACAAATCATTGCATGTTGATGGCAGCTCACATTTTCATTTTCATTATTTCTGGTTAAGTTAAGACGACTACAAGCCTCATCCGCCACATAATATAAAATCATGTAATCACTTTCAGCTTGATCCGTAAAATGCACAGAAAGACCCAACACCCCCAAGCCCACCCCGGTCCCCCTACCCAGACATTTCATTTGTTAATGACTTTCATTCACATTTGAATTAATTAAAGTCACATTGTTTGTGTTCACACAAGCACGTTTGATTGTGAATACCATGCAGCAGGGCCATCTTTCTAGGCCAGGTCCCCATTAAACCTCATCTTGTCTTTTGTTCTGGAGTGGCGGCACCTTGTCTGTAAATGCAAAATATAGACCTTTGAGAAAAGTTAGCTCACACAATTTAGGCTAATTTTAAGGATGCATTTATCTATTTTGAAAGTATATAATATATTACATAAATATTAGTGTAAGAGTATCCTTAATAGTTATCAGCTCTACTTCTCTGGTATTAAGAAATGCTCAAATGTTGTTGTTTTTTTAACATTTTGAAATTTTGCCCAAAAGGGATGCTAGGGTTAATGTGGTTAAAGTACAATCCCAATAATAGTCTAGTTCAACTCCAACTGGGAGCTGGCCTTGAGTTTGTTGGCATCCACTGTGTGTCGATGTTCTCTAGGCTCAATAAGGTTCAAGATGTCTTTATTAGTAGTAGTAGTAGTACCCGATGCTAGAGTAGATTTGTTGTTTTAAAAGTATCAAGTAGTTGATAAAAAAAGAAGGGGCACCTAGGCTCCAATGTACTAGCGCATTGCACGTTCGAGTCCTGTTCCCGACGATCTTTGCTGCATGTCTCTCCCTGTCTCTACTGTAATCTATAAATAAAGGCCAAAAAAGTCCCCCCCAAAAACGTCTTTAAAGAAAGAGAAGAAAGGTCATGACTAAGTGCTAACACACACACAGCAAACACAAACGCAATTTTGTATCATACTATGTAGGCCTAAAGATAAGCTTACTAGGCCACTCGACAAATTGGTTTAGAGACATTTTCTTTTGCAGAGACATGTTACTAAATTATGACACACGATTGATTAAATGCAACTCTAATAAGTGGTTTTATCTGAGCAAAAACAGGACAGTTTTGTGAGACAAAACAAACGGTTCTTTTTGCACACTTCCTCACATTCTTGTTCCTGAAGGTCAGTATGTACAAGCTCACAAGGTGTCGGGTTGCTACATGTGTGCTTGTAGATCGGCTGTTTTTGACATTGACTTACAACTTAGGGTTAAGACATAACCATTAAGTGGTTAAAGATCATAGTCTGAGATTTGAAATCTATGCCACTGGTTCTCAATGTGGGGTCCAGGGACTGCCAAGGGTCCTTAGGGGGCGTTCTAGGTGGTCCCCAGCAAACTGAGGAACAGTTCAACAACTTGAACCCTCGTTCAGCTATTCAAAAAAAGCTGATGAACAAGTTCATAACATGTCGCACTGTAAGTCGTCATGAGCTTGTAGAGCTGCTGTTTCCAAAGCGTATAGAATGTTCTCTAAAAATTGTGAAAAATTAACACAACACAAATCTTCTCTTATGGGGTTCCTTGGCACAACATTATTTTCACATGGGGGTCCGCAGACATGAAAATGTTTGAGAACCACTGAACTATATTTATATTTATATCCTTTGTTTTGTGTGTTTAGCTCCAAGAAATATTCTTAACCGTGCCATGGTTGGACTCATTCTCATAGCAGACTCACATCCCCAAATGTAATATGGACCCTTTGTCATGTTTATTTTGACACATGTTGGTGTACAGAATATATTAGGCTAAAGGAATGGATCGTAGATTCGATTATTCGTATTATTCTTAAAATAGGCTGCATGTTGCAAGTTCTTGCAGCTTGTTCTGGAAATGCACTGAAAGAGTCAGACCCAACACCCCCAGTTCCAGCCCCACCCAGACATTTCATTTGTTAATAGCTTTCATTCACATTTGAAGTCATGTTTGTGAGAATGATTTGCATTCACACAAGCACTGTGAAATCCAGCATGGCCATCGTCCTTGGCCAGGCCTCAAATCTCCATTAAATCTCTAGTTTGTCTTTGTTCTGGAGTGGCGGCACCTTGTCTGTAAATGCAAAACGCTAAGCCAAGTTTTTATGCATCCATGGTTTCATCCTTGGCCTGCTAATGAGCTACAGTTACGGGAAATGCATGTGAAATATGATAGGCTTCTTTTCACAAAAAGAGTGTCCACCTTGAGATTGGGAGGTTGGGGTTCAATCCCTGGCCGAGTCATACCAAAGAATGATAAAAATGAATCCCTTTTGTGTTCTCGTTATGTTTGTCTGAAAGTCCTACATGCCACATTTTGTGAATCATCTCAAAATGCTCAGCCTCCTGGCTAAACTATGGGGATGCTGGGTGAGGAAAAAATATATAGCAAACTAGCATGTGTTTGATTTTATGTGCACGACTAGTCCCTTGCAAGCCCTGCTTTCACAAGATTTTTGAATGGTTCCAGTACAAGAGGAAAATGTAAGGTAGGTCAATTTTTATACATAGGGAAAATCAATCAATTAATCAATCAATAGCTTACATACATAAATGCAGAAGTAGGCAAAAATGATACCCAACTATGCTTTACCTGTCCCTCAGTCACTTCATCCTAGCACCGGACCTGATCCAACATTTTAAAAGTCTGTACCCAGCAGATCAACATTTTATTTTTTAATTACATTACCTTTTGGGAGGGAAAATACTATAATTAAAAAAAAAATCCATATTGTATTTTCACAATACATTGTATGTTGACATGGAGCGTTTGAGAAATAAAACGTAAGCCTACTCCATATTTGCAAATAAAGTTAAAAGGGTTAAAACAAAAAAGCTGCCAGTGATGCTGACCCTCACCCTCCCCTGTTTACATATTTAATAAGGCCGCAGTGAAAGGCACAGCACCGGCCCCGCCCACTGAGACAGCTTTAAATAGGTCGCAGTCAGAAGCGTTTCACTGACATATAATCCACGCAGTTCCCTCTCAGTAGACAGTGCAGCAAGACGTTATCATCGCAGTCTTGCGAAAACGAAATAAAGGTAACAATGTTTGCTTTGCGAAACGTGTGTTATGATGCATTTCAACTGCCTATAGCTCTCTATAATGTGTTAATTACCGTGTTATTCGTGTATTCGGCGAACAGAGCCTATTTAACCTGCCTCTGTCGCAGCAAAACAAAAGCTTTTCATGGTGCGTGTTGGTTTCGGCCACCGTGACACCCTTTGTTTATTTAGCAAACCCACCCTGAGCCTTTTTTTGCCCAACAAAACCCATCGGCGTCTTTTTAACAGACGTAATAATGGAGAGTGCCGTGTCGCGTCGTGTTTTTAATTTGATTTTGGACTAGGATAAAAAAATCTCTGCAGCCAAGATGGCGCGTTGACAAAAGAGCAACAGCAACGTGGTGTATAAAATGGCGCACCGTCCCTGTGTTACTGAATGAGATCATGTTAGCAGAGCTAATGCTAAGCTAACCAGGCCTAGGCAGGCCCACCGGGCCTGGTGAGGAGCACGAGTTATCTATTGACGATGTCTTAAAAATAATAAACAAATTGCAGATGTCCAAGGTTGCAGTGCGGCACGAAGAGACGCGCCGTGAGATTGTACATCTGTTGTTGTTTTTTTTTAAGTGTTATTACATTACTATTACATTTTAATCGCGCTGTAAATTATCGTACATTATAGATCACGGTTTCCCAAACATTGGGTCGGGACCCTTTTGTGGGTCGTTGACACATTTCACGAGTAAAATCCCTTGTTTTGTTTTTAATATATCAGTACGTTTTCATGGATACAATCATTGATTTTTTTCCCCAAAATAAATGTAATGAATACACTTTTTTTTTAAATGCAAGAAATTACATAAATTAGAAGTTTAAGGAGCGAAAATAGCCGATCGACAAGCTCACAACGCGTCTCATCGCGATGAGGTGTGAGCTTGTAGATCTGCTATTTTCACTAGCGGGGGTCCAGGGGAGACTGCACACATTTCTCTTTTGGGCCTCGAGCTAAAACGTTTGGGAACCAGTGGTTTGGATTAGACATTTTGTTAGCGTTGACGCTAAGTTAACGTTGCGTACAGTTATATTGAGTGGCGTAGATGGCTAGGTTCCGTTACTCCGTGACCTAGATGGTGGTCCATACGCATTTGACCTACTTCATCTGATAAACGATTTATATAACGCTACGGTTACACAACGGTCGTTTTATCCGCTTATGTAAAGGCACATTTCGCACCAAGGAAGAAGCGGGTTGATTCAATAACGTGACCGTTATTTTGTGTTTCCCTCTAGACCAGACATGTCGGACGAGGGTAAGCTGTTCATCGGTGGGCTGAGCTTCGACACCACCGAGGACTCGTTGGCGGGAGCGTTCTCCAAATACGGAAACATTGCCAAAGGTAAACAAACAACGTGCAATCCATATGAGCAAATACAAATGGATTCACACCAATGATTTTATTTAGCTTAAAGGAGGAGTTCACCCAAAAAATTACTTATTTTCTATCAATTACACACCCCATGAAGCCTTGATTTCATGGATTTGTTTTTGTGGCATTCCTAAGACAATAATTTGATGACCGTGTGTATTTCCGGTAGGAGACACAAATAATCTACTTTGTGTCTCCTACCGGATACATTAGCCGGTAGGAGACGGGAATCAAATTATTAGCTTAAGAATGCGACAAAAACAAAAAATAATCCATGGATTCAAGGCTTCATAGGGTGGGCAATTGATAGAAAATAAGTCCTTTTTTGGGTGAACTCCTCCTTTAAATGTATTAAATATTTATATTTGTATTTATTTCTCTCTACAGTTGATGTCATCAGAGACAAAGAGACAGGCAGGTCTCGTGGATTCGGCTTTGTGAAGTACGACAGCGCAGATGATGCAAAGGATGCATTGGAAGGAATGAATGGAAAGGTGAGTTGATGAAATATTGTCAGATGGCTTGCTGGGAGCCATTTTGTGAGGCACATGGTGTCCTGGTGGCGCAGCACGGTACTGCACCAAATGCAACAATGGCCAACTAATAATGTATTGACACTGACTAACTGTTCAATTTATTGATATCGTTTCAGAGTCTGGATGGCAGGACGATCCGTGTCGATGAAGCTGGAAAGGGTAATGGACGTTCCGGAGGTGGCGGTGGTGGTTTCAGAGGCTCAAGGGGAGGATATGGAGGCGGCGGCGGATTCGGTGGCGGAAGAGGTAGAGGTGGGTTTTTTACCCAAAACTTAGATTAGGTTTTCCCCATCTCTGAGACATTTATTCTTGATCGATGGCATGTTAAATGTATTATCCCCCCCCCTCTCTTGTATTTGTGTAGGTGGTGGAGGATACGGAGGTGACAGGAGCTATGGAGATAGGAGCTATGGCGGCGGTGGAGACAGAAGTTATGGCGGCGGCGGTGGCGACAGGAGCTATGGCGGCGGAGAGAGGAGCTACGGCGGTGGTGGCGGCGGCGGCGGATACAGGAGCGGCGGTGGAAGCGGTGGCTACTCCTCCGGCGGCGGCTACAGGGATAATAGGTAAGGGGAAGCCTTAAATTTAGGAATAATTTGTGAATTGAGCACCCGTGTACACAGCTTTCATCCCGCTGGTTTTAATGATTGTGTCTTTACTGTTAGGGGTAGTGGTGGTTATGGGGATCGTTCTTCGGGAGGATCCTACAGGGACGGATATGACAGCTATGGTAAGAACATGTGGTGTGTGTGTGTCTCTCTGTTTAAGTAGTGTTAATGCTGCTCAGGTCCCCGTTACTCCAAATATCTCCATGGGTCAATTCTTGAACCAGGTTGTTGCAACCCCCCCTGACGACCCTATTTTGGGCATGCCAATTGTAGGTGAAGTTTTATAGTAGCAGATCTACAAGTTCACAGCATGTCAAAATGTTCCATGGTGTGAATGTGTAGCTTTACAGCCAACATTTGACTATAGGGGTTAAATAGTGTGGAGCTGACTTAGTAGTCTCAATCCAAATAATGCCTAGTGCCCTACTACAAAAAAAAATATCTCCAATAATCATCACTAACTTCAATTAACAGCCTTCTGCAAAAGGATGTTCTCTTTTTGATGTGTGTTTTGGGATGAGTAGGATGTCAAACTCTTGAACTTGCCTGAACTTCAGTGTCTTTACCTGTGTGCCCACTTCTTGTCCTCAGCTGCAAACGACTAAAAATCTCCCTGAATTCAAGATCATCCCTTGGCTGGCTGTATTTAAAAGATGCGCTCCTCAAGAAAAATGTCCTCGTGTTACTGTTGCCCTGATTTTTTTGAAAACTTATGAACTTATGTTGTAGTTGCTCAAGCATCTTTAAATGTAGCCATGAACCTTTTGCTCTTCAAATGACCATGTTTAAACAAGTTAGTTCCAAGATGCTATCCTTTAGGTTGCATCTTTATTAAAGGCATTTAGTAACTTTATTTGATTACGTTGATGGGAATACCTGAGTTGATAGGAGCTTTAAATTGCAGGTTGGTGGATCTCAAAATGAAAAGATGGCAGTTTTTGGTCAGCCACCATCTTAGTGTGCTTAGCCCTATTCTTGACCAGTACTGTTGATGATGCGTTGACCTGATTACTATAGGGGAATTCCTCTTAAGTTTGCTGACCTTGTTTTTCTTTTTTAATTGTCTGATCTACCTCCTGCTAAGTTTTAAACTGAGCGAGAATGAGAGATCTGTTCAGAAAGGATTTTCTGGATTTTATACCACATTCCTTGGTGTTCCTCTAGGCAGCAGTTCCTCAGCATTAGTTATTTTTTTAATACTTGGAGAAGCTGAGGGCCCTGTAAATGTTCCCTTTCCCAAAAAGTGAATTCCTTTCAGACAGGTGAACCATACGGGGTGTTCGGCTGTTGATGAAGTTGCAAATTGCAGCATGCTACAGTCAGCCAAGGTATATTTGCTCTGCTCAACGTCTGCATTTTTTAAAATGTGCTGTAATGGACTTAAACTTGTGATCAACGTCAAATGTAACTACTACTCCCCAATATTATAATATCCCAACTGGGAACAATTTTGTACTTTATGTTCTTTGTATTATCAACGTTGGAATTTTTTTTTGTCAAATTGACTTCATGGAGCCTATTAAACAATTTGTTGGAAAATAATCCTGATTCTTGTGCCTTTCGAAAGTACCTCCATGGAGGTACTTTGCTGATTTACAGTCAGCTCAAAACGTCTGTTCTTGTTAAGCTGCTAGAGAACCTGTCGCTTGAAACATGGAAATTAAATGTCTATGGAGAACCTGTAATTCTACATATGGAGGACTTATCTCTTACAGTTGTGCCTTCTTAGAAGATGGTAGTCTGGCATTTGTAGTTACGTCTTTTAGGATGGGGTGGTGATTTAGCTTAAAATAGATGGGCATTATGTAAATATTTATCAATGTGTAAGGGGTGCTCTAAGTTAGAATAATCAAGGTGATTTGGACTCTTAACCAAACGGCACATGCACTGGCTGTGTTTTGACAGGTAGAAACAAGGGGATGCTTTTAATTGCACCTCTTTAGAGGTTGTAAATTAACCTGCCCCCAAGTGGTGCATGGTAATGGTGGGGGAAAAAAACATGAGCTGGGTGTTGGTCATGTAATGCTTCATTGCGTTCAAGAGGTCAGCTACTTCAAAAACCTACAAGTCCTTGGAGAGTGAGGTGTTGCGCCTACCAACAAGTGCTCGTCAGAGATGAAAGCTGCTCTCTTGCCTAGTTCATTTGTGGAGAAACAGTAGGCCAGTTCACTTGAGGTAACAAAAACTCTTTTGCTCTCCTGCTCACATCCTTCAAACTGAGTTCTCATGTTTCCATGAATAACCTTCAGAGTTGGCTATTTTAGTCCTGCTTCAAATGTGGTCACATTGAAAACATGCCGTGGCCTTTTCCTCATTTTTGATACTCGTCTATTGGGAAACTGAACATCCAGCCCCTGGTGCTCAACTTCTGGTGCACCAACATTGAACCTTCAGCCAATGATAGTCCTCTGTCCACTAATGTCCACTTTAATGTCCACTTTGCATTCGATTCGCATTTGCTCAACAAAACAGTCCTGAAGCACTCTGAATTATTGACCCGCTAGGCCTCTATAATATTTTCAGTGTTGTCCTTATTCAGTTATATTTGGTGTTTTTTTGTTTTTTTGTTTTTTTTTAAACTGTTGCATGTTTTACCAGTGGGTTATCTTAAGTGGAAATGAGTTGAGCTAATTCGTCTTTTCACTTTTTTTTGTTCAGGATAACCTGATTGTGGATGGTTAACCTGTGCATCCCTCTACCTGAAATGACTGGCCTCAGTTGGCAGTGACGGCTTCAGATAAAAACTCCCAGGTAAATACTTGATGTCCTTGTGGCTTTTGAATGATTGTGACTCAGTTGCCATATGTAGACATACCAAGTTGATCCATTCAATTCAAAGGAGCTTCATTGGCATGAGATGCATACATTTACATTGCCAAAGCAAGTGTCAAAAACAAAACAATTTAAGAAACTGGGGGAAGTATATACAGTTGTAGGGGGTGGGGGTGTGGTATTGTAAAAACAATGCTATGTCACATTGCAACTTGGAAAAACAGGCTTTAAGAAATAATTGTGTGTGTGTGTACACACACACACACACACACACACACACACACACACACACACAAAAATTAAAGTTCTGTCGCCACTAGGGTTAGGATCCTTTTAGGATTTTTACGATTCCCTCTTAATGTTCCGATTCCTATATGTGTGTGTCTGTCTCTCTCGCCACGACTGATTTCAGTCATTTGGAATCCATAGAAGTCAGCATGTTTAATATGGAATGTGGCATGTCACACACTGAAAATAATCTACAAGTGAGCTTGTTAATTGGCTATTTTCTGTTATTTATTTTGTATTTGAATTGTTCAAACTAGCAATAGGATACTGTTCTGAAGCATCTTTCAATAAAACCCCAGGGTTAATGCCTTTACTTTGTGATTTCTTCTAACTGGTTGCTGGCTGTAGCAACCAGTTAGAGGAACAGGAAGAACATGGGTTTTAGAACAATATTGCTCAAATATGATAATGTTACATAGTGCTATAACAGAGTCTAGTGTGCGAGGCTCTTTTCACGCTTTTTCGCAGATTAGGACTACGCCTAACCAAAAAACTAAGCTTTAATCCATGTATACATGTTGGTACGGGTAGCATGATATTAAGCTTTTTAAACAAATGGCAATCACTTATCTTTCAGGGTGTTGGTCTCTTTTTGAGGCAAATAGCAGCAGTTTTCCAAAAGGATTTAAATGGTGTACAATACGCAGACTTTTAAAGGTAGTAGCTCCATTCATGTGTACGGTAGGTCTATATGTCTGAGGTCCACTTGGTACAGATGGTGTTCATATGTACAGTAGGTCTATGTCTGAGGTAGGGCATTCACAACTAATGATTTTTACTAGTCGACTCATTTGACCAAGTAGTAGTCGACTAGTCGAAATTTACATCAACATTTTTTTTACAAAAAAAATATTAAAAAAAATACGGGGGGCATTGTTTTAATGCCATCCTACTACTATATTACTATTATTATTATCCTCCTGCCCTTATTTTTATGGCATTTTAAGGGAAGCGCTTCTGGCACAGCAGCACAGCACCACAGCAGCGTCTCCAAGGATCCCCATTGCCCAATAATAGGCTTTTATTGGGCATACTTTTGACCCCCTTTTGATAAAAAATAAAGTCAGGAGGATAATAATAATAGTAAGATGGGCCATTACTATGGCATTAAAACAAATTACTTTTTTTTTTCTCCCCAACTATTCGACTAGTACCAACAAAGTCGACTAGTGCAGTGGTTATACTAGTTGGTGAAAGCCCTAGTCTGAGGTCCACTCGGTACAGATAGAGCAGGAAAACCCATAATGGTTAGTAGTTCTTACGATGGTTCTCTTTGTGTTCATTCTACCAGGTTCGGCATGGCAGCTGTCTGCGGTGGCTACATGTGGGATCAGAGATCTGCGAGGGCTGGTCCAAACAGACCTATGTGGAGCATTACAGACTGACAACATGGATGGTTGTCTATACCATTGTACTACATTTAAACAGTTTCCTCTAGTAGTAAAATAATCAAAAAGGTTTATTGCTGTACTGGAGCTGACACTGGAAGTACCAGCTGTATATACTAAATATGGAATAAAGTTTTTTGAAAAATCTGTCATCTACTGTCCCTGATGTATTCAGTCAGTGTGTAGTTAAAATATGACAAACTGTTGTGACTGTCTGTTTTAAGAAATGTATTCTAATGAAACAAAGACAAATAAGTTATGCTGTAAACATGCTCTTTCTGACAATTCATGGTTTAATCACCACAAAATTACATCAGCTTTTTTCACCTCAGCTGAAGAGCTTGTGTGTAGGTTGTTGGACAATATTTTGACATGGACTTAACAAAATAAGCCTGCCTCAATGTTTGACATGTACACTATCAGCTATTGATATACAAATAAGTCTGTTTCCGACTTCATGTTGTGATTGGCTGACCCTGACCTAATTTCAACCGAACACACTCCACTGACGTCAGCATCTCTCCACCACATGATCAGCAGATGACCAGGAAACCATCCGCTGATGCTCAAACTCGCCAATATTCTGGATTTACTGCTATGCCCAGCAGATAAACAGATAGGAGGACCTCGTCGCCAATTCAATCTTTACCCATTAATTTCTCTGAAATTGTGATGTTAATTGATTGGCATAATGGTCCTAATGGGATAGGGAGGCTATGTACAGTATTTATTATACAGCTTTTCTGTAGCTCTGTAAAAGCTGGGCTCTGGCAACATCAGGGGGTAGGTTAAAGATAAAAGAATAACCTCTAGCTCTTCAGAACAGTTATTGAATAATGGGCAAAAAACATGAGATTTAGGCAATGGGCAATAGCCTACATGAATACAAAATCAATGGGTGGGTGTATTATGAATTTTCCAGATTACATTTCCATGTAGATCAGGCTACACCTGATCTACATGGAAATGTAATCTGGAAAATTCATAATGGAAAGACAACAGATTACACTACAGTAGGCAGGCTATTATGCATCTACATTGTCTGAGTTTATATGACCACTAATTATACATGTTTTATTGCACTATCCAGAAGTGGAAAGAACCGGTCAATCAAAAATATATTGATCTGTCTCCCGGATTAAGTCATTAAAAAACTCTTATTGTACTAATATCATAAAACATGAAAATGGCATGGGCAGAAAGTGTTAGACAGCCTGTGAGTAAATGGTCAGACTCGGGAAGGCTTTTCTCTATGCGCCAGCACACAGCGCTATCATATGACTGCAATGCAGTCATCCAACTCTACCACCCTTCTTTTAATCAATATATAACAAAAAACAATACAAGCTGTTGTATGATGAAGTAGGGCATTAATTTACGTTGAGAAAATTAAAGCTGAAATATGGAGATACAAGGTTTCTTCCCGACAGCAACGACACAGGCCTGGGCTATTTTTTGAGAATTTGCCTGTAACAACAAGCCCAAAATGGATAGAAATAGGTTAGGTTAGTGTGGTTAACATTAACTTTGACTCGATGTAAACAAAAAAAGACAAGGTAAACCGGGATATGGTACAGAAAAAAAGATAACTTTAATATTGAACATTTACAAGCATCAGAGCCTAGGCTCATGTCCACACGGTATTGGCTGTGGTAGACACACGTGGTCCAGATGTCCCGTCAAAGCAGTACTACACGTACCACCGGAACCCAAAGCGCTCGTGCAAAAGCTCCTGACGGGGCTTGAGGTTGTACAGCTCCTGTGAGAGGGGGGGCACCCAGCGGTCCGTGCTGAAGACGTTCTCCCCAACCTGCAGGACAGAGTGACAAGACAACAGAGAAGAGTTCTCATAATCAATATTTTGCCCACCCGTTTGTTTTCATAACAATTTCCAGCCTCGACATCGCATGGATGTCTTTCATAAATGCATGGTTATTTGCACAATGGACCAAATAGTTAGCCTCGCGTGGCCAGACAATATCACACGACACACTGCGTGGATATTAGTCTGGTCCCTATCAACGATAGATTTTTTTCCAAGGGGCGGTTACAAAAACGGACTCTATTGGTTAGACCTAAAACCAATCAGAGCAGTGCTTCCTGCTGCGTCACACACAAGCGCCGTTGCTGAAATAGTAAACAACGAAAGCTAGTTCCACTCGTATTTAGTCTGGTAACCAGATGAAACTATTCTTAACACATCTTTTCTTTCCAACAAAAGCTTTAAGGGCAATTGTTTGTTCGACTTTTAGAAAAGAAATATTTTCTAACGCGTTTACTACCGATGCTATGGTGGCCTAAGGGTGCATTTGGTTCCTATTCCTAACTATCAACTATCAATAATTTACCCCCCCCCCCCCCAAGGATCCCTGGTGGAGGTACGTAATTACACACAAACAAAATATTAGCAGTAGCTCAGTAGCCACCCTAATACTAGCATGTACAGGATTGTGTGCTTATGTACATCATGGCAGGGGCCGTCTGCCATCAAGCCGCCTCACACTACAGAAATGGGAGATATACTCCTGCCATATGGGACACATGGCTCCTAAGGCTAACTACAGTACTTACAGTTGCTCAGCAGCCACCCTAAACAAGACTTACGGCTTCTGATGTGACGTGGCAACAAACAATGATTTATATAATGTTCTGTTATTAACATAAATATGCATCAGCCGTTTATTTTATTTCTTAGAGAATTAGGTCATGGCCTACAGGGAGTCAAGAGGTGCCAATACTCCAATGCCATTTATCCAACTTAAAACATTAGTAGTAAGTAGCTTGATAAGTATTGATAAATAGGCCATTTGATTTTTATAGTGCAATCTGCAATGATTATAGTGGATAGTCTGAACGTAACAGCATCATTAATAGTAATTATTTAATACATAAATATGCTGTTTAAATTGACTGCATTAATGTGCTATCACAACTATCTACTACATAATGGTACTTACATGACGCAGACTCAACTTAACTCTAGTTGTCTTTTTCCGTTTTCCATTATGCAAAAGTAATGGTACTTTTTCTTTTTATCACCTCCATCAAGGTTCCAAGCCAAGATGACACCAAAAGGTGACATGAAAACACAGACCCTACTGACTGGTCCGAGAAAATCACTACTAACGGTTCTATTAGAACCAGAAACATTCCATAACCTCAGAAGTTCTGTGGTAAATTCTTGTTATATTTCCATTATAACCAGAAATTTAGTGAAAAAAGGGACCCAAATTAGGTTCTGAGAACCTTATCTGAGACCGAGCCATAGCGTATGGAAACAAAGTCTGAACCAGAGGAATTGGATCCAACATTGAGGAACTGAAATCTGTTCCATCACATTTGGAACTGGTTTCACACTGTAAGATCTGGTATGTGGACTTCACGTCTGCTGAGTGTACAGATGGAACCAAATGGACCCTTACAGGTCCATCTGTACACTCTCAGAGTTACAGACCTGTTATCGGTCCATTTGGAACCTATAGGAATCATTGAAGGCAGGGGTCTTCAACCTTTTCAGGCCAGGGACCCCCAAACTGTTGGGGAGATGGAGCAGGGACCCCCTACCTCGTAGGGTAGGGGTGGCTACCACATATATTGTATACTTATGTATAAAATTGTGTTTTATATGTCTAAACATGAAAAAATGGTTGCCTGCTCCAACGCACCTGTCCCAGTAGTAGCAAAAAGGAACTTTCTCTACAAAATATGTATAAACATACCATGTTATTGTGCATTGTGCCTCCATGTATCCGTTTGCTAAAATATGGTGGATTCATGTTATGTTTAAAGATAATTTGACATTTTTGGAAAAATATATATTTTTAAAGTTTTTAAAAACAAAAATAGTGTTTAATCAAACAACAATTTTGCGGACCCCCTGCAGTACCTCCACGGACCCCCTAGGGGTTGCGGACCCCCTGTTGAAGACCTCTGATTGAAGGGAACCGTTAAGGAATCAGGATCGTTAAGAGGGAATTGTTAAGGAACCGGAATAGTTAAAATCCAAAAGAATCCCAACCCCATTTCACGGCACTTCGTTCTTGTAGTGGTGGAAAAGAGCCTATAGTCATTCGAAGAACAAACCCTGAGAGGAAAGACAGCCTTTTTACCTTCCAGCCTGGGACGTCCTTCATGATAATGGCCTCTTCCTCTAGATTCTCCTTCAGCGTCCGTAATGTGCTGTGAGTCAAAGTTTAAATTCCAGTCAGTTAACCACTTTCAACCTGATGTCCCTATTTTTGACCATTTGTCTTTATAGGCAAACCTACTCTTTTCTTTTTTACAGCCGACCTACAAACTCAGACTGCCATGATGCGACACGTTCTGTTCATGCGACACCATAGTACAACTAAGTAATAAATATGGCTTGTGGATAAAAGGTAGTGTTAAGTAATAGTTTTTGGTTAAAACAAATTTTGTGGGGGGGGGGGGGGATTTTGTAAAAAAGTTAAAGCTCGCCATATTCATTAATAATTGCTATAGTATTGAGTGTTTGTTCAGTAACATGGGTCTGCCCGTCTCTCTTTAATGAACAGAAAATACATTTTCAGGTGGGTTGCCAATTTCATCCAATCAGAGAGAGTACCGATTTCAATTATGTTTGTATAAAATTCTGATCCTTACTAAAGAGCTGAAGAGACGGGGAGACCCCCATTACTGAACAAACACTCAGCAATTACAGCTATCAGAATAGAATTATAGAGCTATACAACACTTATTTTAACAAAACACATCATTACTACACCTTCCAAAATATGGGTGATACCACAACATTTAGAATAGGGAGCTGTGTGTGTGTGTGTGTGTGTGTGTGTGTGTGTGTGTGTAAAAGTATGCATTCACCTCCGATCATATTCTGCTTGCAGCAAGGGCAGAAGAGCTACCCTGGCCTCCAGCTCCTCGATCAGCAACCTCCTACAATGTGCACACATGTGACACTGTGTCAGCTCGTGAATAATATATTACATACATTTGGAATGGGGGGGGGGGTTCACCGAAAATAGCCGATTTACATGCTCACAACGCATCATAAGCTTGTAGATCAGCTATTTTCGGCAAAAATATTTGAAGCCCATGGGAATTCATTCAACTAAGTATATAGGGCCAATATACAAATATGGTTAAACAGTTAGAAGGCTCATCTCACCTCCTCTCTCTGTTCCATTTAAACAGCCTCCAGTAACCAAACACCATCAATCCAATTCCAATGCCAAACATGCTATAGCCTGCAAAGGAAATAATTAACATTAGAAAGGCACCACTAGGGATCATTTCTGTGCCGGAATCCGGACTCACTTTCCGTCGCATTCTCAGCTCCTGGTACACTTTCAATATGATCCATACATTTCTATATTATGGCATAAAAATTATTTAAAAAAAAAGACCACTTCATTATAATTATTCTTTTATCCTTTTAGCCTAAATGTCTGACTGTACCTCGTGCTGTTTACATTTCTGACTAATAGTCAAGTCATCTTTTTTACATGTTATCATATTTTAATGCCATTTAATTAGCGTTACCACAACTACTTATTCTGTACTTCTGTTCTCTTGAGTTTATATACCTGTATGTTTCATACCTTACACACAGTTCTGTCAGGTTCTCCTCTAGACTGAGGGCTTATCTGGGTCATCCTTTTAGCATTATTTTGTATAAATCTGTGCCACCGTGCCATGTTTATGTGAATTGTTAAAGTTTTCAATCAATGGAACCATTGGCGCAAATGTGTGTATGTCAGAATCTGGACAATGTGGGCTATTTGCTTTTTCTTTCCGTTATTTTACTGTGGTGTGTTCTTAATTGTGATATGGATCTCCCTGGGTCTGAAATAAAGATTTTATTGTATTATTGTCGTGCTGGCTGCAATGACAACTCAATGTCCCTCGGGAAGTTATGTCTGTCTATCAATCTATGGTGAAAGCTGATTACAAATATATAAAAATCACACGCCCAGTTGCAGACCAAAACTCTACAGCCTCTTGTCCCTCGGGAACATTACATTTGATTTCAATGACAGGGTAAATCAGTGCAGTGCCGCTGACAATAAACAGACTGCAGTGGCTCACATGCATCTGTCACAACATTAGCCATGGTTCACATGACGGTCGTGGATGAACTTCAACCTGGTGTTTGCACATTCTCCATTTACAGCCTGCATATATACATAAACGTTCATATTTCAAATATAAAGTGCTTACCCCATGGTCACGGATGGATACAATTCTACTCGGGCCCACACAAGTACCCGTATCTTCCGTATTGTTCAATAAAAAGCATTTTAATCCGATCGGCGGCCATTTTCTCATAGAGTTATAATGTATCATAGTGCAATACTCCTCCCAACCGATAGGATCGCGTAGTGGAAAGCATATGGGGAAAATGGCCATCGATCAGATTAGAATGCTTTTTAATTAACAATACAGAAATTACGGGTACTTCTGAGGGCCCGTACGCAATTGTAACATCCGTGGCCACGAGGTCAGCACTTTATATTTGAAATCTGAACGTTTAAGTAGATGTACGGGCTTGGGCTGTAAATGGATAAAGTGCAAACACCAGGTTGAAGTTCATCCATGACTGTCATGATATGACAGTCATGTTTCAGGGCTATCACAACATAAACACAGGCGACACAAAGCCACTGAAACGCAGCCAAACGTATGTCAGACAGCAAGACAATATTGCATTGCACTGAACACACATACACCAGCTTGAGAACAGCCTTATAACTGAATCAGAGCATAGCGACAGAGGCATTAGCCTGACTGTTAGCAAGCGCTAGCCGTTTAGCATCTATGCCTGTGTCTGTCAGACATAGTTTTCACATTAAGATCTCACTAAAACAAAGTAACGTTATATGTTGTAGTTCAGTACCAGATAGTCCTCGTTTGGGCAGGTTCCTTTTATAATCGATAGGACCATAACCTCCCGGAGGAGGCATGTCCTGCTTCACCTTGGACGCCGCCATTTTCCTGCCAGCCAGCCTTTGCTCCTGGACCAAAACAGTAACACATACGCGTCGTATGAGGTCACGTGACAATTGTGAGGTAGTTTACTGGAGTATTTCCAATTTTCAGTACTTTTACTTACTTCTACTCCACTACATCTCAAAGCAAGGCACATATTATACTTTTACTCCACTTCAATCATCTGAAAACTTTAGTTACTATAGTTACTTTGTAGATTCTTATTTTTATTTTCAACCTAGCCCTAAGAATGTCTGTGATACATACACATCATGTATAAATACATGAAAAGTATGTAAGATCACAGGGCTACACTTCAACCCCATTAGAAAATAGCCGATCTACAAGCTCACAATGAGCGTGTAGATCTGCAATTGTTTTTCTTTTTAAGTGTACATTTTATACATTTGAAAACATGTGAAATGGGACATTCTGCACAATGAGTATACTTTAGGTACTTTTAGTACATTTTGATACCAATACTTTGGTATACTGGTACTTTTACTAAACTCTTTAGTCGTTATTTTTTAATGAGTACTCTTTCCACCACTGGCCGCTGTTGTGTCTAGCTTTGCCTTAATAATAATAATACTACATCAAACTTATATATTGGTTGGCATTACCAGTTTAGCCGATCTACTAATTAAAGATGAAATCAAATGCCCCAAAACAGCTGATCTGATCTACAAAGTCACAAAGTGTAGAACAGCTATTTTCGAGCATCAAAGCAGGATTTGTAGTTTTGCAAATGTGTGGAGCGGATACGGAAACGGTCTATCTGCGTAGCATAGAGACACACGGGGACTACAAATTTCACGCCCACTTTTGAGACAGCGCCGCTACTCGAGGTCCGTTAGAACGATGAACTGCAGCTGCCAATGCAATCCCTATGAGAGGATATGAGAATTAGCCTACTTTTGAAATATTCGTACATTAACTGGAGACGATATTGATTTAAATAAAAATATGTTTCCAAATGTATGGAGTGTCTTTGTCAACATATCTTCTTGTTTTCTTAATAG
The DNA here is from genome assembly GCF_963280865.1 of Gymnoscopelus braueri. Lineage (NCBI taxonomy): Eukaryota > Metazoa > Chordata > Actinopteri > Myctophiformes > Myctophidae > Gymnoscopelus > Gymnoscopelus braueri. The sequence goes on from NC_137611.1 coordinate 11,107,492, forward strand.
TTGATGTGTTTCACATTTAATTTGCCACTTTAACGAGTTACCCATAATGCTAACACAGCAGAGGGTAGACAGCAGACAGGCATTTCAGTGACATCACTGTCTTTACGAGCGCCGAGCGCCGACCGACAGCGTACCCCACTGTAGTAGAGGCAGGAGAGGCGGTCGCCTGCCCAACTAAGATCTCGCCTCCCCTAAAAAAAAAAATAACCCGAAAATGTGTCATTGCGTGCTTAATGTCCTCAAAGTCACGCATCCAACAAGCTTTGAACTGAGCAGATTGGACCTTCTGTTCCAGAGATAATGACCAAAACCTATTGAAAACGGCCACTTTCGCCAGTTTTCTGGGTATTGAAAACCTCAAGGGATGCGTCCGTGATGCGACCACTTAAAGTCTGGATCTCCGATGCTAGCGGTTTTGACATACTGATGGAGTATATTATAGTATATTGTGGGTAGTATATCGAGATGAAAGATATGGGACATTAAAAAGGACAAATTAAACAAATGGGACAGATTATTAGAACACAAAAAAAATCGCTACAGCCTCAGTAGTTAACCAGTGAAATTACGGTATTTTACAATGCCTCTCATAGAGATTGCATTGAGAGCTGCAGTTCATCGTTCTAACGGACCCCGAGTGTCAAAAGTGGGCGTGGATTTGTAGGCCTTCCGCTTCCGGCCGTGTGTCTCTATTGGGGGTGCGGGCTCTAGACCGGATCTGAGCAGTGCGTAGTAACCTTTTTACCGTCCGTTTCCGTTTCCGCATCCGCTCCGGTTGTTGGTTGCACAATACCCGTCGTCGTTGACGTCGTCGTCGCGGTTGTTGCGTCGTTTCGTTTTGTTACTGCGTCGTCTCTTCGGTCTGTGTTTGTTGTTGTCAGCCAGCCTGTGTTTTTTTTTCTCCTTCCAAAATGGCGGCAAGCAGCGCGGAAGCTCCCGAGTCATGGTACCTGGCCCTGCTGGGCTTCGCCGAGCACTTTCGCACGTCCAGTCCGCCCAAAATCCGCCTGTGCGTCCATTGTCTGAAGGCCGTGTTCCAGTTCAAGCCCCCGCAGCGGGTGGAGGCCCGCACCCACCTCCAGCTGGGCTCGGTGCTGTACCACCACACCAAGAACACCGAGCTGGCCCGCAGCCACCTGGAGAAGGCGGTGAGACTTGAGAGAGACTCAACAACAACAAAAAAAAAACACACCATAACTAAATATATACGGACATAATTCACGCAATGTGTTGAAAGTTTTGTCCTCATTCTGCATTATCTATTTAATTTAATGTGGGTCCATTTGGTTCCATCTGTACACTCGAGAGAGACGCGTAAACACGCAATAACTAAATTATAAGGACATGATTCACAATGTGTTCAAGTTGTGTCCTCATTCTGCATAGGACCAGCATAACTCTGAGAGTGTACAGATGTAACCAAATGGGTCCATTTGGTTGCATCTGTACACTCTCAGAGTTGCAGACGCGTAAACACACAATAACTAATTTTAAGGACATATTCACAATGTGTTAGTTTTGTCCTCATTCTGCATTATCTATTGGTGGTTTTACATTTCACGTTGATTTGAATGATGTTGTTGAATCGTTTACTTTTGCTTTCTCTTCCCCAGTGGTTCATCTCTCAACAAGTATCCTTTTTTCCCCTTCTGTGCACCATATACTGTATAGCACAGTGATTCCTTGAATCTCTGAGCTTGTTTTAGATCTGCCGTTTTCAACTAATGTTAGCCTATATTTTTTTGCTGAATGTCCACCACCTGTTATGACATGCCCAGGGACGCAAGGGATACTATAATATCACTAGTCTATTCTCATTTACCTAGTGGAGACCCCCTGGAAGCCCACCAAGGACCCCTGGCGGTACCCGGACCCCACGTTGAGAGCCATCGCTATACATAATGTTCAGTAGAATTGTTAAAGTAACACATTAGGCATTACTAGCACTTGTAAAGTTGTTTAATTCTTTAACCAATAATATCAGATTGCTCAATTTGAAGATGTCAAATTTGAAGCGGCAAGTCTTCTGTCGGAGCTCTACTGCCAGCAGGTAGGTGATGTATTTCAAGTAGCCCGCTGCTATAATATTCTGTATGAAATAAAACATTCACATTTCAGTGGAAACTATAACCACTTCAGTCCTATAGTATATTTGTCATATAACAAATTGTGAAAATAGCTGGTGATCTACAAGCTCACAACGCTTCACGTTGTGAGCTTGTAGATCTGCTATTTTCGCGATTGTAGACAATTGTGGGAAATTAATGGTTAATATGGTTGTGGTTAATCAAGCTTTAGAATACTGCCTTACACTGTACTTAGTCATTATTGCAGTTACATAGTTTAACTTGCTTTTTGATTCATTTGAAGAATTTGGTGGACTCCGCAAAACCACTGTTGCGGAAAGCCATCCAGATTTCCCAACAAACTCCCTACTGGCACTGCAGACTTCTATTCCAACTGGCGGTAAGATAACCCAACATTATGGCAGAAACCGACTCCTAGATCTCACTATTCCAGATTCCTGTGGCCACTGGATTTACAACATGGTTAATGTATGTGATGTCTCTCTCTCTCTTTGCGTCTCTCTCAGCAACTACACACACTAGAGAAAGATTTGGTGTCAGCATGTGACCTCCTGGGCGTGGGAGCCGAGTATGCGAGGGTTGTGGGTTCAGAATACACCAGGTAAAGGGTATTTACATATCAATAAGATATTTATCTTTGTACCTTAAGTCCTTGTCATTACTGCAGTTAAGTATTTTTTTGTGCCTTTCTTTCCTTCTCTACAGAGCCCTGTTCTTACTAAGTAAAGGAATGGTGAGCTTAAATCATTTCCCACTTTTTGAAGTCATATGACGCACATTGCTATGTTGTATCACATTACAGTATCACGTCTCTCAACCTAGTATTGTTTACATAACTTGTCTTCCTCATCTGAAGTCAGAATGAAAGTAACTTGTGAAGTTTTATGAACAAAGCTGCTTCATAAAGTCATTGCTAGCATAAGTTAGAGATTTGATTGGGGGGGACAAATCATTTTATACATGCGTAGACCATCAACAATAGCCTAAGTAAGTTTCACATTCTCTTAACTGATTCACTGCCAATCCCGTAGATCTACGCGAACCTATTTAAAGCCGCCACGTGCCAATCGCGTAGATCTACGTGAAAAAAAAAAAAAAGATCTAGACTCCTATCCACTTCCTTGTTAACTTAAAACTTAAAAAATCTGTATCTCGGCTCCTGAGTACTTTTTTTGTTTTTCAATGAAAAACTCTGGCACTGGCTAAAAAAATATGAAAATACCTCTGGCAGTTAATGGGTTAATGACTTTCACTTTAGTTTCCTTGTCTGTATTGCGATCTTTATAATCTTCACCAATGAGAACAAAACTCATTCACAAGAACAATGTTGGTGTATCTAACAGATTTGCAGAAAAAAAGGTGTGTACATACATTATTTGTATTTTTGTACATGCATAGATTATCATCTACAATGCAACTCCTTGTAGTTGGCATTTCCTGGTTTTACAAAGACAAGATGCCAGTGTAGTGAGCATTCAGTGTCATCTTCCAGTGACATGCGTACTGAATGTGAGCTCAATTGACATTTCCAAGCAGAAAAGTTAAAATAATCCTTTGTCCCGACTGCGTCCTAGAGATGATATATGTTTGTCCCAAATACATATTTTATCGTCCCCAAATGCCTAGTACTGCACTCATTAAGTCTGATTTATACTTCAGTGTCACACACCGAAACTAGGCAATTTACAATTTAGCCATTTATCCAGGGCCACTTATCAGTGCAAGATCGGAGTCAATAAACGAGGTAAATAGACTCAAGTAGAGTGCAGCCGATTTAACCAATTTAGCTGATTTACAAGCTCACAACGCATTAGGAGCTTGTAAATCTGCTATTTCCAACGGGCGACATGGCACCCTTGTACGACAGAGCATAACTTGGGCATTAGACACCTCTCGCGAGAACATTAAATACCATGCATGTAACAGACAATTATCTAACATGGGAACAGACACAAAAAACTACTCCATAAAGGGGGCCAGCCCAGTGTACAGCCCTTGCCTGGTATTTCATTGTTAAAAAATCTGTTATGGATTCCATGTGGGATAGGGGCATTGTGACTGAGCTCACTGTACATATTGTCCCTGTATCTGTGGCACTGCAGTTGCTGCTGATGGAGAGGAAGCTGAGTGAAGTGAACCCTCTGCTGACGCTGTGTGGGACCATCGTGGACAACTGGCAGGGAAACCCCATCCAGAAGGAGTCCCTCAGGGTCTTCTTCATGGTGCTGCAGGTCACACATTACCTGGACGCTGGACAGGTACAACAACAATGGACCGCGTATTGTTTCTCAACCGTTTTTAATTTCAAGGACCCCCAGTTTGACATGCATTAGGCCACAGCCCCCCTTTATTTCTTGGACCCCAATCTGCACTGTATTAATTTAACACTGAGAGTAAACAAATGGAACCAAATGGACCTGTAAGGGTCCAATTTGGTTCCATTTGAACACCCTCAGAGTTACAGACCTGTAGGGGTCCATTTTGGTAGTTAATCGATTATCTGGGGATGCCCCTCAAGGCCTGTACCCCATGTGGGGACCAGTGATGTAGTGTATATTCTCTCGATATATGGTAAAGCACTTTGAGATCAGTACTTATGAAAGGTGTCTTCCACCAAAAAAGTTTGTGTGTACTCAACTTGGTTCTCTCAGGTGTCATCTTGGTAATGCCCAACGTGCAGTAAGTTAATGACTAACCAGGCAGTTAGTTCTCTGTCTCCTCTATATTATACCGTATACATGGTGTTATTAGTTTGTTACTGTGCTAATATTGTAATTGTGAACATGCTGATCAGGTGAAGAGTGTGAAGCCGTGTCTGAAACAGCTTCAACAGTGTATCCAGACTATCTCCACTCTCCATGACGATGAGATCTTACCCAGCAATCCAGCTGACCTCTTCCATTGGCTGCCTAAGGAGCACATGTGTGTGCTCGTGTACCTGGTGAGATGCAACTGCTGCACAGGAGCATGTGTAACGCACGCACACACACACTCTGTGGTCAGATATAATGAATAGAAAAATAAGAATCTTGTGGATCTTGGGATCCACATGAACTGCACAGCTCCAATGTGGATCTTGGACGTTCGTGTGAACATATTATGACATCGTTGGACTATGACATCTATGAAGTATGACTACAAATTTAGCAAGGTTTCAGCCTGATCCGAGCACCACTGACATCCATTATAAAATAATACTTCATATAACTTGAAAAAAAGATCAGACTGGATTTACTTCTACTTTGTAGTGAAGCGTAGTGTTGAAGGAAAGCCTAGTTCTTATAGAGCCACACAATAAAGACTTCTACTTTGTATTCTGGCAATTCAATGATGTCATATTGAAGACGTCAGTCTTGTCCACATTCGGGTAGTATAAGGCTTCAGCTCCATTGGCTTCCAATATAAAATACAAAAATATTGAATGAATTATAAAACATAAGTTAGTCCACTGGCAGTGTGCACAAGAAAGTTGGCACTGATCCGTCCAGTGGTTTGCCAGATTATCTACGGACAACACACACACAAACTGACCCTCTCATAGACGGCTAGACTCCTGCAGAGTCACGGCATAAAAACACTGACTCCATACATTGACCTTTTGAATGTGATTTACAACCGTAACATAGAATAACGTATCTTGTATTGCTTTCATTCCCCCCCCAAAAAAACAGGTGACTGTGATGCACTCCATGCAGGCCGGCTATTTGGAGAAGGCTCAGAAGTACACAGATAAAGCACTCATGCAGCTGGAGAAGCTGAAAAGTGAGTGTCGTTTGTAGAAGCTGACTTTGGGCCGATGCGGATAACGGCCAATATACGGGCCAGACCGATATATCATGTGACAGCTCTCATAGCCGGTGTGTTCCCTATCCGTATCAGTGACTTTGAATTGACCCAGATGTGCTTGTTGTTTTGTTGAAGTGCTGGACAACAGTCCCATTCTGTCCACTCTGCAAGTCATCCTCCTGGAGCACATCATCATGTGCCGGCTGGTCACTGGACACAAGGCCACCGCCTTACAGGAGGTGGGTAAACGCTATGATATGTCCCATGTATGAGCTGTGTGTGTGCTACTGACCAACTGATGGCATCTGAAGAAAATAATAGGTTCTGGCCCTCTAGCTTCTGCTAGTCTACTTATAATAATATTGAGCTTTAACTTTTTTAAACAAAAACATATCACGTTCATCTAAGTGGTTTAGATACATAGGGTTAATACTTGTTCTCATATGATGATGATGATTCTGATTACTCTTTATTCAGATTTCTCAAGTGTGCCAGCTTTGCCAGCAGTCTCCCAGGTTGTTCACCAACCACGCTGCCCAGCTTCACACACTACTGGCAAGTATAGGTCTCCAGCCCAACACACACGCACACACACTCACGCACGGACAGGTTTGGGATCCGTAACCGGAGTAACCGGTTCCACCACATTTGGAACCGTTTCCGGAATCACACTGTCAGAGCTGGTATGTGGACTTAACACCTGCTGTACATTTACAATGCTGGTTGGTTCTCCAACTTTTTAATTTCAAGGACCACCTTAACTCTTGACAGTGGAACCAAATGGACCAGTAATTGGTTCCATTTGTACACTGTCAGAGTTACAGACCTGTAAGGGTCCATTTGGAACCCCCTATAGGAATCGCTAAGGAATCGGACCGTTAAGAGAGAACAGGGTTCTCTCTTAACTGTTTTCCAGGCCTGAAAAAGGTTTGGAATTAATCAATTGTTTTGGAAAATGTTTGGATATACATTGTTTTTGGCTATTGATTGTGTTAACAAAAAACACGTCCCATGTCTAACATGTAACACGTAAAATGTAGCGCTGCGTGAGTGCGGCCTAATAAATACAGGACGTCACGCGTCAAAAATAATAGATCTACATGCAACATGTTGCACTGCGATATGTTGTTCCTGCTATAGGCCTGGAACTGGGTTGAAACATTTTGGAAAATGAATTGGTAAAAATGTGTGGGAACCCTGAGAGAATCGTTAAGGAACCGGAATCGTTAAAATCCTAAAGGATCCCAACCCTACACACACACACACACACACACACACACACACACACACACACACACACACACACACAGAGACTGAGAAAGGAGTCAGTCATAGACGTGTGTCCATTCCTCTGATCATTCCCAGGGTCTGTACTGCATCTCAGTGAACTGCATGGACAACGCCGAGGCTCAGTTCACCGCTGCACTACAAGTAAGTCCATTATATGAACAACATTTATAGGCAGTGGCATATACATCTCATAACTCAATCAAATTTTAGAAAGTTTTTGAACAAAAATGTAATGGAGTGGAACATTGGCTGCTAAGGGCTTGATGATACTTAGTTGGGCCACGGTGCTGTGCTCTGAAAATAGCAGATCTACAAACTCTACAACGACAAAATACTGCTAAAAAGTGAGTTTTAGTATCATTGTTGAGTGAAAAATTAAATCACCATAATAATCAGCGTTGCACTGAGACACACACACACAGAGGTGAAATGCATATTTTTGCCCTCCCTTTAGCAATGGTGATCCGTTTGTTTAACTGAGAAGACGATAGAAGGCGCCGGAAATGTCATCTCGGTGTCAGTCCACTGAGCTGTAGCCTACTCTTTATATTCATTAAAAAAATAGGTGTAATTGTGTAGCCTAAATGTACTATTTGATTAAAACTAAGCACCTCAACCCACAACGTTCTATAGGAAAACAATGGGTTTGCTGGTGAGACGTCTCGTGTGATCGCCCCCTAAGAAAGAACACTATCGGTCACGTCACACGACCGAATAGTTTGACTCCCTGTTTTTTCCTCCCTCTCTCTCTCTCAGCTGACAACGCACCAGGAGCTATGGACGTTCATCGTCACCAACCTGGCCACCGTCTACATCCGAGAAGGCAACAGACACCAAGAGGTCAGACTGAGAGACAGGTCATTTGCTCCATCATGTGTAGGAGTAGGCCTTATTATCTAGACTTCGGTACTAAGTGTATTTTTTTTTCTACCCACAGCTCTATAGTCTTCTTGAGAGGATCAATCCCGACCACAACTTCCCTGTTAGGTAGGTAACTTTTCCCACCTATATAATCCCCATAGAATCAAACCTATATGATTCAGAGCTTTTGTTTTGTTTAGTTTTTTTAAAGACATTCATGTTACTTCCAGCTCTCACTGTCTGCGAGCCGCAGCGTTCTACATCAGAGGGCTCCTGTCGTTCTTCCAGGGACGTTACAACGAGGCCAAGTAAGTGTTCTGAACATTTCTACTGACAAATCTTACCACTGGCGTCCCTATTTTGGGCATGTTATATCTCACATTTTTTGTACCCAAAGACACTTTACATGATGGGGAGGAGGAGACTTTATTAATGTCTAAATTGACATTGCAGGAGGTTCCTGAGGGAGACCCTGAAGATGTCGAATGCAGAGGATTTAAATAGGCTGACGGCCTGCTCACTGGTCCTGCTGGGACATATATTCTTTGTCCTGGGAAACCACAGGGTAAGGATAAGAAAACCCTCCTCATCCATTGGACCATGTACAGTAGCAGCAGCAAAGCGGCATCTCTCTGGTACGAACGATGTTCTTGAACCCGTGTTCTTCTGAATTCATTGTTTCCTCCCAGGAAAGCAGCAACATGGTGGTACCTGCCATGCAGCTGGCCAGCAAGATCCCTGACATGTCCGTCCAGCTCTGGTCCTCCGCGCTCCTCAAAGGTATGACTGCAGCACCGGAGTGCTTATTTGAAAATAAGCAAAACAAGCACACAAAGATTGTATTTTTTTTTTCCTCTTTTGCTCTAATCTAATCCATGTGATCCTCACTCCTAATGCTGTTGAACTCCCTGCAGATCTGAACAAGACATGTGGGAACACCATAGATGCCCACGAGGCCGCCCAGATGCACCAGAACTTCTCCCAGCAGCTCCTACAGGACCACATGGCTGCCTGTGGCCTGCCTGAACACAACCTCGTCAGCGTAAGCGCACCTCATCTCAAGTCTCTATTTTGGGCATCTCATTATAGGCGGACATTTTCTACATTTGTTTGCAAAAATAGCCGATCTACAAGCTCACAACGCGTTGCGTTGCGCCGCGAGCTTCTATTTTCACAAACCTACTTTATCACACAAACATAATCCCCTTTTAGTTTTTCAATTTTTAACTAGTTTATTTTCCCAATAAAGTCGTTTTTATTCTGTTTCTATAAAGCCACTTTGAGTGCCTAGAAAAGCGCTATATAAACTGTACAGGGTCCCCACGGTCATGAAATTCCTGGAAATATTTTGAAATTGAAAAAAAAATAATCCAGTACTGGAAAAGTTTGGGAATTGATCAAAGGTCCTGGAATTCATCAAGGGTCCTGGAAAAATATTTGGCTATGCATTGTTTTTGGCTATTGATTTTGTTAATACAAAACATTTTCATAAACATGTATAACATTACACGAAATATGTAACATAAGTAGTTTTTTGCCGAACTGGCTGTGTGATGGCATATATTATTTAAATAAAATAAGTCATACGGATGCCATAATGAGTCTTCCAGTGAGCTATGCCCTAATTTTGCACGAAATTTTGAATGAAATTGTACTATTCTATATTCTATGCTTTATTTTTGCTACACTGCCTATCTTTGGGCATTCTACATAGGAGTAAGAGACACATTATTGCGCTGAATGATTGTTATATAGGCCTGGAAATTGGGCTAAATATTCTGGAAAGGTTTTGGAAAAGTTTTGGAAATTCATTGCTAAAAATGTGTGGGGACCCTGACTGTATGAATTATTATTATTTTAAAATGTATTTTATTATATAATTATAAACCCGGCTCAGGAGGTTGAGCGACCACTTGGGAATCGAAAGGTTCCCATTTTGATCCCGGGCTTCCCGTGTTACTGTCCATGTGTCCTTGAGCAAGACACTGAACCCCCAACTGCTCCTGATGAGCAGGTTGGTGCTTTGTATGGTTTCCACAGCCATCGGACGTGTGTGTGAATTGGTGAATGTAAAGCGCTTTGGATAAAAGTGCTATATAAATGCAACATTTACCATTGTACCATTTATCTATGTTTTGCTTTCTGTCTGTGTGTCTCTTACAGTGGACAGACGGCCTTCCTCCGGTGCAGTTCCAGGCCCAGAATGGACCCAACACCAGCCTGGCCAGCCTGCTCTGAGAGCAGAGCCTGCACTGAAAGAGACAGGAAAAGATAGAGAATGGAGAAAAACTAAAAAAAGAAGATGATTCTTCTTGGAGGATGCTAGAGTATAATGACCAGTTTGACGGTAAACAAGATTGTGTGTGTGTGTGTGTGTGTGTGTGTGCGCGTGTGTGTTGTGCACGTTCAGTGGCAGCCTCCACTGACTGTGACATTCCTGCAGCAGCAACCAAGATGTATGACGTTGGTTTTGTGTCATCCCTTCCCAATGTTTAATTTCCTCCCATCCTAGTTCAGCACCAAGTGTACCCCACCCCCACACTGGACTGAAAAGACATATGTATTGTATATTAACCACTTGCAGCCTGGCATCCCTATTTTGGGCGTGTCACTATAGGCAAAACATTTGTATTTTTTGTAAGAAAAAAAAAAAACCCAAATAGTAGATCTACAAGCACACATGTCATTTTGGCGTTGTCATTACAGGCACATATTTAAAAAAAAAAACATTAACAAAATTAAAGGAAAAATAGCTAATCTACAAGCTCACAGCGATGCATTGTCTGCTTGTAGATGGGCTATTTTGGAAAAATCTAATCATTTGAATGGGGACTAAGTGGTTATGGCTGGCTACCCGTATTCTGCACTTCTCTCAGAGTATTGGCTTTCGCTAGGCATTGCTCGTGACACTTTGCCAACTTTAAAACAAAAGTATGAAAGTACAAAGTAAATTGAATTAGTCTTGAATTACATGGTTGAATTAGCATTGATGTCCAAAAGCACTGGTCACGGTGACTGAGGGAATGTGCTTACATTATAGCCTGCCCATTAACCACTTAAACCCTCTATACTTAGTGCAACGGACCTGAGTTGCAACAGTGCTTTTTACTCTCTTTTTTTCCCCTCTGCACCAAAAATAGACTATCTACAAGGAGCTTGTAGATCGGCTATTTTTTGGCGAACGTTACCCCCCAGGATAGGGATGCTGGGGTTCACCTGTATGAATTGTAATTGGTCAGCATCATTGCTGCTATAACGAGCCAGTTGCAGCCACACCGGTTAAGTTAAGATGCATATTGTTGCTGTCGGGTGAAACCTTGTTTGTCCAAAACTGTTACTTTTTCGGAAATTGAAAGAATAACCTGTGTTACAATGGCTCCAGTGTAGTTATTATTTTTGTCACAAGCTCTTGTTAATACTTTGCATTGGTTAAATATTTATAACCACTTCCTACCTGGCATTCCTATTTTGGGAATGTCATAAATCTTTCAAAAACAGTTGAAATGGCAGATCTAACAAGCTCACAGCACATTGCAACGACGGCGTCATACGACACAGTATAAAATAGGCCTAGGCATTCATTCATGAAACGCATAAAAAAAGGAAATTTGGAGATACATGTTTTCTGCCGACAGTGATGATATTAAGTCTTGAGTTTTGGTATCTTGTTGATGGGGAGGTTTCGGTGGGTCGGTCGAGAACATTTATCTCAGCCGTACTCATCCAGGGAGGTGAGGAGGAGGAGGGCATGAAAATCCATATTCTGAGGGGAATATTAGCCAAAAATGGCAGGTCTATAAGCTGTAGATCGGCTGCCTATTTTTGGCAAATTGGTCCAAGTATATGTGGCCAACTCAGGTCCAATTTACTAAGTCTAGAGGGTTTATGAAGTGATTAAATCCATCACTGTATCAAGTCTCAAGCAGAAGAGTGGATTTAATGACCCCATGAGATTTTCTTTAAATATATATATACAGACACTCGCTTGCTTGACATCAAATCACATTTATTAACAATAACAATGGAATTATTATTATTTTTACAGTAAAAGCAACATTGTAACCCGTGAGTAGGTTTGACTTCCATGTTCTTCCTGTATCCAGCCCCTTTGACCGTATTAATTTCCAGTGTGCTTTAGTGAATATATGCTGTGTACATTTCCTTTGGATTCTTCCAGTGAATTAGAAACCACTATTTCTGCTAAATAGGATGATTGAATGTTTGCACATATGTTGTTTCATATGATGAAACCCCTATATTTAAATATGTTGTCACTGTTAATAACTATTTTGGCTTTCCATGAATACTCCCTCTGGCAATAGGCAATTAACATGAGCGTCAGAGAAAATAAGTGACTTATTCCAACCAGGTGGGGGTACTATAGAGCTGTATTTGAACAATTATTTTCTTTTTGATTTTCTCATTTCTTATTTGGTATTTTTCTTTTATGTACAGTGCAGACTTAGTCTGAGAGCCATAAACAAAGTTTAAAAACAGTGAGAACTTTCCTAAGCAGCACATTTATTACATCTTTTTAAGGTTTTATCCCATTAATACTCTGGCAGAAACTTTGTTTTATAAGGCTGTCGCAGAAAATGGAGACCTTTTTAGATTTCCTAGTTATTTTAGCCGGTTATTTTATTCATTAGTGTGTATTAAAACCGAATGCAATGTGTTTATTGTCAAGGTATTTAATATTTTAACTGCCTTTACATCCAATGCATCATTTTTTTAAATAAATTTTCAAAATTACAATTGTTTTTATTGTTACTTATTAAGTAGTTTCACTACTTTACATGTGTATTACATTTTTTTTTTACTTAAGAGTGTACACATGTAACCAGATGTACCCTCTTTAAGAATGAGTAATCATTGCGAGTTTGTTCAGTAATGGGTCTTCCCATCTCACCAGCTCTTCAGTAAATATCTTAGCAGGTGGGTTGCCAATTTCATTCAATCAAGAGAACCCATGTATCAGTTTCAATTTGTCTAATTGTTTTGTTTCATCACTTGCTATTTCACTTGCTTACTCTGTACTGTATGAGTTCTAGCTCCCGATTGGATCCATTTGGTATCCTGGCCTGAAAACGTATGTTGTTCTCACTAAAAAGCTGGAGAGACATGGAGACCCCTGTTACTAAACAAACACTCATTATCAATGATTACTATGCATATAGAGCTATTTAACACTTATTTTAACAAAGAAATATCAACAGCACCTTTAACACTACGGGTTTGACTGAAGTTGAGCTTACATCCTTGTTGAGCACATCTTAAAGGGATATTTCACTTACAAACATTTGGGTAATTTTAACGTCTACTGAGGCCTTTGTGAGCAGCCCAGACAGTTTTTAAGTTGGAAGGGGGTGTGTCTGATCAAATGAATATCAAATATCTAAACACTGAACTTAAAAACGGTCTTGACCTGGATCTATTCCTATTAAGTGTTTCCAGTAAGTCCAATTACTTTATTGAACTTTAGTATTCCATTAGACAGCATGACTGGACTGCAACAATTGTATACTGTATGAAATACATTTGTCTGACATTGGTCTACAATACATTGAAACTACTGGTGCACATAGTGGATCACTGAGAAATAATGTATGGATTTGCAGCAGTTAATCAGGCGTATAGGACAACACAGGATGTAACATAGTGGGCTTATGTCTTAGACCACTGGTTCTCAAACTGTGGGTTGGGACCCACAAATATGGGGAGGGGGAGGGGGGGGGGGGGTCCCCAGAGGATTTTGGGGGGTCCCCAGATGATTTGCTTAATGTGCAACATTACATTGTTTTCTCACTCAACAGTAAACAAACCAACACACAGTATAAGTGTATACAGGGTATCTGCACATTTCTAAAGTGACAATTTAAGAACTTGTAAGACCTTTTTAATACCTCTAAAATAAAATGGCCATTACTGCATGAAAAACAATCAACAATCTGTACTATTAAAAATGGTCAAACATTGGCCAAATTGTCAAATATTACCAAAGAAAGAGGCACACATATTTTTCTGCGGAACCGAGTCAAACTAAATGAATGTCTTAATTCCTAAGTGCTTGTCAGGGTGGGTCCCCAGTTGAAATGTGATTATTTTGGAGCTTGAAATGTTTGAGAACCACTGTCTTTTTCAGAGCAGTTTGATTGACTTCTCTCCAGTAGTGGAAGAAGTACTCAGATCTTTTATTTAAATCATGGGTCTTCAACAGGGGGTCCGGGACCCCTAGGGGGTCCTCAGAGTTACCACAGGGGGGCCGCCAAATCTTTGTGTGATAGGAATTTGTTTTCTTTCTTTTTCTTCTTTTTTACATTAATCATGCATCCCTATTCTGGGGGGAACATGTGCCAGCCCAGAAATAGCCGATTTACAAGGTCACAACGAATTGTGCTGCGACGCATTGTGAGCTTGTAGATCAGATATTTTCGGCAAAGACGTTTGGTGTAGAGGGAAAAAAGAGCCGACCAAGTACAGAGCTGATGGTCAAATTTACTAAGAGGTTTTAAGTGGTTAAATGTCTGAAAATATACACATTAAAATGAATCCAACAAATTTATATAAAAGATAATGTGTAACAAATAAGAAATGTGTAACAAATGATAGTGCTGTTAAACAAGTATATGAAGCTATCTATGAAATCAATTAAAAGGTTTAATCTGCAACATATTGTATACAGTATGAAGTGGGGGGTGCCTGCTTCATCTCTCTCAGCTAAGGGGTCCTTGGCCTGAAAAACATGTTGAAGACCCCTGACTTAAGTAAATTAGTAGTGCACAGTGTAGAAATACTTTGTTACAAGAGTCCTGACCTGTATTGAAAATATTACTCATGTAAAAGTACAAAAGCATTAGTATCAAAATATCATTAAAGTAACACAAGTAAAAGTAGGCTACTTGTTATGCAGAATGGTTATTCGGGAATATGTTATTACTGAATTATAATTATTGATTCATTAATGTGTATCTTTGCAGATAGTGTGTGTGTGTGTGTGTGTGTGTGTGTGTGTGTGTGTGTGTGTGTGTGTGTGTGTGTGTGTGTGTGTGTGTGTGTAAAAATTCATTTATTTATTTATTTGTTTTTACAAGCTACCCAGCTTGTAAATTCCCCCATGATCAATGGGATCAAGTCTTATTGTTAAAATGGTATCATCATTTATGTGTTGATTTATTAATAAATACAATCTCTCCAGGGTAGATACCAAATAAATGTTGTGGGGGAAAAAATACAATATATCCCTTTGTAATGTGCAGTAAAACGTGTAAAATGGCAGACAATGGAAATACTCAAGTAAAAGTACCAATACTTTAAAAAAATACTCAAGTACAGTATTTGAGTAAAAGTACTCAGTTACTTTCCACCACTGCTCGTGTCGAGGCAGAAACAAACAGCCATCGTTATTCTCTCCACTTCTCCTCGTGTCCTTGTCCTAAATGTCCCCTCCCGCCGACAGATGGGTACAATAACAGTGAGAAAGAAGAGATAAGTGGTGGTAAGTGAGTGAAAAGTTTTAGGATACATTTTGTGTCTCGGTCGGACGCCGCCGAGAGGAGTCGTTTCCTGCCAAATAGTGAGCCAGTCTAATCGTCGGCGCAGCAGCTACTTCCTGCATTGTTACATTGTTACAGTACTTAATGAAGATCAAGTTGACGCTGTCATGTTGTTGCGGCCGGGCGGCCATTATACCCCCCCCCCCCCCCACACACACACACACACTCCAATCTGACCAGCCCTCGGCCAACATGAATGGACATGTCTTATCCCCATTGATTGAGTCTGATATGTCAATGATTTGATAGAGATAGATGAAAAAGAATAATATAAAATTAAAAAAAAGCATTTATTATTTTTCAGGGGGGGTCAAACATAACACTGAGCACATATCCAAAATAATAAGTGTCCCCCTTATTCAAAGAGACACAACCAAAACTTTACATTTAGCTGAACATTGCCTATCCATAAGTGTTAAATCTGTTATTTGCAATATTATATTATAACATATTCTCCAAATAAAGTGGTAGTTGATCATAGAGCCCACATGCCAGGTGGTCCAGTTCAGTTTTCTGATAACATGACATTTCACTGTGAATCTCTGAGTCATTCTTGAAGGACTCCACCAATATGAGGTTCTCACAACTTGTATGAGTGCTGTGATAGGAGAAAGCTTTATACACACACAATTTTAAACACTTTGACTGATTTTTTTTCTTATTTTTTTTTTCTCACAATGCATTGCAGAGGGTTGTGCGATTGTAGATCAGCTATTTTCAAATAGCTGAAGTATAAAAAGGGTGTTTAAATAAGCCTTGGGAAGCACACCAAATAATAATAAAATGTCCTCATGTGTGGTTGGAAACCCAAAAATAGCAGATCGACAAGCTCAAAACGCGTTGCTTCGCGCCGTTTCCAGCTTGTAGATCTGCTCATTTTGATACTTTTGTGTGACACTGTCGTATGATCAAGTAGGGCATTCATTTACAAGTTAAACAAGACCAGGAGACCTGGTTCTGCCAGACCCAGACTTCACATGACGTGTCAGCCTGTGTCTATGCCATGGACGAAAGGGGGACAGACTTTTATGGCTGGGGCCTAAGGACAAAGTGACCAAAACCTGTTTTTTGCCCATGTATGGAGAAAACAGGTACAAAACATGCCCATGTATGGACGAAAGGGGGACAGACTTTTATGGCTGGGGCCTAAGGACAAAGTGACTATGCCCATGTATATGGAGAAAACAGGTTCAAAGCCTCATGTAAGCCCGACCCCCTGGGTCCGGAAAATATGGAGATAAGAGGTTTCTGACCGACATCAATGATATGATATTGTCACCTGATTCGATATTGTGTTGTTCTGGTACAAGGCTGAGTGAAGGTATAGGACCAGCCAGCCTACATGGAGATGAGAGAACAATCGGTTTCGATGACACAGCAACATCTTCTTTGTGTCATTTATTTAAAGAACAGAAGGATGAGACTGACAAAGCATCCAGGCTTTACCTGTTAGAATTGTCCCCAACCCCCAATCTCCCCTCATGGAGAGAAACTTTGGCTTTACGTCTCCAACTGGAGATGATGATGTGTCTTGTTTGTTTGTTTCAGTGTTCCTCAAAGCATGTTAGTTGTTTGGACTTGGGAGGTTGTGTGCAGTATTAATTGGTATAGCCCTAAATCACTGTTTCTCGATGTCAGGTCTGGGGGCCACCATGGGGTCCTATTGGACCCTTACAGGTCTATAGCTCTGAGAGTCTCATTTAAAATAACCCTTGAGGATTTTACAGTGTAGATTGGGGTCCCAGATATTTAAAACAAACTTTATCCTATATCAACTAGGGGTCTGTGTGCTAATCATGCATATCAAACTGGGGGTCCTAGAAATTAAAAAAGGTTGAGAATACACTGGCCTACCAATTAAGCGGCTGCCTGGCACACAGCTATAAGAGGGGGCCAGGGGGACCCTGAATCATAGAGCCCCTTGGAGCCCGGGGCCCCCTGGCACTGTGTGTGTGGGGAGCACGCAGCTGTTAAGGGCCCCCCAGTCCTGAGACCCTCATCATCATCATGCACCTCATAGTCATCAATGTGAGTTAAGACTCGAGGGGGGGGCGACCCTGAATCATAGAGCCCCTTGGAGCCCGGGCCCCCCCTGGCTGTGAGGGGGCCCCGGGCTCCCTAGCCAGGGCCTGGCAACGTGTGGCGTGGGGAGCAGCGTTGGCCCTTGGTGGTGGTCAGCGCTGGTTACATGATGTTCCCTAGGTCGCCCTGGTATGTTGGAGGCGCGCATGCCCACTACGAGGACGCAACGGCTCCATGTGTGTCGAGGAGGCGCATTATTTGGCAACAGAAGCGGCAGCGGGGAGGGCCGTGAAAAAGAGGATATCCCCAGGATCTCAAAAAAAAGCAACGATTTATCGAGGTTATAATTACAGGGAAACATTCCTGGGTCGACCACCAGAATACGAGGATCGGGCGACGACGGATCGACCGAGTAAGTTGACGTCGGGGGTGTTAAAGAAGCCAAGTTGTTTTCGTTGCCGTGGATCGTCGGGTTTTTTTTTTGGTGGGGAGGGGGGGGTTGATTCGGACTCGTCGTGAGAGAGAGAGAGAGGAGCCAGCCAGGTTCTCCTCCACCACCTCCTCTGTGTGACGATATAGAAGCTGATGGGCTGTTGAAAAGTAACACTTCTTCAGACCCGCACACACAGGCAAAGCTTGAGCTCTGGGAGGGGTGGCTTCCCTTCTCCTCCTGGGCCACACTAACTAATCTCCTCATGATGTTTGCATAATGTGCTGTTATTTCGGAACTACTTCTTGGTATACGCTGGGATTCGGCGTTTTCGTTTTTTTCAGAGTTCGTTGAATGAGGTAAGGATTGTTTTATCGGCAAATCGCCATCGGCTCGGTCGGTTGGTTTAGGTTGTCGTGGAGGATTATTAAGTCGGGTAGTTGAAAATGTACGAGTTCCGACGGTCTTTCTGCCTCGAGAGTGAATGAACCCAGGTAAACATAATCGACATTAACGGAGGAGTTTGGGACAGTATGTTGAAAGTTTGTTCCCTCCTCGACCCGACCATTTAAAATGCAGGACTCGGTCGGTTCTTATTGCTGGTGGTCGCCCGAATCTGTGGACCATCATCATCCTATACTACCAGAGTGGGATGCTTCTGTCTGGGGGGCTTTATTACAGGACTTTGACCCGGGTGCCAGCTAGTGACCGGGGGGGGGGGGGGGGTTGGGTGATGAAGAAGAAGAAGAAGAGAGGGTTGATGTGTTTTTTTGTTGTTTTGTTTTCGATCACTCAGCTAACGTTAGCTTTCCCAGGCTAATAAACATGCTGTTATATCTTGTGAGGTGGTCTCAATAATGGAGAAGCCGGCTGGTTGCACATGCTGCTGTGTGTTTGTGTGTGTGTGTTGGGTTTATAGGTGTTTTTTTAAAGGGGGGTGAGTGTAGTTTGTGGATGTGTTGGATGGATGGTGTTTTTAAGCCCCGTGGCACCACTGTTGGTTCTGCTATCTGGTGGCTAATCTTCCTCTACTTCACTGTGACAAACCCTAGTCTTCCTCCTCTTAAAGCTGAACACACACACATTCACACACACTCACACAAACTCTTCCTCCTCTCAGCCCAGACGCGCGCGCCCGCCCGCACACACTCACGCAGACGCGCACACGCACCAGTGTTGCCAGATGTTGTGAGAGAAACAAGCAACGGGGTCTATGAAAACAAGCCCAAAGGAAGCGCGAGCCCTTCACCCTTTATTTAATCTACAAGCTAGTAGATCTGCTATTTAAAAACACAAATCTTGAATGGGGGGGTCCCTGGCATGAAATATTTTCAGATGGGCGGGGGGGTCCGCAAGCAGACAAATACATATTCATTAGGGGGGTCCTTGACATGAAAATGTTTGAGAAAAACAGTTTTAAACATTAGGAAACCGCACCCAAAATAAGCAACTAGCCTACACTTTAGAAACGAGGCAAAAAAACGCAACCTGCAACTACCAATATTTACAAGCAACTTACCAGAAAAACAACCCCAAAGTCGCTTATAATAAGCGGACATGGCAACACTGGCACGCCCGCACACAATCATACAGGCGCGCACGCACACACACACGTTATTTCACCTCTTCTTCTTCTTCTTCTTCTTCTACTACTACACGGTACAGTGACAGTAGTTTTCAACGCCGCGTCTCCTTGAAATAAAACAATGGAATGACATTGTTGATGCTGTTATTTGTGTAATAGATGTGTAGTTATACAGCCGTGAGGATACTTTTATTGTAACTGTAGTCTATATATAAAATAAGAGAATATCATTAAGGAAGGCATTGTTGTTGTGACGTTATTGGAAGAATAAGAGGACAGGCTTTATTTTATGAAGACGAATGTTGTCCATTTGTGAACAATTTAAAACCTATTGTTTGTTTATTTATTTACATTTACTTAGAAGTGAAGTGTTGTTTTTGATTAAATCTGGCAAAGCTGTTTCTTTTTTTCTCAGTGGACCAGAAGTCTTGTGTTGTTTTGTTCAGGAGAGTTTGTTCCTCGTCAGACAAAAGACAGGAAAAAGGAAAGTAATACATTAAGTTTGTATTTACCTTATGAATGTGCAGGACAAAGTTAGTGTGCATTGTTACTATTAGTGTTTTTGTGAGGGCTATGTGACTGTAAAGTGAGTGATATGAGAGAGAGAGAGAGCCTTGAGATCAAGTTAGTGCAAACTATGTTGATTGGAGAACAGTATTGTGGTAACATAGTTTACTATAAGTTGACTTAACAGTTTTAGCCATCTTTTTAGGGGGAATTCTGGAATGAGCAAGCAGTTGTTGATCTAAACAATGCCATGGAAAGGTATTATGTTCCTGATGACAATAAGTCACATGGTTGCATCGACGCTTGCTGTCACTTGGGTATTGTGAACAGGATCCTGGCTGTCCTTAGTTAAGAGGACTTCCCTTTACGTTTACTTTAATTCTCGTATAGACTTGGATGCCAATGAATGAATTACATGTTATAAATACCTCCATCAGCAGCACACGGGAGATTTGAGTTGTCTACCTCTATGTGGGTACACCTGAGGTAGGTTGAACTAGCTCTTATCTGACTCAACAGGCACTGTATAATTATTGTATTCGTAGCTTCCAATGATTACATACTAAGAGTGTTCCAGAGTAGTTGTGCAATAAGCCACTGTTCTGGAATGGGTCAGCGGTTGGCCAGGCTGTAAGCTGCTGTAGCCAGGGGTCATAGGTCACTAGTTTGATAACCCCTCCATGACTGCATCAAACATAGAAGGGAAATGAATTGTACCTGCCTCTGTTGCACAGCTAGTTGGAGATGTTGAAAGTTGCCATTATTAACCGATTATATAAGTTGTCATTGTGCAGCCAGTTGGAGCAGGGCAGCGCAATGTTGGGGTACAACATTTAATCGAACTAATCGATTTAATAGATTATAACAAAAAATCGATTATTTAATCTAACCTATTTGGGTTAAATCAAGCACCTTTCTGTGTGAAAATAGCAGATCTACAAGCTCACAATGTTTGTAGATTGGCGTTTTAATTTTCAGTATAAAAGTATAAAAGGGTTTATTATGTGGTTAATCGGTTTGTTGATATATAAAAAATTTATACATGTCTTTTTTTTTTAATAGTATAGTTGCACCCCTAGTGCAGTGTCACTGGAATACAGTTTTAGGACTCTTAGGAGAGCCCTGTACAGTGCAGAAATACCCTTTCACAGGGTGAAGGTCAGTCATTGAGCAAACAGCGTGCTCACAAGTATGAAACTAGCATTCTGATCAGTTTTAAAAAGCTACAATCCGTACGTTTTATGTTCGTTGTCTCGCTCTCCCGGCAAACTGAGGTAATTGCAACAATGTACTTCAAGATACAACGCAATCTAGTGTCTAATGTGTGCTGTCTTCTCTCCTACCCGACACTATGGTTGTAATTGTCTCAATGGAAGCGTAGCGTAACCACTGCAGATGTATTAGTTATATTGTATTAATATACTGTACTCTACCATTCAGATTGCTTAAAATAATGTTTTATTCGTTAAATTACGTCCTGGACTGTAGCTTTAATAGCGATAGCTGAATGACTCACAAATGCTATTTCAGGTGATGCTTGGGTGATACATTCCAGCATCGGACTTCTTTTATTTGCCAGGTATGTTTGCACATACGAGGAATTTGCCTTGGTTAGGTTGGTGCATCGCGACGAATAACGGCAATATAAAAAATAGTGCTGCTGGTACTTAACTTTCCCAGGCTGGATAAGTAACGAAGGCT
This sequence comes from Gymnoscopelus braueri, assembly GCF_963280865.1. Classification (NCBI taxonomy): domain Eukaryota; kingdom Metazoa; phylum Chordata; class Actinopteri; order Myctophiformes; family Myctophidae; genus Gymnoscopelus; species Gymnoscopelus braueri. Next base: position 11,129,314 of record NC_137611.1, read on the forward strand.
GCCATCAGGGCTGCGAATGACTGTATAAAATGGTCATAGAATATAAAGGTGACTTATACTTAGTTGAGCGCTAGTAGTGTCAAATACTGAAAATCGATCTACAAGCTCACAACGTGTGAGATCTGCTGTGTGACATGGCACACAACCAAGTATAACTCAGGCTTCATGTGATGTGCTGGACTGGTTGTCAACGTGGGGAAATGCATTTGTACACTCTCAGAGTTAAATTATAAACACTGAGGATTTTACAGTGTAGATTACATCAAATGGGGGTCCGTGCCGTGACCTCAAACTGCGACCCCTGAAATTAAAAAGGTCGAGATGAATCGCTGTTAAATAGGACTAATAATAATAACACATTGAATTTATTTAGCGCTTTTCTCTGTACCCAAAGTTGCTTTACTTTTTTTTTTTTAAATGTAAACGACTTCTAAGCAACACCACTTACTGTACATGCACTGATGCATGCGCTCAAAAGTCACACAATTGGCTCTGAGTGCTAAGACAGCGACCACATTGTTTCAGAAACCATACGCGGGTCTATCTCTCTCTCACTCTTTTTTTCTGGGCTGTGTCTCAAGACCTGGGAAGTAGGGTACAGACATTCAAGTTGAGTTGGACTCACTTGAATGCTGTGTAATGTAAAGCTGTGGTTCTCAAATGTTTTCATGTCAAGGACCTCCAAATTTAATCAGTATTTGGCCGTGGACCCCCATCTGAAAATATTTTTGGCCAGGGACCCCCAATGGCCATACAAGAGTTTGTGTTGTTAAAATGTTTCAAAAATATTTAAAATCTTTCACATTTTCCAAAATGTTTTGAAATTAGCTGATCTATATAAGCTCACAACGCATCGCATCACAAAGCGTGTGAGCTTGTAGATCGGCTATTTTCAAATAGTCGATGTGTATACAGTGTGGTGATGATGTGGGGTATACAGGGTGGGTTCGGATAGCGGGATAATTTGGGATTGTGGTTACATGCAAGTTCTTCTTCGGGGTGTTCCTCCGCCATCTTGGTGTGTGTGTGTGTGTGTGCGTGTGCGTGGCAGGTTGAGTAGAAGTAGATGTATGAGAGCTGCCATGGAGATGAAACCTGATACCTGTCAGCCATTCAGGTCTGGGTCTCCCCTGTTAGGAAGATAAAGTACTCTCTCCTACAGGAGCGTAGGGGTCAACGTCCACCAGGGGTCGCGAAGGGGGGCGGGGGGGGGGGGGGGGGGGGAGGAGTGGTATGACGAGGGGGAGGGGGGCAGCAGGGCGATCATCCCTGAGTTTCACGTCGTTTGAGAATCCAGAGTGATCCACGTCAGGATAAGTATCACCATTCTTCAACATCACAGCCACAACTATGCACCCCCCCCTCTCTTACTCTCACGACCCCTCCCAACCCCCCCCCCCCCCAACCACCCCACGTCCCATCCCAAAACGCCATGTGTCGTTGATCCAGCTCTGCTACTTTCACCCCCCCACCCCCCACGCTGTATTATTATGTCTGTCATTGTAGATGCCAGCACTTAAAGGGTTAAAACCTGCTTCAGCCTCTCTCTCTCTCTCACACACACACACACACACACACACACAGTCTCACACACACACACACACACACACACACACACACACACTAGCCAACCGGTTTAAACCGGTTCCCTGGAAAAGTGCTTTGTGTGTCCCACTGAATGCTGGGAAGGGTCATGTCATGTGTGTCTCAGTGATGTCACAGTGTGTTTGACACAAAAAAAAAAGAACTTAGTCAGCTTTCTGTTATCAGATGATTGGCCTCTATATGTGTGTGTGTGTGTGTGTGTGTGTGTGTTGTACAGGTACAATATGGTTGCATGCGTGTGCCTTATGCTTGCCGCCATAACCGTTCGGGTGGGGGGTGGTTGGAGGAGGTTGCGGGGAAAAGTGTGTATGGCTTCTATGTGTGTGTGTCACTGAAAAGTATCCCGGGTTGAAAGGGTTAATGATGGTCTATTTCTTGTTTTTTTTTTAAACAAAAAAAAAACATGGCTTCCTGTGGTGCGTCGCTGGGCAGACTGGAGGCCAGAGCGAAGCGAGGAGGGAGTGTTTATTCATGGAGGGCCCCAGACTGTGGCCTGTATGAATATGACACACACAGGACGCATTGTGACTGTGCACAGTCTTCGTTCGTCCGACGTCCCTCAATAGCAGTAGTGCCAGACCGACGTATCGGCCATTATTGTTATAGGACTGTTCTTGACGACATCGGCTATTATGCAGCCGACACATCCCAATTTCTTTTTTTTTGGGGGCTTTTTCTGCCTTTATTGATAGAATACAGTATATAAACAGGAAATGGGGAGAGACAGGGAGTGACACGCAGCAAAGGTTGTCGGGATCGGGATTCGAACCCGCGACACGCTGTCAGGCTGCATTGCAGCCGAAGTGCCCGGACCGCCGGGCCAGCGGTCCTGGCCAACATGTCCCAATTTCAACCTGGCGTCCCAATTTTGGGGCATGTCACTGTAGGTGAAAAATGTTCAAAACAAGGTTTCAAAAGTTTTTGAAAATAGTCATTCAAGTTTTTCCAAATGGATTACGATTGATTTTTGCACTTCTTTACAAAATATCAGTCAAAAATATTGGTTAATCGGTGGTCTAAGACTCTCTGGAATCAGGATGCGTGTTGGACCCCAAAAATCGGCCATGCAAGTCCAGTTGCAAGTTCTGGACCTGGTGTCCCTCTTATCGATTCTTCAGTTCAGTCTGAAGTGCTGAACTTACTTCTACTCTGTGAACCGTGAAGCTTTGAGCTTCAGACCCCCCCTCCACCCCTCCCCCCAGCACCCCCCACACCACAGTCTGGTCTACCTTTTTGGCTTTATGGATGAGACTCTGTGTTGATCTGTGTGTGGTTTTGGGAGCCACGCAGGGATTAGGACCAGACAGCATCTGGGTAGCTGGCAGGCATCAAGATGGTTATGTATACATGTGTGTGTGTGTGTGTGTGCGTGCGTGCGCAAGTGCAACCATTCTTTTCAGTGTCAATCCCTCAACCATCTGAGTGAGTGAGCCACAAGTCTCCACTAATGTTGATATGTCAACATCTGGTGGGATTGAATACGTCCTCCAACTCAAAGTAGCGTTGTTGTGTGACTGACACGGCTGGCTACTGATGTGGTTTCTAGTATTATTACGGTATCTATGTCTGTGTTTGCTATTCGCCTTTGTGCATACATAAATTGTAATGTGTTTATATATTTATATTCACCCCAAGAAACGTATTTTTACCAAGCTGAACCGTAAGCCTGAGTTATACTTAGTTGCTTGTGGGTGGCACGCAACGAAAATAGCCGTCCTACCAGGTCAAAACATTGACACAACGATCTACAAGCACCGTGAGCTTGTAGATCGGCTATTTTTAGTGTGCAACACTGTAAATGTGTATAAACCAGACATTATCGTTCACTTGTGTGGACGATTTGAAAATGTGTATTCTGTGTCTCAAGCTCTCATCCTCAAAGGCTGCCAGCCTACTGTACATAGAATGCATGAACTTCTTCCTCCTATTAAACATTGGTGAAGTGGCCCTTTAAATATGTTCAGGGACTTCACACTGCTATATAAAATTGGTTTTACTTTCAGTTTAACGTTAAACTTTACATGACTCCATGACTCAGGCTTCCTTTTTTGTTGCTTGTGTTTAGAAATCAACCCTGTGTTTCTGATCAGAGTAATGTGTTGGCTGTCGCAGCCTACATTTTTTCGTTCAATCCACCAAGGTTTTGGTTGCATACATAGAACAAGACGAACTGTGTCTCCTTATGACCCGTGCTGTGGGCCAACGGACGTGTTGTCAAACCTTTTAGCTCAGGTCTCAGATGAAGTTAACACCTAGAGGTAATGGAGTATCAAAGTCCTGACGTCACTCCGTTATCCCCTGGGTCAAGTAGTTTTTTCTATTGGGTCATCTTAGCATCGCGTCATATAAAAGTAAAACTGTGTTCCAAAAAATAAACAAATCAGCCTGGGCGATTCTGTGACACTGTGTCGTTCATGATATTGAGCTAACATTTGATTATTCTGTGTCTGGAGAAAATGTATTTCATTACATTTATTTTCTTACTCTTTTGGATAAATTTGTGCTTTTTTTTGCCATCAGTTGATGCTTCATATCCATATGTGTAAAATCACCGGGCTCATTTGTTTAATTTTTGGAACACAGTTTTTATATGCCACAATGCTATTGAGACCCTATGCTATTTTCAATGGGTTTTTTTTTTTAAATAACTCCGTGCCCCAGGGGGATAGCGGCGGTGATGTCAGACTTCGGTTCTCTTATGTGCTCTGTGACTGCGAGCCTTCTGTATCGGCCCAGGTACACATAAAAGTGCTTTACATCAGATTCAATAAATCTTCTTGCATCATTTTGGATAGCTTGGTTGACTGGTTCTCAACGTCCGGTCCGGGGACCACCCAGGGGTCCAGATGGATTCCTTATGGGTCTGTATAACGCTCATAGTTAGATTCGTTTTACAGTGTAGATCGGGGTCCCAAAGATAGAACATGGTTCTATTTTGGGACCCCGGGCCAGACCTTGTGAAAACAGTGTCTTAATTGGTCTATACTGTATACACACACAGTACAGTAAGGATAAACTTTATTATTACATTTTCAAAAATACTGCGATGCGTATGCAGAAGTGTATATGGCTTCAGTGGTTTTAACAAAAAAAGAAGGGGAAAAAAACCTCACAATTGCATACCTTACCTTTTGGCTATTTTCACTATTTGAAATGGGTAATTCATAATATATTTTTGTACGTTTCGGTCTCAAGAGTCCCTTCCTAGAAATATAGTGGAGTCAGAAGTACAATATCTCTCTATTTGAAAGGAAGCGGAGTGAAAGTCATCAGCTCCTAAAAATAAAAAAACTAATACTCCAAAAACATACTTGCAGTGCAGTACTCAAGTAAATCATCATCATCGGTTTAAAGTCCGCTTTCCAGGCACCTCTGGGTTGGACTGGATTCTCGCAAAGTAACTGAGTAAATGCACTTAGTTACTGTCCACCGCTGCTGAACACCAATTATCTCAGCATGTTCCTGCCACAACAAGACGTGGCCACAGTTGTGTGTGGAGGATTGACAAATGTAAGAGATCTCTACCCATAGATGTCTCCCTTCCTACATGGCAGCTGTATTACATTTGAGGCTGCTCATTGTGCAATTTGGGGCTACTACTTTTGACAGGGGTCACCCAGGGTACTATACTACATGGTCCCCTTCCCTTTTTCCCCCCTACACCAAACCTTTTTGCTGAAAATAGCCGATCTACAAGCTCACACAACCTGTGTAGTGTGTACACAATCATGTTGTGGCGCAGGTAGAGCTGCTATTTTAAGTGAATGTGAATGTTTGCCGAATGTTCGCTTATTCTCTCTTTCTCTCTCTCTCTCTCTCACTCACACACACACACACACACACACACACACACACACACACACACACACACACACACACACACACACACACACACACACACACACACTCTCTCACTCTCACTCATATATATCCCCCCCCTCTGTCTCATCCCCCCCCGCGGAAGTACCGGTTTTACTGGAAGCAAAAACACTTGTGTTTTGGGTGAATGGGGCCTTCATCAGGTCATATAACCCTGGTGGCCATGAATAGATGTCAGACCCCGTGGCCTTGATGGTGAGATGGCCTAGATATCGTTTGTGTACTTTAACATGTAGTTTAGATTTTGAGTGTGGCACAGCATGTCCTGGTAACTTAGCCAGTTAGCACAAGTACTGCATGGGCATAAACCGAACCAGCTCATAACAAAGGGACCTTTTTAACCACATGAACCCTAGCGTTCCTGTTCTGCGGCGAAGATTTGTGAGCTTGTAGATCGGGTCTTTTCGGTAAAGAGATTTATTGTAGAGGGACAAATGGAGGGGGCCTAATGTAAACCCTGGCGGATTCTGGTCAAATGAAGTATATAGGGTTTAAGTTAAATGATTGCAGATTCTAAAACATTACAAAAATACTTTTATTTAAATAAAGGGAAAACCATTGTGAGATATGATATAGGCTAATATGTGTATCTGTCGTCTTGTCTGTTAAGGGGATGTCTGAAGAGGCTGTTCGCCAGACGCGCAGCCAGAAGAGGGCCCTGGAGAGGGAGGTGCCTCTTCCCCCGACCACGGAACCCTCCGCTGCCGAAACGGACTGCAAGAAGCCCAAACTTGACGACGACGACCCGCCATCGTCGCCCCCGGACCTACCGCCAACTGAACCCGAAACCCCAAAACTGGCGCAGGATGGCCAGAGTCGAACTAGGACGGGATCCGAGACTGAGCGAGAGCAGCCGCCCGGACCCGAGCAGGGCCCGCTGCCGCCGCCGCCGCCGCCACCCCCGCCCCCGCCCCCGCCCCCTTTAGTGTTACCCATACCCCAGCTGATGAAAGAACCGGAGCGGCACCAGAGACCGCAGCAGGCCGAACCCGGCCCGGACAATCGGACTGAACGTAGCGACCGGGCCGGCAGGGCGGTGAAGACGGAACCGCCGGTCGCGGACGCGAGGAGCCGACTGCGACCGCCGGAGCCGAGGGTGTCCGGTGGGATGCTGGCCGCAGGGGAGGTGAAGGCCACCATCAAAGTGGAAGTCCAGACGAGGGAGCAGCCGATGGACATGAGTGGTGCCGCCAAAGGGTGAGGAACGGCTTCAGGAATGCTAGCCGCCAAACGTTTCAGTTGTTCTGTTCTTAATGCCCATTAACAAGCAGGACATCTTGTACTAAATGTTTCATTGGGGCAATATAACCATCCCTAATTGCTCTACTCTAATGCCAAGTGATGAATATACAGTACGGTATACAGTATAATACTGAAAGAAGAAAGAAATACTGTGGAGTGATGATCACCACAATCAATCCTCTTCAAGGTGAAAGGTCCAAAGTCTGTTGAGTGTCAGTCACTACTGTTCACATTCATCTGTGCAATATCACTTTTACAGTGATCACCTTGGGGAAAGAGCCAGTACCCGATGAGTGAATTCCATTGTCTAATGTCTACCCCATGTACCACATAGCAAAAGCAAATCAGAGGCTGTCATTGGTAGTTCATAAACAGACGATTTAAAAAGATTTCACCAATGCCCAGGATAAATTACGTTATAAAGTAGTTATTTTTTGAAGTTGTACTTTTTTTTAAAATTTATCTTAGCTTTATTATTCATATTAAATTAATTCTATTAAATTGTGATTCTTTGTTAGGTTTTATTATTAAATCCTTAACTTATTCTATGCTTTATTCTAATTGGCAGCCTAGTATAATGCAATGCTGGTTTTCACTGTCTGGCACTGGGCGATCAGGCCAGCCTTGGTAAACGTTGTTACGTGATCGTGTGCCCGAAAAGAATGGCCACCCCAGTTTTAACTACTTAAGCCCTATATATAGTGGTGAACGTTAAAATGTGTTATTTTTTTTGCTATTTAGATTTTATTTTTTTAACGCTTTAATGACATGCCCAAAATAGTGACGCCAGGTTGAAAGTGCCTAAGGGTCACCCCACTGCATAGAGTGCAGCCTAGTCTGTGGAGTGGGTGGTGGGTGGGGGGGGGGGGGCGCTGATCTTCCAAACGGGTTCCTAAAGTTTATCCTCTCACAACTGTCCCTCCATTTTCCCCACTCCAGCACCTGAACCCTAAAAAAAAAAAAAAAAAAAAACTCCCTCACACAAAATGTAGCCCGTCCGTGTGTCACAAAAACCGGTTCTAGCCAGCTGTTGCCATGGTTACCACCAGTTGGAAGGAACAGGGAGGGGAGGAGGGAGACAAAGTGAGGAGGAGGGGGGGTGGGGGGGGGGTGTCACGTGATAATGACTTTGAGGTCATGTGACCTCTTTGGAAGAGTAGTGATTAATCCACAGGAAGTGATGATGACGCTAAGCCCTGAGGAGAGAGAGAGAGAGACACACGCACGCACGCACGCACGCACGCACGCACGCACGCACGCACGCACGCACGCACGCACGCACGCACGCACGCACGCACGCACGCACGCACGCACGCACGCACGCACGTGCACACACACACACGCAAGGGTGGAAGAGAGACAGGCCTCACTTTTCCAGTCACCAGCATGCAGTTTCCATTACCGCTGCTTATGTTAATATGAATTCATTATCAATGTCAACGTTATTTTCTCGCCTGTGTTGTGAAAATCTTCCATTTTCTGCAGGTTGAAACGGCAGCCCTCATTAACAATACGTACTTATCATAACGTGTACTATATCCTTCCTTAACACACGTAATCCCAACAGCCTTCTCGTGTCTACGTACAGTAGATAAGAGGGACATTATTTGTGCTGACCGGTGTAATAATTAATAATGGAGACATAAGGAACGGGTCCTGTTAATGTGTCTCTCGCACCCCCCCCCCCCCCACCCCGCCCTCCTCTGGAAATATGACTTAATACGCATTGAATTGAATTGAATTGTCTTCCCACAAACCTCGGGTCGATATGGGTCCCAGTCCCACATGTTCATGAGAATTTTGAACCGTCTTGGAATAGCCGGCTGTGTTACACACAGTCTAATCTCTCAAGAGCGGTTCAGAGCTCTGCAGCTGAATCTGTCGGCGACTCCCTTTACAACGTGTAGAGTTGTTGTTGTTATTAGGAATGAAAACAAAGGAGCACCACCGGAAGAGGAGGGCTGAAGGAGAGTAAACGGGCCGACATCCAGTCTCTACACGGGGAATTGGACGGTGCCCTCGGAGGCAAATTCAAAGGATTTTTGCCGATGTGTTTCCAGATTGCACACAGTCAAATCCTCAGTGTTCTTTTGTCCTTCTGCAACTCTTGAGAGTGTACAAGTGGAACCAAATGGACCCTCAAGAGTTGAATTAACACTTGAGGATTTGACGGTTGGTGGAAAGAAAAGCATGATTAATGATGCCCTTTTCACCCCAGAGTTGGCATTTTAGGCCAAACTGCAGTACAAATTGAATCCTGTGCATCTCTTGGGATGCACATGGGAACGGTGTGGCTCCAATGTGGATCTCTTGGGATGCACATGGGAACGGTGTGATCAGCCTGTCATGTCAGTTGTCTAGGACAGTGTTTCCCAAACACTGGTATCTATGATAATTGTTTTGAACTTTAAAACATTTTTCAAAAGAATTATATACATTTTTTTTTTTTAAATATATACATGCATGCATACATACATACATACATACATACATACATACATACATACATACATGCATGTCTCTATCTCTATCTCGGGTCTCGAGCTAAAAAGATTTGGAACCACTGGTTTATGACATATCTATGATGTATGACTCTAAAGGTTTCAGCCTGATCAGTGCCCCTTTGACTGACCCCTGCTGTCATTATAGGCGAAACCTTTGAAAAAAATTTAAAACGTTCATAACATGTCGCCATGCAACATTTTGTGAGCTTGTATTTTTTTTAGCCTGTATTTTGGTTGTTTTTTACCGCTTGTTTTTTTTTTTTTTTCTGGAATAGGGTTTTAAAACTTCACTATGTAATTTTTTTTAATTAATAAAATGTAATTTTGTCCAATCTGTATGGTAGAGTATGTTAATACAATATAACGTATACAATTGGGGCGGTTGCATTTAGTCTCCCTGCTCTTCTATTGGTCCGTATTGGTTGAGCTCTGTAGTCCAAGATAGTTCAATTCCTGTTATTATAATTACGCTTCTTTAATCGTGACTTCTCAAGATTGGGAATGGTAATGAAATTCATCATAACATGTCTGTGTCTGTCCTGTGTCCAGTAGCGTGAAGAGGGAGAAGCGTCCGCCATCCTCTGATGATGATGATGTAATCATCCTATCTGATAATGACTCCTCCCCTAGTCCACCAATGAACGGCTTAAGCCACTTCAAGGGGCTGGATACGGAATTGCTCATGGTAAGACCAATATTCACACACCTGTGAAAATAACATGCCTGTCCACTTTGCCATACTCTGGGTGTAAGTTATCTTTGTTTTGGTCTTTGTTTTTAAATAGCTCTATATTCCAATAGCAATTCTTATACAGTGTTTGTTTCGTAACAGGGGTTTTCCCCATCACTCCAGCTCTTTTGTAAACGGCTCAGGATACCAATGTTATCCATTCAGGAGAGAGAACTCACAGAGGCTACAGAATAAACAAGTGAAATCGGAAGTGATTCAACAAACGCACACAAATGAGCAGACAAATAATGGAACTGGATTCTCTTTCCTGATTGGGTACAATTGGTATCCTGACCTGAAAATGTATTTTATATTATATTAATTACCCTATTATATACTGTCTTATTTGAAAATCGTGTTATCTCCTGGTTTTGTGAGGTTCTGTGAGATATATATATATATATATATATATATATATATATATATATATATATATATATATATATATATATATATATATATATATATATATATATATTAAAATATTATTATTTGATTTGAAAAACGTAGATTTACGTGATTGGCGGTGAACGGTTGTATTTGCATTAACCTACAGTAGATCTACGTGATTGATTGGCAGGGAATGTGTTAAACAGAAAAGGCATTTTCAGGTCAGGATACTAATTTTATCCAATCAGTATAGAGAACTCAGGGACAGGATACAGATTAAACAAGTTACATTGGAAGTGATCACACAAATAAATGAGCAGATACAAATTGAAACTGGAACACTATAAGAATGAAGCTGATAAAGGGGTACTCTCTCCTGATCGGGCTGAAATGTTGCAACCCACCTGAAAAGGTATTTTCTGTTTATCAACGAACTGGAGAGACGGGGACACTCCTGTTACTGAACAAACACTCTATAGCTATGATTACTATCACAATATAGAGCTTTAACCTTTTAACAACATTTTGTTTTAACCAAAAAATATCACCTACCCTTCCTTTTTTTTAAGTAATAAAAAAAACTATGTATTTGTTTTCCAACACTGGTAGTGTCCGTTTAAGAGCGGTGCAAACCCAACTTTTAACCATACGGTACATGAAGACGAAAGTCTACACATAAAGGCACCTCTGTTATCAGTTTTATTTATTTATTTGTTTAGAATTGCTGACGCATCACATTTGTGCAGAGGTGACCCCAAGGGTGCGGTACGGTTTCTTTAGCAAAAACGGGAACACACACCCACACAGTTAGCTACAGTATGTATGTGGTACAGTGGTTCTAAAAGTGGGCTTCAGGGACCCCCAGGGGTCCTGGGGGGGTGAGTTGATACAGCATCACAATCCTTTTAACTAGTTTATCCATGTATACGTTGGCTATTCAAAAATAGAAGATCTACAAGCTCATAGTGTGTCACTTTGTGCCGCGCTGCGAGCTTGTAAATCTGCTATTTTTTTTTTATATTGAAGATTTCCTTTTTTTTTACATAAATCTTCTGGGGGTTCCTGGCACAAAACATTTGCAGATCGGGGTCCACGGCCAAATATTTATCAATTATTGGGGGTCCTTGGCACGATAAAGTTTGAGAACCTCTGATGTAGCATATCTTCGCTGTCAGGCGGGAAATAAGCTCACGTGTTGCCAGCCAGCTTGTAGGTATAGGCAATTTTTGTTTCTTTTTGCGTGACGCTGTCACCTAAAAATAGGACATTAATTCGATAATTTATGAAAAAGCAATATAAAAAAGATGAAATAGAGGACATACCCGACAGCGACATCTTCCCAACAGCGACAATAATAAGAGTTTCTTCCTGATGTCGGACATACTGTCATACCTTTCTGTTGACGGCGACTCTTAACACATCAAGTGCCAGAGGTTTTTTAAACCGTTCTTACCGCTTACACCGATGTGTTTAGAGCTGTAGAAGCCTCCACGAGGACGCGGATGTAAACAAAGGGTGTGTGCGTGATGGTCGAGGGTCCCGACTAACGACTGGAACACTAATATTTCGAAAATGGCTTGTTTTCACCACGGTAAAAAGATATGGAGATATGGCCCTTTTTTCTCCAGATCTATCATTGGAGAGGACGGAAGAGACTTTTTTTCGTTTATGGCACTCAATGTGTTAAGTGCCGTTTCAATGTTGTGTGTGTGTGTGTGTGCGTGCGTGCGTGCAGAGGAGCACTCAGGAGGAGCGGGAGCGGATCATCAAGCAGCTGAAGGAGGAGCTGAGGTTGGAGGAGGCCAAACTGGTGCTGTTGAAGAAACTCCGTCAGAGTCAGATCCAGAAAGACACCCTGCAGAAGGTAACCAATCACACGCCAGCACCACCCAACCCTTTTCTGAACCCAGGAGAAAGGAGACATTATCAGGGTGGATTTTATAAATAAAAGCAGTGGTGGGAAGTAACCAAGTACATTTACTCAAGTACTGTACTTAAGTACGCTTTGGAGGAATTTTTAACTCTACTGGAGTATTTCCCATTTTCAATACTTTTACTTCTACTCCACTACATCTCAGAGGCAAATATTGTACTTTTACTCCACTACAATTATTTGAAAACTTTAGTCAATGCTTTTGTACTTTTACTCAAGTAACATTTTGAACACAGGCCTTTTACTTCTAACAGAGTACTTCTACATTGTGGTATTGATACTTTTACTTAAGTAAATAATGTCAGTAGTTTTTCCACCACTGAATAAAAGACGGTGAAGCGGTGTAGCGGTGAAACAAGGAGACACAGAGTAGGCCTAATTATTGGCGTAGTCCTACCCAGTGATGTCCATCCTCCAGCCCCCTGGGGGCATCATAAAAATATAAACATGACAAGAAAACAAAACACGATCATGGTCTACCCTCAGCCTGTTCAAAACTTTTCAGAACCCACTTGAAGCGTGAAAACGTTCGCGGCCCACCCATCAGATGCGGTCAGATGCAAAGGTCTCCTTGTACGAAAAACAACAGCATTTTGACAGAGACATTATTCATGTATACACTGGCATGTTGAATGTAGGCCTGTCACAATTATTACATAATCTCCTGCTAGCAATTTTTTTTTGCATAATCTTCTCAATCTTTTCCGTGTTGAAAAACGATTTAGTAAAATAGCAGAAATGGCATAACCTACACAACGCGTCGGGTTTGAGCTCACAACGCGTCGGGTTTGGCTATCGCCACTATTTCAACGTCCTTTTTGAACGTGTAATGTTATTAAACATGTCAGTGATTTTCTTTATACATGTACGTTAATTGTCATATCTGCCCTGTGCAACTTTTGTTTACGAAGCCTAAAAACCAAACAAATGTGTTTTTTTTTTATTCATATGTTCCAATGTTCAATGGCAAAAAACTAAACATTAAATCGCTAATTTCAATTATTTGTGTGAAAATTAATCGTCAAGTAAAATGTGATTATCGTGACGACCCTAATTGAAAATAGTTTTTTGCCTCTCAGCCCTCAGGCATGTCCGGCTCCGTGGCTCCGCCTCCTCTGATCAGGGGAACCATCACCGGTAACAAAGGTTCCCAGCAGGTCAGTGGATACGTACGTGTCACACGTTTACTCTCTCACTCACATGCACACGCACATACACACACGAATACGTTAGCGTCATCAGACTCCACCTTAGCCCGTAGCACATGACCTAGTTATGACTAGTACCGTGGTCCTTTGTTCTCATGTTTTTGTTACTTAAAACGTACTTAAAATTTTGATTGCAGGTTATTTAGACGGATGCTAGGTTCACTGTTTACCTGGTATCCTATAGTTTCAATGTGCAGATTGTTATTTTGATAGTAATTGTTTAGACTGATGCTAGGTTCTAGGTTTACTCGTGAGCCTAGTTTACTGAGGCACTACACGGTCTCTCTGCATTTGACGTATGTGTTTACCTTGCCGCTCTGGTTAAGAGCATCTACTAATTGCCTAAACTGTAAATTATACAGTTGGGACAGGATTATCTTGACCTGACCTTTTTTACGGTGTGGCTCTGAAGGAGGCACAGCCCTCTAGAAAATGTGTGTGTGTGTGTGTGTGTGTGTGTGTGTGTGTGTGTGTGTGTGTGTGTGTGTGTGTGTGTGTGTGTGTGTGTGTGTGTGTGTGTGTGTGTGTGTGTGTGTGTGTGTGTGTGTGTGTGTGTGTGTGTGTGTGTGTGTGTGTGTGTGTGTGTGTGTGTGTGTGTGATGACTAATTTCGCAAACCGCTGGACTGATCAGCGCCAAATGGCTTGTGCACGCTACCAATAGGCAAAGAAGTAACTCCATTCATGTTCTTTCACATAATGTTTTATACGTATATAACTCTAATATATAATGGAAGTCAATGGTGGACAGAAAGGGCTGAAACGTTGCCCAAATATGGAATATTATGTCGAGATGTATACTGTACATAGACAACTGACATACTATACTGACATCATAGAATGGCCACATGAAGTCCGCGATCCACATGAAGCCACGCCGTTATTAGTCACCATCTTGTTGTTGGCAAACTGAAAATGTAACTGAGTTTAGCTTAACTGAAAGTTAAGTTAACTGTGTATTGACGGTGATAATTTTACTTGTGTAGCAGATGGTGACAGGCAGGAGCTCAGGCACCGTCATCCCTCCTCCGCTGGTACGAGGCGGCCTGCTGCAGATGTCATCCAAACATGGCTCCCAGATCATCATGCCACCTCTGGTCAGAGGGTCACAGGTGAGCCACTGTGTGTGATGTGTGTACCGTTGACATTGTTGTTGCTCATGTTATAGAGCTGAGCCATCATGGCTAAAAATGATTATCCTGATTGCTTGGGAGTGTGATGTGTTTTTTGTAGAAAAAAAGGTTTATAGATCTCATTGTAATCATTGTTATAGTGTTTGTTCAGTAGTAGCAGTCTCCCTCATCTCTTCAGCTCTATAGTAAACGCAAAATACAATTTCAGGCCGGCATAGGCAATTGTATCCAACCAGCAGACGAGAGAGAACCCCACAAAGATCATCATGTATCTCCTTCAGTGTTAGTGTTCCAGTTCCAATTTTATCTGCTAATTGTTTTTATATTTTGTTTCGTCACTTTCAATTTCACTTGTTTATCCTATGCTGTATGAGTTCTCTCTTCTGATTGGATCTAATTGGTATCCCAACCTGAAAATTTATTTTTTGTTTAGTAATGAGCTGAAGAGACGGAAACCGCTTTTTCTGAACAAACACTAGCACTGATTACCAGTGCTATATCGTTTAGGCAAATGGTGTGTAATGGGTCTATCTATCTTTTTTTTTATTGTGCCTCGGTGAGAATGATGGACCAAATAAGATGTTTGAATTAATTGCCAAGTTTCATGATTGCAAATTTGCAATACGATTAATTGTGCAGGTCTTTACCGCTTTAAACCGCTGACTCTCTTGGATACAGTTCCACATTTGTGTATTCACACAATTGTGTGTTCATTTATGTGTTCATTTAAGCATTTGTAACTCTGAGAGTGTGTACACTCTCAGAGTTAGACTAACACTCAGGACTTTTACTGTGTGTAGCGATGCACTACATTGCAGTACACTGTACCAAGCTGGAGGCTAATTTGGGTTTCTCTGTCTCTCTCTCCTCTCTTGGTATCTGTCCATTGCTGCGGTGCCGCTTGCGCTCCTCGCTGCGTATGTTTGTCCACCCTTGACCGTCCCCGGCCTTCCTTCCCTCCCTCTCCTGTTGTGTGGCTGTTTAGCCCATCTCTGTGTCTCCGCAGCAGATCCAGGCCCTCCGTCAGCAGCAGCAGCAGCAGTTGGCTGCGTCCGGGGACTCGGGAGGTCCTCCTCCTCTGCTGCTGGCGCCCCGGGCCTTGGCGCCAGGCGGGCTGAACCAGAGAGGCATGCTCCAGTCAGGCCTCATCCGAGTCGGCAGCGTTGGAAACGCCAGCCTGCTGGTCAATATCACACAGGTGAGCTGAGCTGTTGGTGCCGAAGGTGAAACACGACAGAACGTGTCGTAGCTGTCGGTGGAAAACTATTTCCAAAACCGTTCATTTTCAGGAAATTGAGGGGGAAAAGGAACCTGTGTTCCAATGGATCTAATGTTGTTATTATTTAGTGTTGTTAATACTTTTCATTGGTTCAGTATATTATAAAACCCACATACACACTTCATCACTTTCACAATTTTGTTTAAAAAAATATCAAGCTCATATTTTTGGGTACTTTCTGTGACAATGTAGAATGACGAAACAGGGTATTGATTTACAAAAAAAAGTTGAAATATAGAGTTACGAGGTTTCTGCCAGACAGCAACGATGTGTAAAATGTCCACTGGCATTGTTTCTGGATAGATTCCTTGTTGGGAATGTATGTTCTGTGGTCCAGTTGTGTAAAAACATATGCATTTTTTGGGAAGAGCAAGTGTCAGTACATGGCTGTTTTGCAAAAATATGTTGACAATTTGCGACATCATAACATTTGTTTACATTGTCAGTCATTGTCCGTTATACAAGTGGTTTCAGTATTGTTTGGTTGGATAGTGAGCCGTCTGACCCTCCGCAATAATTTAACACTTAAATCCTCTATATTCCTAGTAAACTGAACCTGAGTTATAACTGTACTTGGGCCGCTTTTTTCAGTCTACACCAAATCTTGCAACGCGTTGTAAGCTTGTAGATAGGCTATTTTTGGTTTGTATTCCCCCCCAGAATAGGGATGTTGGGGTTCAAGTGGTAAGTTGATAGTGGGCAGTCATACGGCGTTAGCTAGCAGCTGTTTTAGGGTGACCAAATGTCCCCGTTTCAAGCTGTGTCCCGAGTCCCGACTGTAAAACACCCAAAATGTCCCGTTTTCAACATTCACTACCACATTGTCTAGTCATTGACTTGAACCACATGACTTATTAAATTCCCCTAAGCCCAGATTATAAAGACACAAAGTGTACACTGTACAGCATCAGAAGCAACTCTTACTTTTCCTGCGTTCCTGCTTGCATGATATCATTCTCTCTGTCATTGCCGCCTGCCAGTTTGCAGAGGAGAACTAGGTTGTGTTCGTCGTTCACGTCCTGTCAGGGGTTCCCCAGGGGTCTATAATAATTGGTACCCTCGCTTCTTTTTACCCCCTACCTACGCTAGGGCTGCCACGATTACAATTTAAGTTGACGATTAATTGTCACACAGATAATTGCGATTAACGATTTAATTGTGCTTTTTGCCATTTGAACATTGGAATACAATTTACATTTCTGTTTGGTTTGTAGGCTTCATAATTACAAAATGCACAGGGCAGATAATAACTTGAATATACAAAGAAATTACTGACAATTACTGACAAAATGTAATAATGTTATACTTTTTTTTTTAAATGCGGAAATAGCTGATCTACAACAAGCTCACAATGTGTTGTGCCATGTTGTGAGTGCTTAGATTGGCTATTCTCTTAAAATATATTAGGTATACTGTAGAGAGAGGGCGGGAAAAGAGCGGACCAAGTACAGCGCCGACTCGGGTCAAGTTTACAAATGACAGAGGGAGCCTTTACAGTATTATGGCAATGTCTTCTGTGCCTCCGAGCAAGGGCGAGTGGTAGAGGGAAGGGAATAGGAATTCAAAACGGAACAGCTCAGACACCGCAGTCTTGTCAGTGCTAGAGCGGATCGGAGGACATTGCAGCAGAGGTGCAGATCCACTGCAGCCACGTTGGCTGGGCTGACTGGGCCCGTGTGGTTCTCAACGTGGGGTCCGGGCAGGGACCCCCAGCTTGTAGATCTGCTCTTTTCAAAACATCTTGACAAAATGTGAACATTTCGAATATTTTTCCGGCCAAATACATCATTCATTTGGGGGTCCTTGACATGAAAAAGTTTGAGAACCACTGGACTAGGCTATAACATGTTTTGGTGGTAGGCCAACGGTTCACAAACTGGGGGAAATTATGTTGGGGGGGGGGGGGGGGGGGTGCCTAGATGATTAGGTTAATGTGCAACATTTTAGGAACAAAAACCAACATACAGTATAAGTGTATACAGGGTATCTGTGCATTTCTAAAGTGAAAATGTACAGATTTTTAAGACCTTTTTAATACCTCCTAAAATGAAAATAAATAAATAAACTAATAATAAGACCATTACTACATCAAAAGTAAACGACAAACTATACTATAAATGGTCAAACATTTGACAAATGTTACCCAAGAAAGAGGCCAACATTATCTGTGGAACAGAGTCAAACTAAAATGTAATGCCCCAACTCCTACAATTCCAAGTGCTTGTCAGGATGGGGGGGGGGGTCCCCAGTTCAAATATGATTATTTTGGGGGGTCACAGCCTGAAAAGTTTGGGAACCCTTGACTTAGGCTAATTGAAAACGGACCTACTTTAAAAGGCTGTTGGTGTGGCATTTTAGGTGGCAGTTTAGGCCTTCAATCGGTCTTGCTCAAGGACACTTCAAGCCGGGAACCTTTCGGTATCCCAGATGACCACGCTACCCCCTGAACCAGTGCTGCTGCAGCTGCGTAGGCTGTATTTTCTTGTCCAAACACCTATGGTATAGGTAACCGGAATACTCGCCCCCCTTTTTTTTGACCGGACCACTCACCCCGCTTGACCGGACGGTCCGGACCACTCTCGCCCCCGGCGGCGGACCACTCCCGCCGCAGGTGAGGAATGCTCGCCTGGAAAACACTCACCCACCGGTGCGGAACGCTTGCCCCGCTTGGTGAGAACAGACTGCAGCCAGAACCTCTTTGCTACAGCCCCTAACATTAAGTTAGGAAGTAGTTGGGCAAAAAACAGTTACGACAGAGGCGTGCGACAGAGGCGTGCCGACTCGCTCGGGTGAGAAGGTCGCTGTGCCGAACGTGGCTAACATGGCATACATGCTTAAGTGCGTACATGCATGTGCAATAATGTGCAGTAAGCGATTTGATATTATATTTATTATGGGTTTGGTTTGATGTGATGTTAATTAATATTAATCAAGGTTGGGTACTGTTACATAACCTATGGTTATGTTTAGGCATTTGTTTTGTGTAATGTTAAATAATAGGCACTGTTACTATATACTTAAGGCATACGTTTTGTGTGAAGTTAATCCATTTTAGTGATGGTTCAATAATTAGGCACTGTTTAGGTTTAGTGTTTAGTGTGATTATTAATACATTTTAGTTAGATTTGGACGCTAAGTTGAGACTTGGGTTGGTGTGAGAATGTTTGTCCCAACCAAGTTGATAACTAGCGCTGTGTTGTTATCTGGTTAGCAAGCATACGGTTAGGTTAGGCATGAGTTTGGTAAAACGGATCTGGCAGTCATCTGGGGGGCGTTTCCCCGTGTTACGCCGAACAGCGTTTCCTATGCCAAAATACACGTGCAGCCGATTGTTTTAAACTTTTGGTCACCAATACCGGTGTAACGTCGTTAACAAATGTCGTGCTTCTGCTGACCTCCGCTCCGTGTGAACATGGCTTGGCAACTACCGATCACTAATTTCTTTCGCAGAACAGATGGACAAAAGGTGACTGTATGTTTATAGTATATATGTTACTGGTAGCATTAGGCCCGTAGCGATAATGCAACCGAGTTAATAATAAACTTATTGCTGGCCAACGTGGGCCTTAATTGCATCCTGCGTTGGGGCTACGCAACAAGACGGGACATGTTCTTATGTGCAGCGATCTTAAGTTGAGATCAATCAATCAATCAATCAATCGTAACCAGTGGTGGAAAAAGTACGGTTTTCTTTACATAAGTAAAAGTATCAATACTGCAATGTAGAAAACTCCGTTACAAGTAAATCGAAACTTACTTGAGTAAAAGTACAAAAGTATTGGCGTCAAAATATACTTAAAGTAGGCTACCAAACGTAAAAGTACTCGTTATGCAGAATGTCCCATTTCACTACTTATCAGACATTATGTCTAAAATGTATACAAACATATTTTGTAAATAGATGCTCCGCGACGCGTTGTAAGCTCCTACTTTGCCTATTTTCAAACCCAAATGGACCAGGTTCCATTTACTCGCAGAGCTCTTAAAGGGATATTTCACTTTAAAAATTTTTTTTTTTTTTCATTTATTTTTAATATTTTTTGGAATTTTTTTAAAATTAAATACAATAAAAATATTCTATTAAATAAATGAAAAAAGTAATCGAAAAAAGACGGCCCCCTCACGTATAAGGAGGGCAAGATGAGTCACCAAAACCAAGGACAGGTGTTTTTGATGAATCTAACATGGTTAAAATGGAGTTTGAAGTTACAATGGGTTTGTATAGGAAGGGGGCGTGTCTGATAAAATATCAAATATCTAAATACTGAATCAAGCAACTTAAAAACTGTCTGGGGGGCTCACATAAGCCTGAGTAGATGATAAAATGACCAAAAGTTTTTTTGAAAGTGAAATATCCCTTTAACACCAGATCACAGTGAATGTTTGTAAACAAACATTGTGTTTTGAAACACGTATTCTCTTGATGTTTTCACAATATCAAATAAAGGGTCCAGAACATTAGCTATGTCTAGTTTATCTATATGTCTATACGTCTATCTGTCTATATATCTATCTGACTGTCTGTCTGTCTGTCTTCCCTAATAGTCAATAACAATATCTATCTTCCCTAATAGTCAATATCAATTTCATAAGTGTCCTGTTCTGCCATAAATGTGACATAAATAAACTTGAACGACACTGCTGCCCTTATCTCCCCGTAAACACATGTTTGGTTGTGGAGGTGTTAAGATGATTCAGTCTATAGATTGGGGTCCCAGATAAAAAAAGAGAAACAAATCTATCCATGGCCTTATGCACATCAAACTCTTTAAAATTAAAAAAGTTGAGAATCATTGAAATAAACACGGCATAAATGGCTTATGGGAAATAACATTGTCTCTTGCGTGCTGACAACTTTTTGTGTCATTGGTGTGTTTTGATCAATTTATTGATTCAATACTTTATTAACAGTTTGCAAAAAGTGGTACAGTTATACAATAATGCTAAAAGGATAGGATAACACAAAGCCCTGAGGGTTTGTTTCCATTGTGGTCCTATGTATTCAATTCATCAAGACATACTGTATATATATATATATATATATATACATACAATACTATACAAGAAATCATCAATACTAGGAGCAGTAAAAGTATATTTGCAGATAAACAGTGGGGTAATTTCTTTTGGCAAGCTAAGACGCCTTGTCTAGTCAGTTGCAAATTGCAGGTGCTCTTTTATGGCGGTTTTGAAGGGGGGTCGCACTTTTTGATGGCTGGTGGTAGGGAATTCCACATTTTGGTGGCATAATAATAAAATGAATTGTGTCACGTTCTTCCCGTCAGGCCTCTAGCGGTGGCCTGAAGGCCTCATCCGGCCTGACGTCCCAGTCAGGGGGCAGCAGTGTGTCCGTGGTCAACGTGAACGACACCCCCGCCGCCCGCCAGGCCGCCGCCAAGCTGGCCCTGAGGAAGCAACTGGAGAAGACCCTGCTGGAGATACCCCCGCCCAAACCCCCCGCCCCCGAGTTCAACTTCCTGCCCTCTGCCGCCAACAATGAGTTCATCTACCTGGTGGGCCTGGAAGAGGTGGTCCAGAATCTACTGGATAACATCCACAGAGGTATGTTATGTGGTTTTGCATACTTTCATTACAGCTGCTATCCATAACCGTGAATACAATTGTATTTTGATCAATCTGCATGGTAGAGTATGTTAATACTCCACACAAATGTGGAGAGTCTTAGGGTTCCCCAGGAGGCAATAATCCAAAGCAAAAAAACAATTGAGCGGGTGTGACCATGACTACTGTACAATGTAAAATAACAGTTTTAATGACTTCAAACAGCTATGATTACATCTTTTTGTTTAGGCAAACGATAAAAATCTTACATACTACTCAGCAACGCGTTTCAAGTACAAGAACTCTTCCTCAGGCAGAAATGCCTGAGAATAGCTGTCTGAAGGCATTAAAACTATTCTTTTACAGATACATTGGATTCCCTCCTCAATTGTTAATACTGTATAACTAACACAACTGCAGTTGTTTTAATTGGTCTCTAACTGCTCTTTTATTGAGACATTAAATGTCTCAATGGTGGTCCCATCTGACCACAGGATATACATTTTATATCCTGTGGTCAGATGGGACCACTACTGGTTGATAAGAGGTATTGCATGATCATCAGAGCAAAATGTATCCTCTGCCCAAACAAGTTTTCCATTATGGCTCATTGCGGTGCTTATGTGGGCACCTGAATTCCAGCAGGACATGACATTTAGAGACTGCAGCTTTAAGCTATATTGTTTTTGTATTGTAACATTAGCTAACAAATCAATCTCCATTGCCATGCAAGGATCAGTAAAGTGTCTTCTCCGACCTAAACTATATAATCTTTGAGGCTGCAGAAAGTTAACCGTCTGTTTCTTCCCAAATTCTAAACTGTATAATATTCTACTGTATGGTTATTCTCTACACCATTGCTTCCCAATGTGGGGCTCCGGGGCGGGGACCCGCAGGGGCCCTTGAAGTGGTTCAAGGCAGTCCCCGGCTAAATTATTAAATGGTTAGGAATAGGAACCAAATGGACCCTGATGGGGCTGTAACTGAGAGAGTGTACAAATGGAACCAAATGGACACCATTTGGTTCCATTTGTCACTGCATAATGATGTCCAATGTCACCACATAATGATACCGTTGTTTTTTTGCATACTTATCAGGTTATTCTCAACTTAATACACTTTACACTTAATTATTACTACTTATTACCTTTGTATTATAACTTTTCTTAACTTACTTGTAATATACCTAGTTTTTATTACATATGATGGACATTGTTAGCACAGTCTGGGCACTGGTGGAGCACAAATATTTTACTGCACATTTTTTATATATACATTTTTAATTTTGGGTGCATTCATAAATAAACTTGAGAATCTGCCCTCTATTTCAGAGCGCTTTGGTTTTGACATCATAGAGTGCTCCGATTTCAGTTAATTTACAAACAGAGTAGATATCAGAGTAGATACTCATTAACCAACGTTGCCATTTTTATGTTTTAAAATTCATTCAAATGAACTTTTATTCATCCTATAAATGATTATTACCAGTTTTGTTATGCATAGATGCATGTTAATAGAGTACCAAGCAAGTTGCAACTATTGCATTTTGTAATGACCAACGTTCAGACGCTCGGACAACCAGACTTTTCAGTCAGAGTGGTCAGTGTGTGCTCTGAATGCTCCCACAGCGCTCTGAATTTTCACACAACGACGCTCCGAGCACTCTGAATGCACCCTAAATACACTATGATGGACATTGTTGACAGTTTTTGACCGAGTCTACCGCACCAACATTTCATTGTGCATACATGTAAGTGCATGTGACGAATAAAAATGTCTTGCGATGTTTTCCACTCATTGATTTCTCTACGGGGGGTCTGCTCTTCCTGTCCTTCCACAGGAAAGACCGGAGTATCCATGTCCAAGTCTGCTGCCAGAGAACCCTACACCTGCACCCAGTGCAACACTGACTTCACGTGCCGCTGGAGGAAGGACAAGGCCAAAGGCGGGACCATCCTCTGTGAGGACTGTATGTCATCCAATCAGAAAAAGGCCTTGAAGGCCGAGCACACCAACCGGCTGAAGGCGGCGTTCGTCAAGGCCCTGCAGCAGGAGCAGGAGATAGAGCAGCGTATCCTCCAGCAGGCGGCCTCGCCCGTCTCCCACGCCACCTCCTCCTCGTCCTCCTCGTCCTCCTCGCCGTCGATGCGGGTGGAGCAACTGGTGTCCCAGCAGCTGAAGCAGGCGCAGGCCCAGGCCAGGTCTTCCTCCATGCAACACCACCACCAGCACAGCAGGGGGCAGAGCATGGTTCACCACCACTCCTCCAACATCAAGCAGGTAGGGGGACGGTTACTCTCTGCAGGAGTTCAGGCCCACTGTTTTCAACGTCTGGTCCGGGGCCCAACAGGGGTCCAAATGGACCCTTATTTTGCTGAATCACACAACACAACAGACACGGGTTTCATGAATTTATAGAAAGATAATGTGTATGACATTTATGTGTGTGTGTTTGTGTAATAATATGTAAAATGTCATGTACCTTTGTGTGTGCGATGTTGTGTTATAGTGAGAGGTGTGTGTGTGTTCATAAACCTGATCGCCCGGGGGAGTAGCTTTTTCTGAGCCTAGCCTACTGCAGGTTACATGTTACTACATACGATACGATAATACTTTGTCAGTTCACACTGAAATTTGTCTTGCGACCCAGCAGCCATGTATGCAACACATAAGCAGTACACACATTTGACATGACACAAGAAAACAAAACAAAATACATACATAAAGACATGGTTCATGTTGTCTCATCATTTTGTCATTCTATCCTTGTTGCTCTTATGTAGAATTGTCTCTATTTTACTGCTGTGTTACCGAGTCGATTATTAATCCCCCCACCCTCCCCTCCAGGGCCAGCTGTCCCGCAATATCTCATCCATGGGGGTGAGGGGCGGACCCCACACCTTTTCCTCCTCCTCTCAGCTGCAGAGCGCCGTGGCGGCCGCGGCCTTGGTCAACCGGCCAGGTAAGCACGCCTATGTTTCCCGCCCCTCTTCCCAGAGTTCAAAGGTCAGCAGCAGTGGTGGGAGCGGCGGCGGCACCAATGTCAGCGGAGGCAGCAGTGCCTCAGCCACTGCATGGAGGAAGCAGAGCAGCACGGGCAACACAGGTAGACCTCCCACTGAAACCAGTTCAACAACAGTCTCCCACTAAAACCAGTGGTAGGGCTGGGCGATATGACTTCAAATCAGGCTCACGATTATTTCAAACTTCTGCCTCAATCACGATTAATGAACGGTTTTTTATTGTGAAAATAGCAGATCAACAAGCTCACTAGATCGGCTATTTTCACTATTTTTGTACCCCACCATTGTATAACGAAGTACAATACGGGATCATGTGGTTTAATGTGGACTAATTTATATTCTTGGATGTAAACAATCTACAATCAATTATTTCGTGCCAATTTGTTTATATAGTAAGAAAATATATATTCTTATATGCTTCTCGATTATTCAGTTGGTTATTGGTTCTACATATCGGTTTCGATTGCCCAGCCCTACCCAGTAGAATGACTCCCCACTAAACCCCGTAGACAGAGTCCCACTAAAACCACTAAGGACCCACAGCGGTGATGAGAACCAGTGCACTAAAACCCGTAGAGTCCCACTAGATCCAGCCGCAACACTTGGAACTCGCACCGTGATGTCTGTCCTCTTCCTACTTTTCAACTTCCTGTCTGGTCCAAAAACAATCCTATCCTTCAGAAGGCCCAGTCGTCGGACTGTGTTGACAATTCACTGTGAACGTTACATTCAGTCTTCACTAGCCCCTCTTCAACCAGAGGAGCTTTCCCAAGAATGCAGGAACTGTAATTTTTATTTATGTGTTCAAATATTCAATGCCAAAAACACAATGACAATTAATCGTCAAGTACTGTATAATTTCACCATTGTGACAGCCCTACTTCAGGAGCTCTTATCTTCCTATGGACAGCACTTGAACCCAGTCACGTGTAGCCAGATAATCCCAGATCTTTGTCTACCGCTACGTCGAGCGATGGCAACAATTTGGAGATTTAATAACTTCATTGCGGAACCAAAAAAAAAAAAACCAAACCATTTGGAATGCAGTCGTTCAAATTTGGTCAATTGATAGGATTGCTTTTCGAAGCACTAGGCTTACCTGCGTCCCTTTTCTCCCTGTGTTAAAGCATTGGATTTTAATGTCACCAGACGTTTTGGTAGGCAGACATCGCCAGTCGCCTGGCTGTGCGAGACTAGCAGGAACCTAATAGCATAGTTCATCTAGTTCCTGGATGTTTTGGGTGGAAAAGGGGCTAATATGATACATGCAGGAGGAAACGAAATGGCAAAGTTATTTTCGGACGGGGCTCCCCACATATCGCCCCGCTACCAATGACCTCTAATCTTCCTGTTTTAGACCCTCTTTTAGATTGGTGTTTTGGTTTCTTCCTGGGATCATTACTTTATACCTTAGAGGTGTGTGTGTCTGTGTGTCTCTGTCTTTTGAAACCATATATTATTTTGCTGAATGCCCTACTCAGAAACACTGCCAAGTTGTTGTCAACTGACTGACTTTCTCTCCTGTTTGCTTCATGTGTGTGTGTCACACAGGTGTGACCATGGCCTATGTGAACCCCAGCCTGTCGGGCCATAAGTCCTCGAGCAGCGTGGATGCCCGTCAGAGGGAGTACCTGCTGGACATGATCCCCTCGCGCTCCATCTCCCAGACCGCAAACACATGGAAATAATGAAAACAATCTAGTCATACTATTCACTCTTGTTCAACATGTCATCTTTTCCTCAGCCCCCCCCCCCATTACGGAGTCAACAGCACCCCATGGTGGACAGTTAAGGAAATGCAATCTCTTTTTTAACCACTTGAGCCCTATATGATTTGTCGTGTGACGAATGGTGAAAATGGCCAACCTACAAGCTCACAACGCGCTGCGATACGCTGTGAGCTTGTAGATTGGCATTTTTTTTATTTCGTTTTAAGTTTTGAAAATGTTCGCCGACAACGACATACCCCAAGAAACAGGGGACGCCAGGGTTAAAGTGGTTAAGGAAACGCAATCTCTCTTTAAGCGAAGACACGTTCCTTCTTTAACCTTTTACGATTTTCAATTGTTCTTTATTATTATTATAATTTTTGAGGATCACTGTTCATTGTTGTGTTCATCAATCTCATCATTTTGCAGAAACTGTTTCAATTTGATTGGGGCAACAAAAAACAAACAAAAAAAATATTACAAAAAAAACAAACATTTCAAGGGCTTTCCTATTGTTACTGTTGTCAGCCACAATCACTTGACAGTAAAGGTCAATACATTTGCCTTCCGACGTCTGAAAAGTTGCGTTTCGGACAGGCTTGCCGAACTAGTCTGGAAAGTCGAGAGCGTCCGGGAAAAAAACGTTTAGAGTAACGTCAAATGTTATATCACCTCCCTTTCCGGATTAAAAAAAACAAAACTAAATTAAATAAAGTTGGGACATCGGAAGGAGAATGTATTGCGTTTAAGGCTATGTTTGTTCACACTGGCAGGCCAAATCCGATACTATCTTTTGGGGCCTAACCAGATTGGAATGCAATTTGTTTTATTAAGTCTGGACACCAGTGGATCAGATTTTTTTGTGGATCAGATTTGAACCACATGTCTTACCATGGTGTCGCTTGCCGAAAATGGCAGATCTACATGTGACGTGTTGTGAGCTTGTAGATCTGCTATTTTTGGCAACGTCTGAATACACAACTCCGATCTGATCCCTTGGTGAATAACAAGTGTGGACAGTCAGTCCAAGTGAGATTTGCCTGCAGCGTGAACAAGTTCTAAATGACGGCTTGAGAATGTTGCTGTAGTGAAATGTTGATGTTTATGTGGTATAAGTTTCTCCCATTTGGAAATGATGGAACTGCTCAGTCTGGGGTGTATAGAGTCTATATACTATAGACTCTCCCCTCCTCATTTGTAGTCCCAGGCCAGCGAATGGATCACAGACAAAAACCGATGGGACATTACGGGGCAAAATGACTGGACTTTACTCACATAACCTGAAACACGGACTTCACATTCAAGGAAATATAATGTTGACAATATAAGAGGAAATTAAATCTCTTTTCTTTTTCTTTTCTTTTCCTTCCTTTTTTTAAAAGTTAAAAATACAAAAATAACTGAGTTGTTTTTTCAGCACATAACCTCAGTAGCGAAAACGTTTGGGATTTCTTTGTACTTTACAGTAAATTATTTGGTTACTTTGACTGATGTTTAAAATAAATTACCGTCAATATTTTGTGGTTTCAACGGGAAAAGATCAATTTAATCTATTCGTTGTTTTTTTTTGTTTTTTTGTCTGTACGACAGAGCATGCCTACCCTTAAATCTCTCTCCGTTCGTTGTGCGCCTTAGCAAGAAGGAGCACGACAATGTTATTTCTTTACTCATCTGTAATTACCATC
Source organism: Gymnoscopelus braueri (assembly GCF_963280865.1). Lineage (NCBI taxonomy): Eukaryota > Metazoa > Chordata > Actinopteri > Myctophiformes > Myctophidae > Gymnoscopelus > Gymnoscopelus braueri. Next base: position 11,157,194 of record NC_137611.1, read on the forward strand.
TGTATTTTGCTTATTTTATATTAATGTCAACATTGTAAGATTATTTTGAGTGTTATGCCATCGCTGATAAAAAAAAAAGAAAAAAAAACTTGCAGGAGCTGAATCTGACACACTGGAACCACAGATATTTTCAATGAGATTTTGATCAACCTTTCTCCTTATGTGACCCTGCTGTGTCCCCGTTCCTGAATCAGTGTTATGCTTAATTTATGCTCCCATCGTACGATACTGCCGCTTGCGGAAAATAGCAGATCTACAAGCTGGCAATGCGTCGCGGACGCGATGCCTTGCGAGCTTGTAGATCTGCTGTTTTTGACGCGCGACACCGTCTGGTGCGATTTGGGGAGCGATTTGTTACAGCTTTCCTGGACAACATGAACACCATCATGTAGCTTGTTTCCCTTCACTGTATTGCATAACCTCTGCTTCTGGCATTGTACAAAGTTATGTTACAATTTATTTGGTTTACTTTGTTTCCTAGCTCCTAAAGAGATAATAAAATAAACAAAAAACTATAAATAATTTTAATCACTGCGTGGCTTTTGTTTTTGTTTTATATTTGTAGCCTGTGTGAGTCCAACACATGAGACCAGCATGCAGACACAACCATCAGTTTAAAATGATCACTTATTAGGTGCATACATTTTTTTCGTGCGAGTTTCCCAAATGCAGGGTAGGCCTATTGCTTTTTTTTACTGTTGAAAGGAGACACTTTTAGAATCCAGTGGCATTGGATCAGTAGTTTAGAGACTTTGATGTTACAGTTTCCTGATTCAGAGACTTTCATATTACTCTCCAACCGCATATATTAAAGTTCTCAGTCGCCATGACTATTTTCAGTCAATCAGATTCCATAGACTTCTCTATGGCAATGGTTCTCAAAGTGGGGTCCTTGGGGGGGGGGTTCCAGGGCCTCCCCAGCAAAAGTAGTTAACATAGCATCACAATTATTGTAACCACTTTTCCATTTATATGTTGGCTATTCACAAATGGCAGATCTACAAGCTCACAGCATGTCACTTAGTGCCGCACTGCGAGATTGTACATCTGCTATTTTTGAATTAAATATCAATGAGGAAATTGAATAATGTTGATTTATTTTTATTTTTATTTTACATAAATCTTCTCTTCTGGGGGTCCCTGGCACAAAACCTTTTCACATGTCAGACATACTTTTACATGTTGTATTAATTGTTTAGGAAACAGCGCTAGTGTGCGGGGCTCCTTTCACACTGTTCCACAAATCACACATTAGGACTTGGCCATACAACATGTGAGATTTTATTTTGCTTTAATCCATGCAACCGTGTGGGGGCAGCAGCGTCCCTCTAAATCAGAGGTTTTCAACTGGTGGTCCGTGAAGGTTTTACATGTGGTCCCTGACCATGCCTTCAGTAATGTAGAAAAGTGAAGATTTTCTTTTTTTCCCCATTTTATTTTGGAGAAACGTTTTGTGATATGAGGACAGTGGAATTAAAGACATTAGCATCATCAGTGGTCATTTGAGGAGGCTTATGCTTCAATTCCAAAATTACTTGCAAGCTTAACTACTACTGAAGAGGATCCGTTCATTGACATCATGTCCACAGACTCTGTGAAGAGGCACTGAGGCACAGTCCCTTGTAAAGTTCTGAATGAGTTGTCAGGCAGAATTCCAAGAGCTTACAGCCAAAGCAAAATGTATTTGACCTTTTGTAACTACTTATCTCTGTGAGAGTGGTATTTCCACACTGGCATGCCTGTGAAGAATGTGCTCAGGGCTAGGTTAGAGCCATGAAAATGACATGAGAGTCTGTCCCTGTCCACCATTATATAGCCAAGAAGAGACAGACATGTACCTCCTGTAATCATGCCATGGACCACTAATTGAGAAACACTGCTCTAATTTTTTTTTAACCTGGAGGCCTAAGATGATGCGTCAATGTAGTCAGTTACTGGGTAATCGGAGGTCAAGAAATTCCACAGTAGATGAGTTAGAATCTCAAGAAGGGGAAGTGTACTGGATTGCCTGGTTGAGTCATCATTATTAGGTAATGTGCCCATTTAATGGCATGTGTCTGCTCACTCATAAAGGTTACAAATCAGTATATCCTATACATCAGTTTAATATGGAAGGTTGGATAAAGTAAGGAATGGATCAGTGGTTGGTTCTCAACCTTTTTTTCAGCTCTGGACCACTAGCAATCTTCAAGGGCCACCCCACGCCACATTTTAATTTGCATTTTGTGGACGTATTAAATATAATTTAAACATATTCTAATACATTTTACAAATATACTATTTATGTATTTATTTATTTATTTACTTATTTACATTTTAAAACGGTTTTCCCTTGGACCACCTGTAACTGTAATTATGTCATGGACCACTAGCAGCATGGACTATTGGTTGAGAAACAGTATTTATAAAGTTCTTATAACTATAATTACACAGTGTTATAAGCAGCTTATGATGCATTATAAGTATGTTTATACCGCATTAACACATATAGACATGGGATACAAAAAAAAAACGAATCTTAGCCGTTAGCCCACATATCCCCACCCAACACAACAGTGGTCCCCTCAGGTTGAGGGTGGTGGTCCAATAGAGACAGAGTTATAATATATCAGGGTGGTCCCTGGACCCTGGTACACTCAGTTGAAAACCGCTGCTCTAAAGATGTGATCCTATACTTTTACTGTTTTGACACAAACTATTTAAACATAGGCCTACAGAGATGTACAGCATATAACGCAATACTTAAGCGACACTAATTAAAATGGATGTTTAAAAATGCATCCCATTATCAGTTGCTACATAACGGTAGCTAGCTGATGTGCCTACTGCCTACACGACTGAAATACTCACTTAAGTACAGTACTTGAGTGAATGTACTTAGTTACTTTACACCACTGCTGACTCACTCCACCTTAATAGTCCATACAGTATTTCTGCCTCATATGTAGCCATGGTTCACATGACGCTTGTCATGGTATGACAGTCATGTTTCAGGGCTACCTCATATGTAGATGTTTAGTTTTTATTCCACCACACACTGCAACCCCATAATAAATCAATAAATAAATGATTGTTTTTTCCTTATTTTTAACTCTCTGTCGGTTTCTCCACATATTTACTTCACGGAACTATTGTTCTATATCGTTGTGCACACACGAGCACAGTTATGAGTAGGACCATCGTGCGCGTCTGCTATTCTGTAAAATTGACGTACCCGGACAACGTTCGTTCTGCGCTGAACTTGCTACGTAAACAGCGTAAATATTGTTCTCTCATCCGTTCAGCAGGTTATTGGTCATCAGTCACTTGGGCGGTGGTAACAGTTAAGTCAGTTCATTGTGTGGTTGCATTATCTATAATATAATTTTATACAAACAGTGTTATACTGTTATCTTTGTTAACTTAACACCAGGAGCAGAAACACATTTAAGCTTAGGTAAGTTAACATTCGCTATTGCTGTAGTAGTAGCCACTGTGTGGATAACATGAACGCTAAACTGAACGACAATGACATTTATGTGTTCAAATAAGCTCTTCCATCCACAGACTGAAGATGTCCAGTGTGCGCAGGATCACACAGGAGACCTTTGATGATGTCGTCAGGGAGAACGTCGAGGAGTTTGACATGGATCCAGAGGAGGCATTAAAAGAAGCTGTGGAGCAGTTTGAGTCTCAAGGTAACCAAACATGGATGGACACTGATGATGATGATGCTATACGCTATTTGCCTCCTCAAATTTAATGTCATGCTAATATGTATCTTTATTTGATGCATAGGCATATATACCATGTTATTAACCCATTGCTGAATGGACTGAATGTGATTATTTGACATGTCATGCACTACCATTAACCAGTAAATGTCAAGCCATAGTCATATTGTTATGCTATGTTATCATCATGATTTGTGTGCATGGGGTTCTCATCTTAAACAAGCTGCGTGCTTAACTGAGTCTTCCAGTTTAGTAGACCTTGTATTGTGAATTTTGTACTTCCATGTACTGTGATTCTCATGTCTTACTAAATAAAAGTACATCAATCAATCAATGCCTGTTTTGTCAGGTGTGGACCTAAGCTTTATAGTGAAGGCCGTACCAACATCATCTAATGATGACACACAAGAGGGCCAAACTCATGAGGTCTTGCAGGTGAGAGTTGGGGGGAAACTATCCCCCATAAATGTGTCTAAATCTGTGGTTCTCAGACGTTTTACATTCAAGGACCCCCATAACTCAGAGTGTACAAATGAAACCAAATGGACCCGTAAGGGTGCCTTTGGTTCCATTTGTACACTCTCAGAGTTACAGACCTGTTAGGGTCCATTTGGACCCCCTCAAGGAACCTTGGGGGTTCCCTGGACCCCTCTTTGAGAACAACTGGTCTAGTAAATTCCAACGTCTGTATTAATAATCCCTGTTACTGTATGTGTCTCTCCGCTGACAGGCCTTGGAGTCCCTTCGACTCGGACAAGACTCTGACAATCCCAACATGACGGCAGACCTCAAACACTTCATGGAGCAGTGCTCCGTGGGATTTGCACAGAGGTACCTGGCGGGTCAGAAAGGTGCCTACCCCATCGTTCTCTCCTGCTGCAGAAAGAGCTTGGGGGTGCAAGGAGATCTGTTGGTGGCTCTCGCTGCCCTGGCCATGTTGACAGATGGACAGCCGGACTTGTTAGACACAGAGGGCGTGGGCCTCCTCTTGACTATCCTAGGAAAGTACCGGGAAGACCCTGCTGTGACACGTGTAGGCTTACGCACCGTGCGCCACTGCTGTTTGAAGCACGAGCAGAACCGACAGGACTTTGTGAAAGCTGGTGTTCTGCCACTGATGACTGGTGCCATAACTAAGGTTATTTTGAATTGTATACACGTAGACACTGACACACTATATACACTTGATACACTTTGACCTTATTTATTGCTGCTTAGTTTTTACTAGTTTTTGTTATATATTTTTTATTTTTATTTATATATTATTATTATTATTAAGTAAAACCCTGAGGAAGACTATTGTCGAAACGTTGGTTTCCTGTACTTTTTTATTTATTTTTAAGATTGCATTGTGGCTAAGAGTTGTGCGGCCTCATCCTTCGCAACATTATTATCTATTATTTACACAGTCTGCAGAGCATGCCACCACTCAAATATTTCACTGCATATATGATAATGTACTGTATGTGTATTAGCAAGTGACAAATACAACTTGTTGAACTCACGCAGCACATCGGATGTGTGGAGCTGGTTAAGGAGGCCAGTGCAGCTCTCAGGTTCATGACCTTCGATGACGACGTCAGAGTTCCATTCGGACACGCTCACGACCACGCCAAGCTCATCGTAATGGAACAGAATGGACTGAAGGTCATCATCGAGGCTGCCAAAGGTAAGACACCCGTGTATGTATAACGGGGCCTTAGGGTAGGGTCACACATCTGCGTCAAGAGCGTTGTCGCCAACGCAAGCCGAGGCTTCAGGCGCGTCCATTTCCCATGTTGTCTTGCGGGTTGTGAGCAGTGCCGGCATGAATCGGTCTCTTTTCCGGTATGTAGTTCGTTGGAGTGGTTGGCTTGCTGAAATAAAACGGGGGAAAAAAAAAAAGGGAAAAGAGTCAAAGTTCACCGATGTTGAAATCCAAGCTTCAGACGCTTTGAAAGAGACACTTGTCAACACGCTGCAACAGAGAGCTCCATAGAATGGAAGTGAACAGAGAAGCTGATGTTTCTGACACGTATGAAGCACACATGGGACATGCCCTTATGCTCCATCATGCAAGGGAAGACTGTAGATCTGTTATTTTTGGCAAGCGACGACATACTGTACTACAATTAGGCTTTAGCCTAGTTTCAAAATACTGAGAGATACTTAATATTTTTTCAACATCCATTTTGCCTATGTTTATACTATTTTCTTATCATCTTTTATGTCTCTGCTATCTCCCTTTCAGCTCATCCTGATAAGGTCTCTGTTCTCAGTGAACTCTGTTACACCTTGTCTCGTCTGGCTGTGAGGAACGAGTTCTGTCAAGACATCTGTGACCTTGGAGGGTTAAAATTCATGATGACACTGCTTGCTGAGAGCTTTGAGTCACAGGTACGTTTACTACAAGATGCATTAATGATATGAAAATGTTAGCGGCAAAATAACAAAAATAATTGTCAGATTGGAATCAGATTTTTTTGTATAAAGTCCAAAAAAACACATGGAAATGTTTGGACACTGAAGCCTGATTTAAACTTTTGACCGTCTTACATATTTTCCGCATTCATGTCGTTATGTCATTACCACAGCAACCAATGCAGATAGGTCGATGATGTCTGAATACACAAATTGTACATTATGTGTAATTCACAAAGTACAGAGAAAATAGGATGAGACTGAACATCGACGTCAGGCCCACTAATATCATGTTGACACGTATGCAGCTTTTTAACTGTGCTAGGACAGAGATTGATCGGATCTTTCATGCTGTCCTAGCAGTCCTCTCATTGAGCTGCCCTTTTTCTTTTACAGGAAATAGTTCGACAGGTACTGAGTGCTATACGAGCCATAGCAGGGAATGATGACGTGAAGGACGCTGTGGTGAACGCGGGCGGGGTGCCACTCATCGTGATCGCCATGAACACGCACATGGGCAACTCCAATGTGAGTTTAATGTTTAAATATTGTGTTTATAGGGCTTTTAAGTTGTTACGTCCTGTAAAATCTACGAGCTAACAGCAAGCGACACCGTCGCACTACATACAGAGTATAAAATAGGCTTAGGATCAGTTTTCTTCTCGTTCTCCTGTAGGTGTGTGAGCAGGGCTGCGCGTGTCTGGCCGTCCTGGGTCTTCGAAAACCCAGCAACTGCCAGGTCATCATGGACAACGGGGGAGCCCTGGCTGCCGTACAGGCCATGAAGTCTCACCCTGGTAAAGTCATGGTGCAGGTAAAACATGATATATTATTTAGCTCCCTTGAAGACATTAAAGCTGGATTTAGGGCACGGTCGGTCACACATGTGCATTAGTAACAGACCCATTCCCTTCCATTCTATGGAAGTGAAGGAGCGGAGCTCAACATAATAATAATAATAATAATAATAATAATAATAATAATAATAATAATAATAATAATAATAATAATAATAATAATAATACATTTTATTATAACGCACTTTACATTCTCACGAATCTCAGAGTGCTACAGATTAAAAGCAAGGCATAAAAACAGCATAGGCAACAAAACAATTACAATAGACCCAACTAGGCTAAACTAAAGGGCCAAAATTTAGAAATTAAAACTCAGTACGAAAAACAAACAAAGTCCATGAAAATTTGAAAAATGCTTTTTTTAAAAGGTAGGTTTTTAGTCCATTTTTAAAAGCATCAGTGAACTGTGGTGCTCTCAGGTGGTCTGGGAGGGTATTCCACAGACATGGGGCTGTGTAACAGAAGGCCCGGTCGCCCATGGTGCGGAGGTTGGTGTCAGGGACAACGAGAAGGTTGGTGTTGTTGGAGCGGAGGCTTCGGGTGGTGGGTTTTGGGGTGAGGAGTTCTTTGAGGTAGGGTGGGGCATTGCCGTAAATGCACTGATGGGTGACATTGATGAACTATGACCGGGTCGGGTGTCAACCAATAGCAAAGAAGTGTGTGGTTCCGCTGACCCCACTTGGCAGCCTTTTTGCTTGTAGTTTTCTTTCAGTGAGCCAACCAGTAAATATAATATAAGTAAAATGAACTACACACCAGTAAATCGGCACTGCATACAGTCTGCAAAACAACATGGATAACTGATGTGCTCGACGCAATGGCATGTGTTGGCTACTCCCCTCAGAAGCCTGCCGTATGTGTGACCATAGTTTTATACTTTGTTGTGTGCCACTGTCAGGCACCGAAAATAACCACAAGTTACAATACCTACAAGCTCACAATGGGTCGCAGCACGAAGTAGATCGGTTATTCTCGGTGCTTGACAGTGGCGTGCAACAAAGTGTATCAAGCCCTTAACACCTTTTTGGCGGTCTACGAGGTCTTCATTAATAGCTTTCTTTTCTCCACATCTAAACAGAAACAGGCGTGCCAGCTTTTGAGGAACCTGGTGGCGCGCACAGACACGTTCAGCCAGCCCATCCTGGAGATGGGAGCGGAGGCCCTGATATTGGAGGCGCTGCGCTCCTACCACGAGGACTGCGGCGACTTGTGCAAAGCGGCCCTGAGAGACCTGGGGTGTCAAGTGGAGCTCAGAGAGCTGTGGACAGGCAAGAAGGGCAGCATCACCAACGACTGAACTGAGTGTGCCGTCTTTGGAACTACAACACTGATTTTCTTTTTCATTTCAAGGATCCCCAGTTTAATATGCATTAGGCCACAGTCCCCCCATTTGATTATTGTTTTTTTTAAATCTCTGGGACCCCTAACTACACTGTACAATCGTCATTTTTAATTTAACTCTGAGGGCGTTCAAATGGAACCAAATGGACCCATTTAGTTCCATTTGTACACCCTCGGAGTGACAGATCCGTAAGGGTCCATTTGGACCCCTTGTGGTCCTCGGAACCGACGTTGAGAACCATTTGGTCTAGCCTAGCACCCAACATTCTTGGTTTTCAGGCAAGACAAATAACCCATTGACTGCCAGAGTTAAAATCTCATCTATGGCTGCCCTTGCCAGCGATTCCGAAAATATTTGAAAAATCATAGAATATTTTTCTTCTCAATGATCCACCCGCCGATCGCTTTAAAAGACACAGGAGGGTCTCGTAGAATCGGAGATAAAATGGTGTGCCGCCGCGATAATCCATTCCATAGTTATGGGCAGTTGGCTTGTTTTTGACCAAAAAGCAACAGAAAGCAGAGAAATTTTGATTTTTATAAATCCTATTATACTAAACCAAACCAGCTCCATTTTGTTGTGATCTTGTGATCTTTGGCTGTGCTCTTCATCATCATCATCATCATCATGATTCACAGGCTGCGGAACAGCACCCTCTAGCGTAAACCACTGAAAACACCACACGCTGGACAATCGAATTGACAAATTGATGAATTACTCATCAATGGCAGTCAATGAGATAATTTGACCTGTTCTAAAGTTCAGATTAGGGCTGGGCGATATGACTTCAAACCAATATCACAATAATTTTTGCCTCGATTACAATGAAGGTTAGAGGTTTTACATGTCGGTTTTGATATATTTTTGGATAATTGCCCAGCCCTATATAGTTCTGATGTGTTGTTTGTTTACGTTTTCTGACATGTTTGTTTATTTTGATATTCATAAGTATGTGTGTATTATGGAGTTTTAAAAATAAAATATCTTACATTTGGTAAATTGTTGATCACATGAAATATGTATGCCCCCAATAAGTGATCACTTCAACCACTTTCAACTTATCGTCCCTATTTTGGGCATGTCATTATAGCAAAATAGCATGTCTACAAGCTGACGATGTGTCATTATGAGACGTTGTGTGAGCTTGTAGATCACCTATTTTCACTATTTGTGAACAAAGTGTATATAGGGCTTAAGTGGTTAAACAGATGGTTCTGTCTGCATGCTGCTCTGGTGTATGGACTTGCATCTGTGTATGAAAAACTAAACAAATGCCACACAATGATTAAAATTATTATTTATAGTTTTTGTGTGTTTGCTTTTAAATCTCTTTAGGAGCTAGGAAACAAATAACGTATAACATAAATGCCAGAAGCAGAGGTTATGCAATACAATTAGGGGAATACCAAGTTTCGCGATGGTGTTCATGTTGTCCAGGGAAACTGTAACAAATTGCTCCGCTATACCTTACTGTACACCGGAGCTTTATAACGCACTTTGGTAGAGGTTTGGGTTGTGTAGTTACCTTGGTTAGGGGTATGGGGGGTATTATCAGGCAGCCGAGTGCACAAAACCTTAGCCAGGGACCCCCCGATACAGGGCCTTGACTTTTCTCTGGTGTCGTTCCCATTCAACCTCCTCCATATCAATAAACTCCTTACAGACTGGGGAGTGTCTGGCTTTGCCCTCTTGGGCTTCTGGCAAGGGTGCTTGCCCCTTGCCCTTTGCCATCTCCTGATTGTATTAATAATTTGGTCTGAAGACAGCTCTCCTACCGGATAATACCGTCAGGAGAAGGCGTGCTCTACTCAAGGGGAGTCTTGAGGAGTAGTCTCTTGGGATTAACTGGGTGCAGATTCTTGAGAATACATATAATAAAGGAACATCCGCACTCTCTTCAGTTATATTCTTGGTTTATTCTTTAAAGGTGAACAGCCGTGGCAGCAGACTTTCTCTAGATAGACATGTCTGCTGCGGCTGTTCACCTTTAAAGAATAAACCAAGAATATAACTGAAGAGAGTGCGGATGTTCCTTTATTATATTAATAATTTGGTCCCCACTCCTTTGGGGTAGTTGTCACTATATATTTGCATATACAGTGAAATGTGTTCTCTGCATTGCCACTTAACCCATCCTAAGTATCAGGGACAGTTTGCGCTACAATGCTACAGTCCATGGAGCAGTTAGGGGTTAAGTGTCTTGCTCAGGGACCCCCCTCATGAGGACTGGTAATGATGCATCTTTTAAAAAAATATTGCTGGAAGGTTCCTTCCAAGTCGGTCATCCAACCCAGGACCCAAAATTGCATTTTAAAACAAAATGCCAGACGACCATACAAAGCATCATATTTTAAAACAAAAGTTTTAAGTTAATCTAATTAAGGTACAATTGTGTACTTGAATCTGAACACATGGCTGGGGCCGGGACATGAACCGGGGACCTTCTAATTGCCAGGCGGTCTCTATCCATCCAGACACATTGCATGTGCATATGCTACTTAATTTAGCAACGAGGGCACTTTTTCATCTATTACATCTTGAATGTTGTTCTGAATGTTCAGGAATCACATGGTTTATAGAATATGAGTCTGTAGCTTCTTTTTAAGGATCTTTGGGATGGTAGTGTAGACAGGATGTACAGGTGTAACTATATAGTTATTTTCTAAATCAAGTTTACAAAGTGCTGTGCATACAGTACATAAAAACATTAGAGGAATCAAGTTCCAATTGTCGGAGTGTGTTTGATCGTAGGGGGTGAGGGGCTTTGAAATATATGGAGGTGCCATACCAAAATGAGCCTTAAAAATAATGAAACGTTCACAAAACAATATCGTTTATAGTGCCTAAGGCTACTGAAAGAATATGCTACAAACATGTTATAGAGAGGGGTTGAAAAGGAAAGCAGAGCTTTCACATTGTTCAGTTATTGAGCAAAGACATCTTGATCAGGGGTCTTCATCATCATCATCATCAACGTTTTTTCAGACCAAGGACCCCTTGGTTGAGAGATGATGAAACAGGGACCCCCCCACTACTTTTTAATAGATTCCATAAGCCTATAGTTTCATTGTTTGACAGCACGATCATCAGTGTATTTTGGATTCATGTTAATATGTATTTTCAGATATTTAACCACTTAAACCGCGCTATATCTGCTATTTTTTTATAGCCAAAGTATAAAAGGTTAAAGTGGTTAAACTTATTGTGATGCTTTTGCTGGGGACCCCCTGGAAACCCCCCCCCCCCCCCCCACCCCCAAGGACCCCTGGGGGTCACGGACCCCCTGTTGAAGACCCCTGGACTAGAGCCATAGATGGGTCTGGCCATTGCATGCTCACAGTCACAGCTCACGCCCCTCTAACGGACCTATCAAAATATACGCTACCTCCCACTGCCCAGTGCCTACATTTCCCACAATGCCACAGTGGTCGCCCTTGTCAATCTGCTGGCCATCGGCGGAGCGACAGTACTAGTAAAACACTTCTCAGCATGGAGGACGATCCCACCAGCCAAAGTCATAGTTGTTGGGGGGCAACGAGTCCCAGAAATATGTGAGAGAAAATGCCTCTAGGCAAAAAAAAAAGACACATTTCCATTTGGTCGCGTTTGGATGTTATCAACATTATCCAGCAGGTTGTATGTTAATAATAACGTTAGCTGAATAACGTTAGCTCATTTGGTGTGCAGAATCTGTTAGCAGCAACCTTGCTAACGACCTAAAATAAACACCCAGAGAGACAGAAGAGACCGGTGTCAGGAATCTGTATTAAAGGTAAGATATTGAGACTTTATTCTCAGATAAGTCACCTTTTGGTTGGTATATTATAGCTTGTTAAACGAGGGCACTTGTAAAGAGTTTGGATACAGGTTGTTGTAATTTGCAGTGGTGGGAAAAAGTACTCGCATTCTTTACTAAGTAGAAGTATCAATGCTGCAATGTGGATATACTCTGTTACAAGTAAAAGTCCCGTATTCAAAATGTACTTGAGTAAAGGTACAAAAGCATCTAAATGTACTTGGAAGTACGAGTACCAAAAGTAAGAAAGTACTCATTATGCAGAATGGACCATTTCACAAGTTTTCAAATGTATCAGAATGTTAAAAAAAAAAGTATTTAAAAAATTGCAGATATACAAACTCACATTGTAGATCGGCTATTTTCAAATGGCCGAAATGTATATAGGGCTGAAATGGTTAATGCATGTTTTGTAATAATAATCAAAATCTACAAAGTAATTAGTAACTAAGGTTTTCAAATAATTGTAGTGGAGTTAAAGTATAATGTTTGCTTATGTAGTAGAGTAGAAGTAAAACTACTGAAAATTACTCCACTATAGTGGAGTATTTTCCTTTACTTTAGTGGAGTATAAAGTAGTACTCCACTAAAGTAAAGGAAAATACCTCAAAACATTTACTCAAGTACAGTACTCGAGTAAATGTACTTAGTTACTTTACACCACTGGTAATAGCTTATAAACAACGGTACTTGTAAAGAGTTTGGAACTTTGGATACAGCTTGTTGTCAGTTGTTGCAACTTGTCTTCATAGAGACAGGAATGTGTTTGAAATCCTCTTTGAACGTGTAGCATTGTGTGTCAATGCATTGAGCACTGGTGCACAAAATACCTAATTATATTTGGAAAGTCAATTGAAATACAATTTGGCACAGTAAACACTTTAATATTCATTCAACTTTGCCAAATCAGTGAGTGGGGTGCGTGACATTCTTTCTCTTATACAATCCCCTGACATTTTGCTGTTACATGGGTCCAAACAGGAAAGAGAGAAAGAAAGGAGGAAGAAAAATTAGATAGAATATTGAAATGTGCATTATGTGCAAGGGTAAAATGAGGCAGCAGATATAATAGAACCAGTATGTGCAGGTGAGAGACATTTGCAGCAGCCTTATATAAATAGCAGCAGACAGAATCAGTCTCTTGTTGTGCAAGTGAGAGACAACACATTTTACAGCCCTGTCTAGGTGAAGAAGGGATGCAATAAATGTAGCTTTCATGTAAAAATAAAAATAAATATACTACAAATCTGACACAACTTCATAATAATAATGAGAAATAAAATTAACCTAAACCTATCCTCAATTTTAAACCACCAACTCAACTACCCTAACAAAATACAACCCCCCCGATCCTAAGCTATATAATCTTATCAAAACGGATACAATACACAAGCTTCTGTGTCCCAGGGTCTAAGGTTACCTCTAATAAACTTACTTGCAAGCTTAAGAACTAAGCAGGGATGGCAAATTATAAGAACAAGACATATGAGCATGGGCAAGCATGCAGGGTACAGCATTACAACAAATGCTGCAGGTACCACAGGCGTTTTACTGCTGTTAACCCTTTTTAAACCGGGAACGCATCTGTGTATTACCACTTAAACCATTATTTTATACATTGGCTATTCAAAAATAGCAGTGCCTCGCTATGAGCTTGTAGATCCCAGGGGTCCCTGGAACAAAACGTTTTGAGATGGGGGGTCAGCGGCCAAATACATATAATTTTGGGTGGTCCTTTGCATGAAAAAGTTTGGTGATTGGCATCCAGCTATCAGCAGATAGGTAGCTGCCCCCCCCCCCCCCCAAACAGACTGCCATCACTGCAAATTATTTGCTGACCATTATTACAGATGACTGTGTGTGTGTGTTCAGTTCACAGTAAAATCCTCAGTGTTCTTTAATGGATAAATTGTGCAAACAAGTGGTTAAATCATCTTCATTGCAGCTGTAGCAAAGCTCCAAACAAACCCGCTGCTATTCCCACCGGCTTGAAGTGTAAAATGATATGCCTGTGTGAATGGAGGCTGGGAGGGAGAGGGTGAGAGGGCACGTTTGGGCCAGGGCCAGGGAGGGTGAAGAGGTGGGAGAGGGGCGGGGTAAGGGTCTATAAAGGCCTGTTACAGAATCTGGCCTGACGCCCTGATGTGGCGATGCCAAGCATTAGTTGCCCCTGACTACCCTGCTTTTTCAACAGCCCCTCTGTTTGCTCTCACTTTCTCTCTGTTGTCGTCTCATCACTGCCTCTATCCGTCTTTTCTTCCCCCCGATTTCCCCTCCTTGCTATTACTAAAAGGTACTTTGACCTGCTGGCTTTCAGGCAAGACTGATTGTGGAGTGTAAATGATTAGCGCGTTGAAACGCATGCAGACATCTTAGAAGTTGCAATTATGTAAGTTCTTCTTGTACGTAGTCCACTGTGCCCTGTCCTACTGGGGCATTGTCCTTGTTGTCTGTAAACATTACCGCCATACACCACAACATGTCTTTGGCCTTCCAGGACACACAGATGAAGACGAGACGGCAGAAAACATGTCTGTGTTATGGTATAGTGCAGAATTAAACTAAATAACCCTTCACTTACACACACGTTTAATATAAGTTCTTCTTCCACTCAAGGATGTATTAAATACTTCTAGGTGTTGTTGTCACGGTCACGTAGCCTCTGCCAGTCCATTTTCCCCAGTGCCTTGATTGCCCCGAGTGGATTCACCGGTGAGTTTCACCCGAGACTGATCTGTTAAATGAGCTCCACTCCAGAGACTATTTCTGACTGCCTGTTTATCGCTGGATTATAGTTTGTTGTCAGTGGTTTGTTTGTTTCTCAGGTTTTCAGTTTGTTCTTGAGTGTGATCCAACCAAGTGTTGTGTCCGAGTGTTGCGTTTTCTGTAAGTCTGAGTAAAGTATGTCTAGACAGTTTACTTTTAGTTTAGTCCCTGTTTTCATGAGTTTTCTTTCTGTGTTTGGGTTTTGGGTTTTGAAGTCCCGACAGTTCTATGTGTGCGGAGGGGCCCGTGGGGGTGGTGTGGCTTGGGGACTTCTCGAGTTGCCACTTTCCTTGTACAGACACCTTTCACCTACTGTAGAGGTCATCAAAGTTGTCAAGAGGATATTGTTGTCGTGTGTTGCATGGCTTAGTCGGGGCCTTTTAATAGCTTTTGAAAGGTGTGTGCCAGACCAGTTGGACAAGGGCAACTGGAATATCCCTGGTTGTGACAACACAACAAGACAATTTATCAAGAAACGGTTGTGCATCATTTAGAGCCTAATCAATGCCAGATTTTTGGGTCCAATGCTGATCCCATTTTTGGAGAGTCCTAAACCACCGATTACCGGTACTGATATTTGACCAACGTTTTGTCAAAGTGCAAAATCGATTTGAAAAAACGGATTTGATTAAAGTTTAAGTATGGAAAATGTAACTTATACGGAACAAAATAAAAAACGTTTTATTTAACCACTTAGCCCTATTCAATGCAACACAATGGGCCTGTTTTGGTATATGGATCTGGCTCTATCATCGTGTCTGAATAGTTCAGTACTGATTTGACTCTGACAGACATGTCTGCTTCCATGCTTATTAATGAATTATACAGTAGGGTTAGGCTCTTTAACTCACTGCTGAATGACCTGACGTGGTCTCTCCTGAATGCAAGGCTTGCCAAACGTTAACGGATGGACGATCGCATGAAAATCCATCCTCCAGCTACAGTTTTGATCCAATTTGTGTCATTTGATCCCGTGTCTCTCTCTCCAGTCTGCTGCTCATGGGAGCTCCGGACATTGTGTGATGTTGTCCCAGACAGTGGTGTTGGGTTGCAGACAAACAAAAGATATCAAAGCAGACTGAAATAACATGCGCAATTAGCCTAGCTTTTTAAAAATGGATATCCTAGTCAGAGGATTATCTGCCCTTTCCATTGATATTATTGTTGTTTGATAGTTGAGTATGATACTTAATATTTATTCTACTCATATCTTTCCAGCTCTATTCTTCTTCTCTTTCCTGAAAACTACAAATGATGGGAGCTTGTACGAAAAATAATTTCACCCTCTTTTTAGTTTTTTTTTTGTTAACAAACTGGTAAACCTGTGATGTGAGAATAAAGTTGAAGTGAAAGGTCAACAACGGTACTTGCTTTATGATTTAGGCCAGTGTTTCTCAAACCTTTTCATGTCAAGGACCCCCAAAATGATATGCATTTGGCTGCAGACCTCCATCTCAAAAATATTTTGTGCCAGGGACAATTGCCTTAAAAATATATACATATTCAAAGATTTGCACAAATTTTATCTAGCTCATAGTGCGGCACAAAGTGACACGCTATGAGCTTGTATATCTGCTATTTTTGAATAGCCAAAGTATAAAATTTGGTTAAAATGATTGTGACGCTATATTAACTAATTTAGTTGGGGACCCCCCCCCCCCCCCAAGGACCCCAATGATTGGTTTGAGAACCAATGATTTAGGCAGTGTGTTGACATGGTCAGAGGAATTGTCAGCCCACCTGAGAGTCTTCATTTGACATTTCACTGCCTCATCTACTGAATCTCTGTCCGTCTTTGTCATTGGCAGCATCTGGCGCTGTCGCCCCCTGGAGGCTGGGGTACATGAGTGCGGTCAGTGACAGCAGTGTGTAGTCCATGGGGATGGGGACTGGAGTCCAGGAACGGCGGGCGGCACTCACACAGGCAGAAGTGCAGCCGGTGGCCTCCTCCAGCCAATCAGAGGTAAGCTATACTGGATGAAATGTCATTGATAATCATCGTACGATGGTGTCGTGCAAAACATTGCCGATCTACAAGCTCACAACAAATCGTATCGCGATGCGTTGAGAGCCTGTAGATCTGCTATTTGCACTATTTTTGGGGAGATTTGGAAGGTGGTGTGCCTATTATGCCCATAATAGAGACACCAGGTTTAAAGTGGTTAAGATAAAATGCAGAGGGGCAGTTGTGTTGACACCCAGAAATTCCTTAAAACCCAGAGTAGTGAGCAGCTACTCTGCAACTATGTCTTGTCCCAGCCTGTCCCTGTCGGACTCGCATCGTGATGCATTGTGAGCTTGTAGACACGATATTTTCACAATGTTTTGCAATTCTTGTCCATTTTGGTCTACTGATTTACTACTGATTTAGAAGGCATTTGTAGAATCGGCTCAAGGTCTTAAATGAGAAGCTATACATATGGAAGATCTTTCTTTCAGTTTTCCAAACATGAACCATGTGAACCTGAACCAGTCTACTGACCCAGTTGTGACGTATTCCAGACTGGGAGAAAACAACTGGCCCATCCTCACTTGAAAGCACATTCAGCCATTATCCTTTATATAAGCCCTGTTTAATGATCTACTCTTCCTCAAACACATCTTGAACAAGGCTATGTTTAGCAGTCTCGTTGCACAGGGAACACAACACTACTAAAGGTGCACCCCCCCCCCCCCCCCCTTACGGTCAGGCTATGATCCAGCCCACATACCAGCTTGTGCTATTTGCTGTGCCTTCACTTTTTGCTTAGCACTGACTTCAGTGTGACAACAGGCTAATCATACAACTACCTCTCCTCTCCCTCCAATCACATCAATGTTTTTCTGAGCACCATATAAATTCAACCTTGTACTGCCTGTTCTTGTATAATACAACAATTCTACTATAATATGAACAGGTGCTGAGGAAGGCACCAAATGTGTGCTATTATTAGCATTTTCGCTATGGGATCTTTTGTCGCAGTCCCATAGCCAGGGTGGAAATGTGGGTATGGACTAGTGTGTAATGCATAATCATGTTTTGCTATTGCAATCAGCAAATTGCTAAATATATAAACAAAAAAAACTATCTATGGGAAGGGAAGAGTGTTTCACTCTTGTGATTATATTGTGGGTTTCTCTCTCTCTCTCTCTCTCTCACTCTCTGTGCAGGGCCTGAAGCAGACTCAGTCCATCCTCAATTCCCTCCTCTCGGGGGCTTTAGCAGGAGCGGTAGCAAAGACAGCTGTAGCCCCACTGGACAGGACAAAAATCATCTTCCAAGGCAGGCTGGATGCTCCATTTATACTTCTGTTGGCTTAAAATAGATTATAGGACATGGACACAGAATGGTCTAGAACAGTGGTTCTCAGCTAAATGTTTGATAGTTAGAAACAATGGACCCTTACAGGTCTGTAACTGTGAGAGTGTACAAATGGAACTAAATGGACCTTACGGGTCCATTTGGTTTCATTTGTACACTCTTGTAGTTATGGGGTACATCGATTAATGCATACCAAACTGGTGGTCCTATTGAAATTGAAAAGTTGTAGAACTACTAGTCTAGAAGGGTGACATATCTAAATTCTGTCTTAACTGCACAAGATTATTGTAAATAAGTATTTATTGGAGCGTATGGGTTTCCATGTAAGAGAGCTTGATGAAGATAATATGTTGAGCTTGATGTGTTTTTTGTTTTCCTTGCAGTGTCCTCAGCAAGATTCTCTGCCAAGGTATGTCTGGTCTGGTCTGGGGAACATAACATTCACCTTCAGTGCTAGTATAGATCTAAGAGTGTAAACATGTTGGGCTGGGCAGGGGTGGAAAAAGTACTTGCATTCAATGCTGCAATTTAGAAACACTCTGTTACAAGGAAAAGTCTGATAATCAAAATTTACTTGAGTAAAAGTACAAAAGTGTTGGCATCAAATCAAAATATACTTAAAGTACGAATAGTAAAAGTACTCATTATGCGGACTGTCCCATTTCACAAGTTATCATTATGTCTAAAAGAATTAAAATCTTTTGAAAATAGCAGATCTACAAGCTCTCAAGGCAATGCGTTGTGATCTTGCAGATCTGCTATTTTCAAGTTTAAATAGGGCTGAAGTGGTTAAAGGAGGAGTTCACCCAAAAAAGGACTTATTTTCTATCAATTACACACCCCATGAAGCCTTGATTTCATGGATTTATTTTTGTTTTTGTGGCATTCCTAAGACAATAATTTGATGACCGTGTGTATTTCTGGTAGGAGACACAAATAATCTACTTTGTGTCTCCTACCGGATACATTAGCCGGTAGGAGACGGGAATCAAATTATTAGCTTAGGAATGCGACAAAAACAAAAAAGAATCCATGGATTCAAGGCTTCATAGGGTGTGCAATTGATAGAAAATAAGTCATTTTTTGGGTGAACTCCTCCTTTAATGTATGTTTTTTTTATAATAATAATCAAAATCTACAAAGTAACTAGTAACTCAAGTCTTCAAATAACTGTAAAAGTACAATGTTTGCCTCTGAGATGTAGTGGAGTAAAAGTATCGAAAATTGGAAATACTCCTAAGTACCTCAAAATGTTACTTGAGTACATGTACTTTACACCACTGGGGATGGC
Source organism: Gymnoscopelus braueri (assembly GCF_963280865.1). Classification (NCBI taxonomy): domain Eukaryota; kingdom Metazoa; phylum Chordata; class Actinopteri; order Myctophiformes; family Myctophidae; genus Gymnoscopelus; species Gymnoscopelus braueri. The sequence continues at coordinate 11,176,660 of NC_137611.1, forward strand.
TTTATTATTTCTTTTGCACATTGAAAATGTGCAATACATATTGAAAGAACTGAATAATTCCAGAGTGCTGCGTTCTATATAATTTAGTTCCTTTTTACACTCTGAGGTTTTTGCTGTGTGTCTGTATAACCCAAACAATTAATGTTTGTTCTCTCAACAACATCTTTAAACTGTCCTAAGCACTTGCCTGTATAATAGTTTGTTAAACATAAGAAACAGATCATACATACTTGTACTTTAGTGTGTGTGTTCCTCTTATTCCTAGGCCTTAAAAAGAAGTAAATACAGTTAAAGCTGCATTCCATAACCTTTAGTGATTGGAGATGTTCTCCCTGCTCTTCTATTGAGAAATGTACAGTATATCCTGCGGTCGGGTAGGACACCTGCTGGTTGACAAGTGGTACTGTGTGAAGTTCAAAAGCGCAGTATATCCTCCCACCAAACAGGCTTTCCTTATTAAAACGGCAGTAGAAATTTCAGCACTAGCGTTTGGGCACCAATGTTCAGATCTCAGGTAGAACAGTTACAGATTGCAGCTTTAAATGTTGTATTTACATTTTCAAATGTACAAATTCAGTCTCAAATTTATTTTTCTTTTCAAGTCACTGAATTCCTTAATTTGAAATACACACATCAGGGCACTCAGACTTTTACTCTCTCTAAAATGTCCTTTCATGCTTATTTCCCTGTTGTATTGGATCTTTATTTCATGCTAACCCATATTCAAAGGATCTTAACATGTCTTACATGTAACCTGTTGAAACAAGCAGTCAGTCACCCTGCTCAAATGTGTGTGTGTGTTCCCAGGAGGCCTACAGGCTGATCTACAGGACCTATCTGAAGGATGGCTTCTTCAGCTTGTGGCGGGGCAACTCTGCCACCATGGTGCGAGTCATCCCTTATGCTGCCATCCAGTTCTGCGCCCATGAGCAGTACAAGATCCTGCTGGGAGGCTACTTTGGATTCCAGGGGAAGTGAGTGGCTTTTATGATCCGCTTTTTTGGTGAGGTAACCGGAACGCTCGCCCGAAAACACGCTCGCCCCCATTTCTTTTGCGGATCGCTTGACCCCCAGCGATACTAGAATTATTATATTCCTTTTACTGAGGTTTAAGGTTAGGAATATGTTTAGGGTTGGGCATAGTTTTACTGAGGTTACCTTTAGGAATAAGGTTAGGTTTTTTAGGCATAGTTTTACTGAGGTTACGTTTAGGAGATTTACGTTGTTGTATTCCTTAGTGATAGGGCTTCAGGTAATATGGACAGAGCTACATGTTAACTGTCCCTTTAGTTTCCCCTGCTTTGGCAGGATGTTGAGATGGGTATATGAGATAATTCTAAGATGAGAGAAGAACTTGTAAATAAGGTCCAAGCTGTTATTGGACATTTTCAGCCGTCTGTGATGTTAAGATTGTATAAAATAAAATAAATCTAATCACGTGGATCTCGGGATCCGCATGGGAACGGCGTGGATCTCGGACTTAATGTGACCAGCCCGTGACGTCGGTCATCTATGACTTTGTCTTTTATGTAGCTATGATCTATGACCCCTAATTTGGTTTCAGCCTGAACCGATGCAGACTGACTTCCATTATAATGAAATGAATATGATATATTTCAAAAAGTATAACACATAATATGTCACTATGCCTGGCCTACTGGCAGCTGGCAAAAGTTATTTGGCGCTGATTGGTCCAGTGGTTTGCAAGATTAGCTCCGGAAACACAGACAAGACACACACACACACACACACACACACACACAGACTGACCCTCTTATAGGCAGATGGCTATCCTGCTGCAGAGCCACACCATGAAAAATGAAAAAGATTTTCAGCAGGAGTCTGGATTACGTAATGGGGTTTTTAAATATGCATGAGTAAGCAAATGAAGAAGCTAGTTGCAGTTTTCAGTTTCTATAAGTGCGTTTGTGTGCAGACACATGAGAGGGAAAGAGAGAACATATGCTTCTTGCATTACTAGGTCATGTGTGTTGATGTGCAATTGTATTCTTATGTAACTGGTTTGGTAATCAGGCTTTGTGTAAGTTTTAATTTAAAACTGAGGGACGGTGATGCTTTTGCAGTAGGAAGGTGAGAGTTCCATATGGGACCCTCTGTATCTGATGAATGTTCTATGACTGTGTATGGCAATATGTGGAAGGTGAGGATTAGGCAAGGATTGGGAGGAACAATGCCTCAACTTTCTCAGGTGACTGAACAAGGTTGAATGGTCTCCAAAGTCCTGCTACAGCGGCACCACCGAGTGCATCCTGACTGGTTGCATCACTGCCTGATATCGGAACTGTACTGACCTCAACTGCAAGGCAATGAAAAGGGTTGTGCAGACAGCCGAGAGCATCGGCGGATGGCACTGTCCCTCCATCCAAGCTTTACATGACGAACGCTGTGTCAGCAACGCTTGCAGAATCATCAAATATCGGAGCCGCCCCTACCACGGACTGTTTCAGATGATGCTGCATGGCAAGTGGCTATGTAGCTACCCTCCTCCCAAAAAGAATCTAGTAGGCATATTGCCATGAAACATCCTGAGTGCATTTATGCTTCCTGGATGATGAACCCCATCTATTTGACTGACTCCATCCTCCTAGCTATCCTCTAGTGCCACCCTCTGGCCAAAATATCAACTTTTCACACAATATATCACATAATCTAACCTACTAATTCTGGTGACCCCACGGCTTCTCCTCTAGCGCCACTCTTTGGGTGTACGATGTAGCGCTGACTCTAGGGGCTGCTAGCAGAACTTAGTTTATCGTCTATCTTGCCCAAGTACAGCTGTTGTCTCACTGGTTGTGCTTTTGAAAGGTCACTGATAAATGAGGTCAAAGTAGGTCAAAGTATTTTTCTCAATTTTGAAGGTGTAAAAACGCCCGAGGTGGCACTGCCACAAGGTTGGGCATCACCGCTGTCTCCAAAGGGAACAATAGCTCAGACGGCACAAAGGGTATTTTGCCTGTGAGCTTCACTCTGATCCATGTGTTGCTCTTTCTTCTCTGTTCCAGAGCCCTGCCTCCTGTTCCAAGGTTACTGGCTGGTTCCATGGCTGGTACCACCGCAGCGATGCTCACCTACCCCCTGGACATGGTACGAGCCAGGATGGCCGTCACTCCCAAGGAGATGTAAGGATTTCTGCTGATTATGCAAAATCATGAAGTGGTATTAAGCCTAATTTATACTCTGTTGTACAACTTGCTTACTGTAAATCGCTCTGGATTAGGAGCGTCTGCGAAATGCCTAAATTCTAAATTGTAACGGTGTAGCTTGCTGATAAGAATGTGATGTGGTGTTAGCTTGGAAATCTGTTCTTTTTGGTGTACCATTGAATATAAACTAGAAAGGTGAAATGTAAAGGTTACCTTGACGCAAGTCGTACGTTGTGGCCGTTGGCACTTAGTAGTTACGTAGTTTGGGTCGTTGAAACGTCAGTCACCCCTTGCAAATTAATAAAACGTGCAGACACGGTCGAGTGCTCTAATATTGTATTGGGCTTTGATTGATTGAATACTTTATTAGTCAGAAATGTAAACAGCACGTGGTACAGTAATACGTTAAGGCAAAATGCATAACACAAAGTCCTGGGTATTTGTTTCCATTGTGGTCCTATGTATTCAATTCATCAACATAGCATAAAAAAAATCACCCAATAATACATGTCATCAACAAATACAAAAATATATATGTACAAAGGAGAAAAAGGAAAAACGACGGTAGTGAATGACGCCTCCTTTCGATAGGAATTTCCATTTACCTCCCCTTGTGGTCTCCTGATGGATGTTTTTTTTCAGGCCAGTTTTGAAAGAACCCAGTGATTCACAGCTTTTAATGGATGGTCTCAGGGCATTCCACATTTTGTAGTAGAATGAGATTTTTCCCATGTTTGTTCTAAATTTGGGTGGTACCAGATCTAGTCTCTTTTTTTTTTTTTTTAAACTTTGTTTTTATTCTTTTTTAGAACAGGTAGGTCATGTTGGGCATCACATTACAATTAGATGAGTACATTTCAGTTATATTTTTACACTCATATGTTGCGGGCTATTCAGTCCAGAGGAGAGAAATCCTAAGCTAAGGTAACTTCAGTTCTTTTGTTGAGAGATCTCAGTCTGATTGTCTTTGTTGTTAAAGTCCATGATTTTTTGCCAGTCGCTATTCCAATGATACATTCCTGATTTTTGGAGCAGGTTTCCAAATATTGCCGAAAGGAATTATGTAGGAAAGAAAATAGATAAGCATATATGTATAGAAAAATAAAAAAAACAAGAAGTAAAAAAGTACAGGCATACTTTTCATATGTAACATAAAAGAAATAAGTAATAGCAATAATTCAAGCAGTGTACCTCCACACATAGCACAGATTCACGTACTTGTACATATATACAGATATATAACCCCCCACATCCTCAATGGTCTTTCACACAATCATTTTCATATGTAATATCCATTTTAACCAGTATTTACAAAATTTGTCCATACAGAGTCTTACAGAATATGTTAGTTTCTCCATTTCGTATATGTTCTGCACAATGGCTATCCACTCCCCCTTTGTTGGTGAATTTTTGTCCAGCCATTTCCTGGTTATAGCCTTTTTGGCGGCTACCAGTAGTATTTTAAGAAGGTATTTATCTGCGGTGCTAAATTTGGTTGGTATGTTACTCAGGTAAATATTGGTAAAAGTACATTCAAGTTCAGAACCCATTATCGCGTTGATTTCTGATACGATCTCTAGCCAGTAATTTTGGGTTATTGGACAGTCCCAGAATATATGGAAGTGGTCAGCCATTGTCTTATTGCAATTTCTCCAGCAGTTCCCTGACTCTGGTGTACCTTTTTGTAAGTATTTTCTCCTTGGAGTAATAAAGAACCTAATCATGTTCTTCCATGAGAACTCTCTCCAAAGGCCAGAACTAGTGGTAGTGGTTGTTGTATTACATATATTCAGCCATTCGTCCTCTGTCAGAGTTATGCCTGCTTCTTCTTCCCATTTAAGTTTAACATAGAGGGTGGAGTGGTTCCTAGCGGTCTGTAGACTCGAGTAGATTCTTGATACCAGTTTTTTGGTGATATTGCCTTTGTAGGCATCAATGAAAATATTGATGAGGTCTGTTTCGTTTTTCTCTACCATTATGTTTTTCTCAAAATGATGCCTTAACTGCAAGTATCTGTAGAAATCCTGTTTCTCTAGATTATGGTTATCTATGAGGTATTGGAAGCTCTCCAAGCCTGTATTGGATGAAATCAGACAGTATGTTGTAATACCGTACCGATTCCACCGTTTAAATCTAGAATCCAGCTGTGCTGGTGGAAAGTCTTTATCATATGCCACCCATTTTAATAAACGTACCTCTCTTTCTATTTTTTGGTCTTTGCATTCTTTAAACCAAATATTTAGGGGGACCTTTGTCCAGTCGCTTATTTCTTTTATGTGCTGCTTCATGAGTGTTTTATCACCCAGTATGGCCTGGAGAGGGACATTCAGTTGGTCCAGTTCTATGTCCTTCCATTTAGCATCATATTCATTGTTGCACCAACAAACTAAGTATCTTAATTGTGCTGCTTTATAATAATCTTCCAGGCAAGGGAGAGACATGCCTCCCTTATCTTTTGGTAGTTGTAGAGTTTTGAAACGTATTCTAGGTTTCTGACCTCTCCAAATGAACCTGGAGATCATTCTATTCCAGTTATCAAATTGTTTCTTTGGAATTTCCACAGGTAGTGATTGAAATAGGAATAGCAATCGTGGCAAAATGTTCATTTTTATGGTCTCTATTCGGTCGTACATACCAAATATCAGCGGTACCCATCTATCCAAATCCTTTTGTATTTCTTTTGTGATTGGGTCATAATTTTCTTTATAAATGTTGGCTAGATCTTTTGGTATATTAATGCCCAGATATTTAACAACATCTGAGTTCCATTTGAAGTTATACTTTTTACATATATTCTCTTGTGGTGAGTAATTGAAAGAAAGGGTTTGAGTTTTGTTTACATTTAGTTTGTATCCAGAATATGAACCATATTTTTCAAGACAGGACATGAGTTTTGGTAGACTGGTATCGGGGTCGGAAAGTGTGACCAATACATCGTCCGCGTAAAGGCATATCTTGTGTTCTTTACCGTTAAGTGAGACCCCAGTTATGGAGTCATCCTCCCTTATTGTCTGTGCTAGTGCTTCTATAAATAGCGCAAAGAGGGCGGGGCTTAAATTACAACCTTGACGGCATCCCCGTTCCAGGTTGATTACTCCTGATAGGCTGCCGTTTATTTTAACTCTGGCAGTCGGCTGGTAATATAGAGTTTTAAGGCAATTTATAATTTTTTCGTCAAAACCAAGGCGTTGAAGTATCATGTATAAGAATTCCCAACGGCAAGAGTCGAAGGCTTTTTCCGCGTCTAAACTAATAGCTAAGAACTTTTCATTGCTTTTGCTCATGTCCTCTATCAAAAACAAGGCACGTCTGACATTGTCCTGTGTTTGCCTATTTTTTATAAAACCGGTTTGGTCTGTGTCGACTAGGTCTGGGAGTATGTTTTCAAGCCGTTTTGCCATTATTGAGGCGAACAGTCTGTAGTCTATGTTCAGTACAGAAATAGGTCTATAAGAACTGCATTCTGTCCTGTCTTTGCCCACCTTTGGAATCACAGATATTATAGCCTGTCTCCAAGACACAGGTGTCTCTCCGCCCTGGAGAACATGGTTAAAACATTTTTCAAGCATAGGTGTCAGTAATTCTCTAAATGATTTATACCATTCGGCCTGAAAACCGTCACCTCCCGGCATTTTATTTGTTTTCAGCCTGGATATAGCATTGTTGATTTCTGTTGTTGTTATGTCCTGAGTTAACCCCTTATTTTGTTCTGTACCTATTGATGGTAAGTCCAGGGATTCCAAAAAGTTTTGTACAAGGGAGGGTGCTGCTGCTTTAGGCTGTGTATATAATTTCTTATAGTATTTTTCAAATGAATGCTGTATTTCCTCTGTAGTGTAACTCGGCTTGTTGGTATCTGGGTCTTTGATTTTAAAAATTGATCTTTCAGTCTGTTCTTTCTGTAGTTTCCATGCCAACATTTTCTTTGCTTTAGGCCCATTTTCATAGTATCTTTGTTTTACATATTTAAGCTTAATTTCCACTTGTTTATCTAGAATCTTATTTAGCCCTTGTTTTGTTGCATTTATTTGTTCTAGTATTTGTGGGTCGTTTGAGTCCACATGTTTTTGTTCCAAATTTTCCAACTCTTTTGTTAAGTCAGACACCTGTTTTTGTTGTAGTTTTTTATGTTTAGATGACCACATTATTAATTTTCCTCGAATCACACATTTCCCAGAGTCCCAGAGAACACTAGGTGTTATTTCCTCATTGTCGTTAAACTCTAAGTATTCCTTTATTTCTTTTTTAACATATTCCTGAAATTGGGGGTTATTTAGGAGACTTGTGTTAAGTCTCCATACTGTGTTTTTGGGTTGAACATCCAGGTTAAGCCTTAGATAAATTCCTGCGTGATCAGACACATCTTTGACCCCTATGCTACAGTCCATAATTCTATGTCTTTCTGTGTTGAACATAAAAAAATAGTCAAGTCTACTGTGGACCCCATGTGGATAAGAAAAGTAACTAAATTGTTTTGCTGTTGGGTTGAGATCCCTCCACACATCAAACATGCCTGTCTCTTTAAGTAGCTTTTTTACGTACAGTGATTCGGGGTTAATTTTTTTCCGGGGGTTTGAGGAGTCCTTAGTCTGTAATTGAATATTCCAGTCCCCAGCTGTAATAAGTAGGCCTGTAACTTCAGTAGCAATCAACTCAAAAATTTTCTTAATTAATAGTTTGTCTTGTCCTGGTGGTCTGTAAACGTTAAGTAGTGTTACTTCTTTAGAATCCAAAATCCCCTTTACCAAAATATAGCGTCCATCTTTGTCAGCTATTTGTGTGGTGGGTTGGAAAGTTACTTTATTTGAAATAAGTATTGCAACACCTCTTGCATTTCCCTTGTTGTAAGATGAGTAGAATGTATTTTTAAATCCCATTTTTTTCAGTTTTTCGTGTTCCTTTCGTAACATATGTGTTTCTTGCCAAAAAATTATTTGTTGGTTTTCCCTTTTCATCTTAGTTATTATTTTGTTTCTTTTAATTGGGTTCTGTAGCCCGTTTACATTGAGTGTAATTATCTTATATTCTTGTTGTGCCATCTAATGTAGTAGAAGATTTTTTCATTGCAAACCCAGGTAGACCTTACCCTTTCAACATAACTATTTATAGTATCGTGAAACATAGAAATAAAACGTGGAAATAAAAATAAACTTATAAAATAAATGACTTCCAAAAGTGAGGTTTCTTCTTTAAGCAATACCTCAGGTGTAAAGGGAAACCTCTGCGTTACAGAGGGCCTCTGTTGTGCTAACTGATTGCTGTGTTTCAGTAATTCAGTGCACATAATGACACTAGGTGGAGCCCTTGGCTTCCCAGACAAAAGGTCTGTATTTTTTTACAAAGGTCTATAGTAGGGTAAATATCTCAGAACAACACTGATATTTAGTCTGGTTCAAAAATAATAATACTAATAATAGTCTTAATAAAACAAAAGCATTTCCAGGTTCCTACTGTCCTTCCCTTAGTGTTATTTATCCATTTTTACATTAACTGTTCGTTAGACAGTATGGGTAAACATCTCAGAATTATACTGTTATTTAATCAGGTTTAAAGTACAAAATAAAAATAGTCTTAATAAAACAAAAGTATTTCCAAGTTCCTACTGTCCTTTTCTCAGTGTTATTTATCCGTTTTTACCTTAAGTATTTGTTGGGCAGTATGGGTTGGTCTTACCATGTAGGTGGTTTTCATTGACAAAAAAAAAGAGAGAAAGAAAAAAAGGACAAAAAAAAGTGACGTTCTAATCTGCGGTCGCTGCGGTGTCGTCCTTTGAACTCGTCGTCGCGGTGTGGCGGAATTCCTGAAGCCTCCGTACCACTCTCTCCCGTTGTGCTGCTCGTTTACGGTGGGTCGATTTGCCCACCTTTATCCAGGATGTTTTCTGCAGCCTCGCCAGGCTGTCTGCGGCTGTGGCGGTAGAGGTGGTTGCGTGCTGTTGTTCCTCGTCGTCATCCTCGGTCGCCATTAACCCCTTCTTCTTCAAATCCTCTTTCGCCTCCATCGCACTGTTGTAGGTGACGCTGGGGAATCCCGCACCGTCATAGAAGACTCGTAGTTTCGCTGGTGGGGGTGTGTGGAAGGGTATTCCTTTGTTTTTTAGAATCAGACGGAGCGGGGCGTATGCCATTCTTTTCTTCTGTATCTCCGGTGGATAATCATTGTCGAAGAACACTCTGTTCCCATTTAGAAGAACAGTTTTCTTCTTCCATGCGGTGTTGCGAACCAGTTCCTTAATCCTCCCGTCCATAAAGCACATCACGATCGAGCGGGGGTTAGAAGTAGGTGGTGGTTTAGAGGCGAGTGATCTGTGACAACGTATTATGCCAAGTTCCATGTCGAGGGCCAACTCTGTTTTAATAAAGTTGTTAATAAACTCCATCATGTTGTTTCCCTCAGTTTCTTCTGCCACTCCGTATAGGCGTAGGTTAACTCTGCGGGAATGCATCTCCATCTCCGTTAATTTTGTACGCATGTTTTCTTGTTCTTCCACAAGCATGCATATTACCTCTTTGGCTTCAGTGCCCCATTCCTCCGTATCTGACACCCTTATTTGGAGTTCCGCCACGTTGTTTGCCGTGTCTTTTGTGTCGGAGATTAGTGTGTTGAGTTTGCCGTAGATCTCCTCTCTGAAATCTGCCAGATCCTTGCTCATTTGTTTGGTAAAAGAGTCTTTGAAGTCGTCTAGTTCGTGTTTAACGTCGGTCCGGATGGCTTTTATTTCAGCATGTATTGCGGACATACTGGCTTGTAGGCCTGACATGGCGTCCTGGTTCATTTCCGCGTCTTCGTCGTGTTTGTCGTCTCTTGTCCTTCTATCACTTCTATCTTGTCTTTGCGATGATTTACCTCTACTAGTATTGTTCTTTCCTTGGTTTTCCCCGTTCATTTTGTGTTTTTAGCTCAGGGTATGTTGAAAAATAGGGGAATAAAATAGACCTTGTCTGGGAGCTCTTGAACTACACAGCCACTCCTGCTGGTGTCATACCGGAAGTCCAGATCTAGTCTCTTTTGAAGTGCCCAGGGGATTTTCTTTTTTGATTATTCAATTTGTCCCACTGTTGAGAACTGAGCCCTCCTACCCACAACTTGGCTGAAGCGTGTTGGACGTCTCTTTGTGATCTTATAATGAGCATTAGTGAGGGCCAATTATTATGCCTTATATTATTATAAGGCTGAAAATGGGTGCTCCAGTAAACCGCAGAATCCATGGGCGACCCCCGGGGCTTGAATCATTCCATCTCCCTCTGTGTGTTCAGGTACAGTAACATCATGCACGTGTTTGCGAAGATCTCACGAGAAGAAGGCATGAAGACGTTGTATCGAGGTTTCACCCCCACCATCCTGGGCGTCGCGCCCTACGCCGGTCTGAGCTTCTTCACCTACGAGACTCTGAAAAAAGTCCACGCAGGTACGAGTCTCTTGATGTTAAAGGGTATATGGATAACATTTAAGTATTTAAATGCTAAAAAAAAGGATAACATCCACAGAGCTTTTAAAATGTGTGGAATAAAAGTATTGAATTTCCCCTCCCCAAAAATATTATGATTGTGAAAGAATTATTAAAAAAAATATGGTTGGGACGTCAAAACTCCAGAATAATTGGTTTATTTAGCTCTGTAAGCCTTAAGCCGACGACAGCCATTAGGGCACAGTCACACATCTGCGTCAGATGGCGTCAGATTGTGGCCAACGCATGCCGAGGCTTCAAGAGTTTGAGTGGTTGGCTCACTGAAAGAAAACTACAAGCGAAATGGCTGCGAGTGAAATATTGGTTCCTATTGGTTGACGGCAGCTTAAAGTTCACCAATGTTGAACTCTAGGCTTCAAACATGTTTGACATCGCACACATCAAAACCGTCAACGCGCTGCAACGGGGCGCTCCATAGAATGGAAGTAGACGAGGAAGCTGACTCTTCTGAAACATATGAAGCACATGTGTGACCGTACCTTGTATCCATCTTTTTGTTGAGTACGATACATATTACCCGAAATATATTCTTGTAAGGCTGCCATCGTGTCGCACTGTTGCAGACTACATGATTGTTTTTTTTTTCTACGTTAAACAGAGGTGTTGTAAAAGTGCGACATCTAGTGGCTGAAAGCTGTGTAGTTCACCTTGAACGTACATGATGCATGGGCAAAAACCAGAGTGTGTGACCAACTGACGTGCGTTTCTTTACCGTTGTTTACTACTTCCCGCCCAGAGCGAAGCGGTCGGCCGCAGCCCTACTCATACGAGCGCCTGGGCTTTGGAGCGTGCGCCGGCCTCCTTGGTCAGTCGGCGTCGTACCCGCTGGACGTGGTGCGGCGCCGCATGCAGACGGCGGGCGTCACGGGCCACACGTACAGCACCATCCTCGGCACCATGCGGGAGATCGTGGCGGAGGAAGGGGTCGTCCGCGGACTCTACAAGGGCCTCAGCATGAACTGGGTGAAAGGACCCATCGCTGTGGGGATCAGCTTCACCACCTTCGACCTCACGCAGATCCTGCTGAGACAGCTGGGCTACAAATAGCCCATCGGCAAGCTCTGCAACGCGTCGGGAGCTTGTACATTAGCTGTTTCCGGCGAGCGACACCATCGTGGGACTTAACACGAGTTGAGGTGAAGAGATGAAATAAGAGAACATAAGGAGAGTTCACCACTAACACGAGCGCTCAGGATTGCGTGGGCATCGCTGAGTGTATTTAACAGCTTTACGTGCGCACGTAGGGGCCCGAGTGAGTCCCCCACGGGCACGAGGTAAGGCAAATGGTACCCGATGGTACCCTGCACACACGCTGTCGTCCTGTACAGTACGTCCAAGTGCAATAAGCTCCATGTTCTTGTGTGTGTGTGTGTGTGTGTGTGGGGGGTTTTTTTTTGCACACAGAATACCTGCCTCTCTTGACCCCCTGGGCTGTGTCAATCAATCACATAGCCCCCCCTCCCCGTCTCCCACCCCCTTTACTGCCTTTTGTGTCTGCCTTATGCAGACACCTTCCAACGCACACTAGATTACCCCTCCCCTTGGTGACATTTAATTTTGTTTGTCACATGTGGCCCCATGAGATTGTGTTTTGAATTGGGTTTAAAGGAATTATACCAAATATATATATATATATATAGATACACAGACCACACGCATACAGTACATAAGGGTGACATTAAAGGGAAAAGCAATTATAATTAAGTGTCCTGGTAAGGTATTGGGTCACTACGAGCCACCAGAATAGTTTCAATGCACCTTGGCATAGATTGTACAGGTGTCTGGAACTCTTCAGGAGGGAAGGAACACCATTCTAACAAAAGATTTACCCTCATTTGGTGGGGGATAGCTGTCTTTTAACACAGGGGCCGATTTGAAAGTTTGCCTGAATACGGTCATTCATTTTCAATGAGAGGTGAGCGTGCAGTTAGGGAGGCGCGGGATACCTGACAGACGTAGCGACAAAGCCGGCACGTTCGCATTCATGGTCATCTCGCATACATGGTCATCTCGCATACATGCCCGTTTTTCTATGCAATGAAATGTGTCTATATTCACACGAGGAACGCAGTGTGACCTCACAGAGCCAAGCGAGTACGGCGGCGTAGTGTCTCTCCCCGTGTGAAAAGCCCTTAACATGGCACTTCTAAATGTCCCATAGGCCCCATTCATACTTGTTGCATCCGCGTGTTCATTTGGATTGAGATCCGGGGCCTCGTATATAAAACCGTGCATATACGTACTAAAACGTTGTGTACGCAGGTTTTCACGCATACGAGGGATGTATAAAAAATTCTAAGTACAGAAGCTTACCAACTGTTAGAAAATAATGTTTTCACTCCATTTACTGTGCTATGTCTATGATGAAGTAGTCCCTGATAAACCACAATTAAGCCAGCTGATACACCACAATAGTTTGATCATTTATGGCGCTAACTTTTAACTTCAGAAAGGCCAAACCCCAACAGGCATCTTCATTTCTAATTTATGGTTCCCCAGCACGAGCGGAAAATATCAAATTACCCAGTCTTTTAATACCTTGTCATGAGGAACAAAAGGGACTAAACTGCGTTATTGTGTTATGCTTGGGGTCGGTGCCAGAATGAATAATGAAAACAGATACAAAAAAAATGCATGAGAGCTACAAGAATTTACAGGTCTAGAGAATGTGTACAGAACAAGGATAAATAGCCAGGTTGCTGTCTTAGCTAGTACCTAGTCTACCAGCAGGTGATAAAGAGAAATTTTGCCTGAATACACAACGTGATCACTTTGCAGGCCAACATCAACACATAATTTGCAGGCCAACATCAACACATAATTTGTAGGCCAACATCGACACATAATTTGCAGAGATGTCCGGTCCTCCAAATAGAATGTGTGCAATTTCTGTGCTCGTACTGCAATAAGGAATGACTTTACTTTAATGAATCAAAAGTATTTAATTCTATAAACCTCGAAATGTTTTGTATATTATGTGAATATGATTCTGATGGAACGTTGTCGAACAGACTGGAGCTGTGTACGATGCCTGTAGTTTTAATAATTCTACACTTATTACAGAAATAGTGCTCTGTTAACCATATCTTTTTAACTGTACAAGTCTGTGCTTTATCACAGATATACCACTGCATCACGCTGGTATCACAGTGTTGCTTGAATTTTAGGCTTGTGCTCACTCAATTTCATGTTAATTGGGGTTTATGACAGGAAGGTGCGCAGGACCTGGCATGCGCACAGATTTATGAATGAATGAACGAATGAGTTTTATTTCGGACATTATTAAAAAAAAAGACAAATGGAATACAAAGAAGAGAAACAACAACAACAATGTCCGAAAAGGAGTAGGATGAAGTCTAAAACTTATAAACTCCTACCCCCTTTTTCACTGGTACTTTTCACAATTTTTCAAAATGTATTCACAACCTAAACATCTCTGCATGTTAAAAAGAAAACCTAAAAAATAGAACAATAACAATAACCGCAGTAATAACGGAGATAAAATAAAACCAACCCTACTAGTAGATACTCTTATCTACAGGGATGCAAGGACTCAATAGATCAACATGGCCCCTCCTCAACCAAATACCTCTTAAATATGACATTTTTATAAGCCTTCTTGAAGTGATTCATATTTGGACTTTGTTGTACCTCCAAACTCAGTCCATTCCATAAAATCACTCCGTGAACTGAAATGCGCATACTTTTCAATGTTGAATTAACATTAAACATTGTCTTTTTCAAATGTTTTGGGTACGCCATCTTACAGTATGAAAGCTACGCAGTCTTTTATTCATGAGGCCCCTCATATGATTAATATAATTTTCATACTCAACAAACCTTGTGATTGTCATCCTGGAAGATACCACTCCCATCAGGATAGAAGTGTTTCATCATAGGATAAATGTGGTCACTCAGAATAACGTTGTATTGATTTAGTGGCCCTCCCCTCTAAGGGGACGAGTAGACTCAAACGAAAATACCTGCAGTGTCATTTGTCACCCTTTAGGAGTTACAAATAACAAAGCCGTAACAGAACCACAGATATGGTGCCATTATGCTACTGTAGATATTTACCCTCATCAGCGCTATGACCCAGAATCCATTTCTAACGGACAGGCTGCCACGCGCTCGCCACTCGTAAAAGTGTGTGTGTGCGTGTGCGTGTGTGTGCGTGCGCGTCCCTGCGCGCCGTTACTTGGCACAAAGTAAGCACATCAACGCATAAGTCCACCACAAAATGGAATGAATGGTTCTCAGTTCAGTCAGTATTTTTTTTTATTATCTCATCCAGTGTTAGAAATCCAATAACCAAAGCTGTGAGCTTTGACCTTTGGCACAAGACGACACAGGTAGCCGTCACATTGAAAGTGGAGCTTTTATTTGTCAAGTTCTAAAAGGTTTTTCTTAGAGGTTTCCCGTGTAGAAGAACCACACTGAATTACCTGTATATTGCAATTCTAGTGCCAACCGTTAGAAAAGATGACGTTTGACCCTTAGCCTATACTAAGCCTGTCATTCTGCTATCCAGATTTGGCTTTCGTTTCTCTGTGAATAAGTTTGCCTCCCTTCATGACTACAGAAGGCATTGTCTCTCTTGTTTCTAGCTTTGAAAGTGACTTGATCCAATTTTAACCTGTTTGTAATCTTATTATATGTGGAACTAACCCTATTACCCAGACAGAGAGTGTTTGAATGCTTATGGCTTTAACCACTTTCAACCTGGCGTCCCTATTTCTGGGGTGTTTAGTCAATTTGTTTTTCCTGAAAATAGCCGATCTTCAAGCTCACATCGCGGCGTGTTGTGAGCTTGAAGATCGGCTATTTTCGCCTCAGGCTTAAGAGGTTAAGTATGGTATGTGAAACATTTCCAGTGTTTATTCGGCAAGGATGTTGTGTACACAAAACTCCCATAAAGTTCTCACGTTTGACATTAACGTGTCAAAACATACCCGACCACATCCACACAGTCAGTATTCGGGCCGGATGCCAAGACAGTTTAACACGTCCACAGTGCTGATGCAGTCCTCGCGTCCGTAGTCTCTATATTTAGAATACACGCACACACAGCCTGGGCGATGGCCCACTGGCCATCAGCATTCGCTCTGCAGATTGAGAGAGCAGCTGGACGCTCTTAAGTGGGGGTATAGGGGGCGGGAGAGGGTTGGCTCCATCCACTTTGGTTGGCTACTTCGGTCTGGACACTTGCGTCTAGATGAAAAAACATTTATTGCAATGATATTGAATTCTATCTGTCTGTGTGGCTCTGCTCCGGCGATGCTGCTGAACGATCTGCGCAAGCATGACACAGACTCCGAGTTCACAACCCCCTCTGAAGCAGAGCCTAAATATACACCGTTATTACATGATAATAGACATGCAAGTCCCTCTTAGGGCAGAGCCTAAAGATACACAGAAGCTATAAGAACATGATCCAATACATATGAACCTGCATTGAATGACGTGCTGATGTAGTGGAAACCTAAATGCTACGACAGGAGGAGGCTGGGGCGGGTGGAGGGAGTTTGAACACTGACAAGGTGGCAGTCGTGGAGAGAGTGTTGGTGGTTAAATAGACGTGAGAACGGTTCAACTTGCGTGCAGCCTGCCTGAACTACCGCGATGCGCCCTTTCTCTGATCGTGCACAGACGGAGTCAGGAAGTAAACCACCATGGTATTTAGGGATGCATTTGTGTGTGTGGAACTGGCCTCCTTCTAGAGATACTCCATTCCATTAAGTATTGTACTAGATGTTCTACCCAATGCTTAATTTATGCTTCATCATACATCCAATCTCGCACCGATCTACTACAACACGTCAGAATCGCAACGCGTTGTGGGCTTTTAGATCGGGTATGTTAAGCGCGCGACGCTGTCATATGACGAAGTATAAATCGGGCCTAATCCCCCCCCCTGTCCAGACCACTGTGAACGTCGGCTCATCCTTGTATTGAAAGACATTGTGATTGTATTCAGTCGTTGTGAATCCGGAATTCATGTAGCGCTGTACAGCTAAGCACACACCTGATCATATTCAGGCCACATTCATATCGGCACAAAGTGAGCAGCATACAAACAGATCAGCCCAACAAGACTGAGGGCGGGGCCAGTGGCTGGTGATGCAATAAGAGTCGTACCATTTTCCCTCACAGGGAGGGGACAGCTGTCTCTGCTTTGTAGAGCGTATTATGCCGTGATGTGCAGATGTCTCGTTATGTGTACATTTACCATATTCACACGGCTGCCATTTTTTACAGCGTCTCACCGAAGGGGTCAGCTGTCTATAACGGCGTTTGTCTGAATGTCCCCTGTTTCCCGGATGTATGTGTGTCACCCAAATCATGCCCAAATGTGTGGTTTTTGCCCAAATATTGAGTAACGCATGGCTGCAAACTGGCCTCCAAGCACTGACTGCACAGGGAAGCCATGCCGTTATTAAACCCTGTCTTGTTCTCTTATGTCACAGTGCCCCCCCCACCCCAAATATTATATCAGAGAAAAATGGCCGCCGTGTAAAAATGGTCAATGCTGCTACAATGAAATGTCAGTTTACCTGACTGAGTTTGAGTTCATTACCAATAACACTTGTTTTAACCGAGAAAGGTGAAGAAGATGTTAAACCGATACTAGATCAGTGTGTCAAATGGCGGCTTGATCTTAAACCAGTGATCGTTGTGCGTCTGTTAGTACCTACCGAGTCTGTGAGTGCTGCTTTGTGTCAAATATGACTGGAATCTTAGTTTGGCTCTAAGCTACTGACTGTTAAGTGCCTCGTTAGGAATAGTAATTACTATGACTGAAGTATTTTTGCTAACCTTTTTTGCATTAGTTTTTTTGCCTTCATTTTTATAATATCCAAGGACATCGGGACGAGTGGTTTGGAGTTCAGGGATTGTAAAAGAGTTTTCTGTGATTGAATG
This sequence comes from Gymnoscopelus braueri, assembly GCF_963280865.1. Lineage (NCBI taxonomy): Eukaryota > Metazoa > Chordata > Actinopteri > Myctophiformes > Myctophidae > Gymnoscopelus > Gymnoscopelus braueri. The sequence goes on from NC_137611.1 coordinate 11,194,213, forward strand.
TATTCATTTCGGGTCCCATTCATGTTTATGAACTTTTTAACCCTTTCGGTGTATGAACTGCCTTGCAGGTTATCACAGATCTCGATTATAGGCCGACATGTTGTTACATGAATAATGGCTTTGAAACACACACTGCCAATCTAATGCCGACCCGTTGGCTCACCACAACTAAGGAAGGGAAAGAAATAACATTTGAGGTATTTCCCGCAAGTGCATTGTGTAATGAAAGTGAGTTCTCCATGCCTCAAGCCCCCTCAATGGAGGTCAAAATTAAACACATGTCCCAGTTCAAGGTCATCTCTTGAACTATCCCTGATTCTGTCCTCTGTGGTGACATGTCCTTGTAGCCCAGTGAAAGCAGACTCAAACCATGAGCTCCATTAACCTGAGTTGAGTAAGAGAGACTAGGGCTTGGAGGAGGTAAATGATGGTGATGGGGCTACAAGTGCACAAAGTTGTTTTGTTTTCAGGAAATGTAACCTCTATCACAAACTGTTTTGTGTTCCCTACGCAGTGAAATTCTGTTCATTTAACTCTGTGAGTGAACGGGTCCATTTGGTTACATTTGTTCACTCGCAGACTTAAAAATGGATAAATTAACGCACTGTAAGAAATAGCAGCACCCTAGGACAATCAAACCAATGCCAAAGTGCAGTATCTTTGTTTTTATGACTAGTGTTAATTTTTTTTTCTCTCTCTAATTTTAAGAATGGCACAAAATATTTGTAAAACCTGAAAGTGGCTTAAATAGGTGGAAAACTAAAAAGAAATTGGGACAAAAAGCTATGTGATTTTATTCTGTCTGAATTTCAATAGACCCTAACATAGCCCATGCAAATTGAATCGTTTTATTGTTCATTATTTGTAATCCTAATACAGATATACAAGCATGGCATTTGTGTATTTGCATATTATGACATTTGTAGCTCATGTCTTGCATGTCTTTGGACACACTGATAATATTCTGAAGACTGTTTTGTATATTGTAGTGATTTGTGCCAACAGAATGTATTCCTACTAATACTATGACCCATGTACAGTCTTTTAGTGATGACAGTGTATCTGTGAGACAGTCTTGAATAAAGCTGGATGTTGAAAATGATTCGCTCTCTATTTTACTTATTTCACAGTCAAAGCTGAAGCAGTTTCCAGCCAGTGAAAGGTAGACATTTAACACATTGGTGGTTCAAACTTTTTCATGTCAAGTACCCCCAGTTTATGTATTAGGCCGCAGACTCCCATCTGAAAAGATGTTGTGTCAGGGACCCCCATAAAAGAAGATTTGTTTGGTTAAAATGTTTGATACACATGGCCGATTATTGTCATAGTCGGCCATGATCGGCCATTTTCAAATAGCTGATGTACTTAAATGGCTTAAAGTAGTCTCCCGTGGCCAGACTGTTGCCTCCCACAATTTTCAAATGTTATAGCATTCGGAGATTGTGGAATAGTTGTCTGGCTACGCGAGACTAGGCTTAAAGTGGTTGAACTGATTTTGACGCTATGTCAACTACCTAAACTGGGGACCCTTTGGAACCTACTCGAGGACCACAGGTTTAAGAACCCCTGATTTAACATGAGCAGCTAAAGCAAGTGATTACAGTATGTACTATACCCAGGACAAGTAAAATAATGTTTTCTTATTGTGCTGTGGAACATAGTTTACCAGATCCAATAAGGAGCTTACCAACAAACCAATTCAAGCGTAGCATAAAAGTCTCTTTTTTTTTAAAGAACACTGGATGTAAGCCTTTGGTCAGTAAGACTATGTAAGGTTTAAGTTCAATTTTGTTCAGGGCAGGAATTCTATGGAGGCCCTAATCTCTCAAGAGCAGATTCGGAGCTGCAGGAAAAAAACGGCAGAGGGCACTGTTTTTTACTCTGGGTTCCCAGATTGTTGTTTTTTTCCTTTTTTTAACTCTGGGTTCCCAGATTGTGGGGCCCTGAAGGCCATGCATGGCCACCATGGCCCCCTTAGTTGGACCAATATGCCCCTTGATAGAAATGATATGCCCATCAGGCCATTGTGGCCTTGATGCCTTGCTGACTGTATATGCATAGCTCTCTCGCTCTCTCTCTCTCTCTCTCTCTCTCTCTCTCTCTCTCTCTCTCTCTCTCTCTCTCTCTCTCTCTCTCTCTCTCTCTCTCTCTCTCTCTCTCCATATATAAATTATGATTTAAAAAAAAAAGCTGTGTAGACTTGGAAGAATAGCTTAATAGGACTAAAAGAGATCCAAATGAATTATCAATCAAACTACTTATCTCCGTTTCCCTGAATTTGTGTAACTACTACACAACTGTCAAAATGTACGATTAATGATCAAATACATCCTAATTGCTGCAAGTAGCCACCAGAGGGTGCCACATTACCAAGAATGATAGAAGCGTCCCTCTGAGGCCGCCGAGGGTGTAGTTTTCCAGATGGCCTGTAGGTGTCAGTGCAACATAGTACTTGGAGGAGGATGGAGCGAGAGGCTAATGGCCATGCTGTGAGTTTGAACTTGACCTTGACAGATCATCTCCAACTCCCAACACTGCAGCATTGTTGGCCATTTGAACACAGTTTAGCCGCAGCCATGGGCAAGAACAGTCCAACTAGTCCGGGAAAAGTGCATATATAATGATTTTATTATTATTATTATTTTACGTGACAGTTTAGATTTTGTTCATAATGACACAAATCCCACTTAGAGCCCTTCTGTAGGCTATACTTCATATCCAAATGGCTTATATACAAGCTCACAAATGTGTCACATTGCATGCATTGTGAGCTTGTAGATCTGCTATTTTCTCTCTCACAAAAAAAAACTTTGGTCAATTTATGACAATTTTCCACAATAATAATAATTGATACTTCAGTTAAAACGGATCATAAACCCAAGGCTTCTGAATGCCCGCCATGCACCTAATCTTGACTGGAGGTAGGCTATTGCTGTTGTTGGGCAAAAACCTGTGCAAAAAAGGTTTCAAAATAGTGTAAATAGCTGCTCTATAAGCTCAATCAATGCGAAGCACCGATGAACTGCTATTTTCACTACTTTTGTGTGACACTCCTACATGGTGAAGTAGCCAAGTTATCAAAAAATAACATTTTGAAATATAGAGTTACAAGGTTTCAGTCGCTGACAGCAACACTAGATTAGTGTTTGTACTGAGATGCAGGATGCATGCAGCTAGTAGTTTTATATTAATGTTTGTAGTGAGATGCAGGATGCATGCAGCTAGTAGTTTTATATTAGTGTTTGTAGTGAGATGCAGGATGCATGCAGCTAGTAGTTTTATATTAGTGTTTGTAGTGAGATGCAGGATGCATGCTTATATTAGTGTTTGTGATGCAGGATGCATGCAGCTGCCAGCTAGAAGTTTTATATTAGTGTTTGTAGTGAGATACAGGATGCATGCAGCTAGTAGTTTTATATTAGTGTTTGTACTGAGATGCAGGATGCATGCAGCTAGTAGTTTTATATTTGTGTTTGTACTGAGATGCAGGATGCATGCAGCTAGTAGTAGTTTTATATTAGTGTTTGTAGTGAGATGCAGGATGCATGCAGCTAGTAGTTTTATATTTGTGTTTGTACTGAGATGCAGGATGCATGCAGCTAGTAGTTTTATATTAGTGTTTGTAGTGAGATGCAGGATGCATGCAGCTAGTAGTTTTATATTAGTGTTTGTAGTGAGATGCAGGATGCATGCAGATAGTAGTTTTAAATTAGTGTTTGTAGTGAGGTGCAGGATGCATGCAGCTAGTAGTTTTATATTAGTGTTTGTAGTGAGATGCAGGATGCATGCAGCTAGTAGTTTTATATGAATGTTTGTAGTGAGATGCAGGATGCATGCAGCTAGTAGTTTTATATTAGTGTTTGTAGTGAGATGCAGGATGTGCCAGCTAGTTTAAATTAGTGTTTGTAGTGAGATGCAGGATGCGTGCAGCTAGTAGTTTTATATTATTGTTTGTAGTGAGATGCAGGATGCATGCAGCTAGTAGTTTTATATTAGTGTTTGTAGTGAGATGCAGGATGCATGCAGCTAGTAGTTTTATATTAGTTTTTGTACTGAGATGCAGGATGCGTGCAGCTAGTAGTTTTATATTAGTGTTTGTAGTGAGATGCAGGATGCATGCAGCTAGTTTAAATTAGTGTTTGTAGTGAGATGCAGGATGCATGTAGCTAGTAGTTTTATATTAGTGTTTGTAGTGAGATGCAAGGTGCATGCAGCTATTAGTTTTATATTCATGTTTGTAGTGAGATGCAGGATGCATGCAGCTAGTTTAAATTAGTGTTTGTAGTGAGATGCAGGATGCATGTAGCTAGTAGTTTTATATTAGTGTTTGTAGTGAGATGCAGGATGCATGTAGCTAGTAATTTTATATGAGTGTTTGTAGTGAGATGCAGGATGCATGCAGCTAGTACTTTTATATTAGTGTTTGTAGTGAGATGCAAGGTGCATGCAGCTATTAGTTTTATATTAGTGTTTGTAGTGAGATGCAGGATGCATGCAGCTAGTTTAAATTAGTGTTTGTTGTGAGATGCAGGATGCATGTAGCTAGTAGTTTTATATTAGTGTTTGTAGTGAGATGCAAGGTGCATGCAGCTATTAGTTTTATATTAATGTTTGTAGTGAGATGCAGGATGCATGCAGCTAGTTTAAATTAGTGTTTGTAGTGAGATGCAGGATGCATGTAGCTAGTAGTTTTATATTAGTGTTTGTAGTGAGATGCAGGATGCATGTAGCTAGTAATTTTATATGAGTGTTTGTAGTGAGATGCAGGATGCATGCAGCTAGTAGTTTTATATTAGTGTTTGTAGTGAGATGCAAGGTGCATGCAGCTAGTAGTTTTATATTAGTGTTTGTAGTGAGATGCAGGATGCATGCAGCTAGTTTAAATTAGTGTTTGTAGTGAGATGCAGGATGCATGTAGCTAGTAGTTTTATATTAGTGTTTGTAGTGAGATGCAGGGTGCAGGGTGCATGCAGCTATTAGTTTTATATTAATGTTTGTAGTGAGATGCAGGATGCATGCAGCTAGTTTAAATTAGTGTTTGTAGTGAGATGCAGGATGCATGTAGCTAGTAGTTTTATATTAGTGTTTGTAGTGAGATGCAGGATGCATGTAGCTAGTAGTTTTATATTAGTGTTTGTAGTGAGATGCAAGGTGCATGCAGCTATTAGTTTTATATTAGTGTTTGTAGTGAGATGCAGGATGCATGCAGCTAGTACTTTTATATTAGTGTTTGTAGTGAGATGCAAGGTGCATGCAGCTATTAGTTTTATATTAGTGTTTGTAGTGAGATGCAGGATGCATGCAGCTAGTTTAAATTAGTGTTTGTAGTGAGATGCAAGGTGCATGCAGCTATTCGTTTTATATTAGTGTTTGTAGTGAGATGCAGGATGCATGCAGCTAGTAGTTTATATTAGTGTTTGTAGTGAGATGCAGGATGCATGTAGCTAGTAGTTTATATTAGTGTTTGTAGTGAGATGCAGGATGCATGTAGCTAGTAGTTTATATTAGTGTTTGTAGTGAGATGCAGGATGCATGCAGCAGCTTGTAGTTTTACATTAGTGTTTGTATAGTGATATGCAGGATGCATGCAGCAGCTATAGACCTAGTTTTACATTAGTGTTTGTAGTGAGATGCAGGATGCATGCAGCAGCTAGTAGTTTTACATTAGTGTTTGTATAGTGATATGCAGGATGCATGCAGCTAGTTTAAATTAGTGTTTGTAGTGAGATGCAAGGTGCATGCAGCTATTCGTTTTATATTAGTGTTTGTAGTGAGATGCAGGATGCATGCAGCTAGTAGTTTATATTAGTGTTTGTAGTGAGATGCAGGATGCATGTAGCTAGTAGTTTATATTAGTGTTTGTAGTGAGATGCAGGATGCATGCAGCAGCTTGTAGTTTTACATTAGTGTTTGTATAGTGATATGCAGGATGCATGCAGCAGCTATAGACCTAGTTTTACATTAGTGTTTGTAGTGAGATGCAGGATGCATGCAGCAGCTAGTAGTTTTACATTAGTGTATGTATAGTGAGATGCAGGATGCATGCAGCTAGTAGTTTCCATGTGTAAACTGAACAGACCGGGCTCTGTGCTCTTGAACTTGACAGAGAGCAGTGTGTGTCTCCTGGAGACCGAACCACGCGTTGTGTGAAGAAAGGAGGGAGAGAGAGAGAGAGAGAGAGAGAGAGAGAGAGAGAGAGAGAGAGAGAGGGGGGGGGGGCAGAGAGACTGAAGGAGGGACAAAATGAAGGAAGATAAAGGAGCAGAAAATGTGGTTGCTATAGATACTTGGCACGGTGCCAAATAGGGGGAAAGCCCATTTGCATTTATTCAAATAATAATAATAGCTAGCTGCTCCTTGCGCCGCTCGCTCTCTCTCCCTTTCTCTCTCTCTCACACTCTCGCGCGCACACACACACACACCCCCACACACCCCCACACACACACACACACACACACACACACACACACACACACACACACACACACACACACACACACACACACACACACACACACATACATTTGAACCTAGTGCCTCATTAAATTGGCTCTGGCAGTGCCTTGCCATAAGCCATATCAGTATAGGCCTACTACTGTCTTACACTATTCTACACTGTCAGATGAACCATGATGTAGAAAAAAATACTTTTTGAAGACTGTTTAAAAAAAAATCCCATACAGAAAGGGTATTATTCTTAATTTTTTTTGGGTGTGTGTGTGAAATCAATGTGAATTTTATAGCATTAGTCAGTTATATCCTGGGTGGGTGGAAATTAGCCTAGGCTACATGCTATTTAAGTTAGCATGATAAGGATTTATGTAGCTAAATTAGGAGACAGCTAGCGTCTATCTCATGACTCCTGGCTCTATTTTGCATTAATAATTGTATTATTTTTTATTATAGGCCTATTTTAGTAAACGAGTGGGTCATCAGACAGGGTGGAATTTACACACTAAAATCTGTAGGCCTGCACAAAACATAAGACAGATTATGTTCTATCTGAGCTTTTTTAATAATATTTTCTAATATGTTCTCTATTTTTCATTATTGTTAGTTATAATGTGATGGAACATATTGATTGTTACATAGGCTAATTTCATACACATTTTGAGGCGGGCCTAAATTTCGTCTTAATTAGATTTTTTATCAACATACATATTCACATTTTCTTTAAAAATGTGAATATGTAGTTTTTCAGAGTCAATGTATCCTTAAATCTGATACGATTCTAAACAAACAAAAATTATTAAATTGGTCTATATTAGGCCTGTAGCCTACTGTTGTCCATATTAATCATATTTTTGATTATTATTATTACTTTCTTTTGTTTTGTTTTATCTAAGAAAACAGTTTTCATTTTAATTCTTTGACTATATATTTTTTGACACTCACCCATTGGGCAGTAACATCAGGCTGTATATAACTGTGAAATTCTATATTTAGACTTATGTGTTTGTATCATAAATATACTGTATGTTTTGACTTCCCAAGTGCATTATATACACTAACCGGATTACATTCACTGACTAGGGCCTGCTCTGCTAAAATACATTTTTATATAAATAATGAATTAAGAAATAAAACATAAATCAAACATGTATATAGCACAATAGTATATACTTCCCTGAAAACGTCATCACTGTATAGTGTATAGTGAATACGATTAAATAAATTCACAGAGCAGTGAGGTCAAATGTAGTGTTCTCTTTATTTTTGACATAAGAAACACAATGTCAGAATGAATGGTACAGGCCAAGATACAGCAGTATCCTGCATTTTGTTTTACATGACCTACATTTTAAACAAATTAACAGTTGAACGTAAAATAGCTTGAGGGGTGATCAAATGATTCTCCTGACTTGGTGACATTGTACATGTCAACATTATCGCCATAATAGATTAATAGAAACATGTTGACATCATTCTGAAAACAAGAATTCTCCACTCAAACACTGAACAGTAAAACAGAAACACAGAGAATGCATTTTATGAATTATGTTAATTAATGGCAATAACAGTTCATATCAATAAAAAAACTAATTTTATATCAGTGAACAATACGAATATTCTCCCCCCTTTTCTTTTCTTTTTTTAACAGTTTATGATTTATAACCCATTTTTGAACAACTTTTGGACCAACAAACCAACCAAGTGGTCAAATATAATAAAAAAATCATACTCTTGTGCTGCCAGTTCAACATGCCTGTGTGTGTGTGTGTGTGTGTGTGTGTGTGTGTGTGTGTGTGTGTGTGTGTGTGTGTGTGTGTGTGTGTGTGTGTGTGTGTGTGTGTGTGTGTGTGTGTGTGTGTGTGTGTGTGTGTGTGTGTGTGTGTGTGTGTGTGTGTGTGTGTGTGTGTGTGTGACCATGGCATGTGGCATCATTAACCCCCCTCTGTTTATTAAAGATAATATGAAATGTCAACTACATGGGGATTAACCTACTGTAGCTAAAAACACCCAAATTGCTAAATGCAACTAAAGTTTAGCACCAACAAGAGGCTAAGCTTAAGTATAGTTAACTCACAAATGCTATTTGGTCCGGGATGGTCTGTCACCTAGTTTTATATAGATAAAGGGTAGTCTTTCGCTATGGTTGCTCATGCGTGTCTGACTGCAAACATGTCAACTTCTTGTGTGGTCTTAAACCACTTTCGAGCTGGCATCCATATTTTGGACAGGGCATTATAGCTTCAAATGTCCCAAAACAGCAGAAATAGCAGATCTACGAGCTCACAGTGGATCACATTGCGACATGTTGTAAGCTTGTAGATCGGCACCCTTTTACACTAGGCTTGTATCTGGTTCTCTAAGGCTGGGTTTGTATAATACTGTTTATTGTCTATGGGGGATACATCATAGGTGTAATGCTAAGCATTTCTGTCTTGTAGGGAGGAAGTGTGTACTGTGTCTTTTAAATCAAAGATGAAGACCTTTCTGTTCTGGTATAAGTGTATCCTTTGTATGCAATATTGGTTGAACTCAGATCATATGAGGACTGCTTTGTTTACTTTATTTATTTATTTTTGCAATGATGTGATTTGAGACACCGCCGTATATGTTCGCCCCTGGGATTGTTTGTTATTGAAAATCTGAATACAAATGTTTTGAAAAGAAAGACTTTTCTGTTTGCTGCTGCCTTTTGTTGATGGCTTTTGATTGATTCCTTGCGTTGCACTGTAAAGTTATTCTCATATTTTATCGGTTTTATTTAAGCTTGTTCTTATTTTGTGTGCGTGTGCGTGTGCGTGTGTGTGTGTGTGTGTGTGTGTGTGTGTGTGTGTGTGTGTGTGTGTGTGTGACCGACCATGGCATGTGCATGGCATCATTACAGTATGTCAAGTCAAGGATGTTTTATTTAAACATAAGTTACAGTAGCGTCAGCGTGACATAGCTCTAATGTTCCCAGGTCCAATGATGATATCCCTTCATCATCATCAAAAATGATAAAACATCCACGACGATGACGGTATCATCACTAATGATGATAAAATATGAGGTGCCTGTATACAAGTCATATCCATGTTACTTCTTGGATAGTTTGAATATCATAATGTAGCAGTATAGATGCTGGATTGATGTCAAACCCCAATGACAATCTGCATCAATTCCTCGTCTGTTGGATCCTATTCTTTGAACACAATCTTTTTCTTTTTAGAAAAATGGCAATTAGTCCATTTATAGACATTCATTGTAGTATGTAGGATTTTACAGGCAGGCTGTGGTGTGAAATAATATCCGTTATTGAGGTTTTCCTCGATACTTGTGTATGTAGGTTCACTTCAGAATGCACCAGATTAAAGCGTTTAAGCAGTTAAAAATAGAAAAAAAAGGAAATACAAAACATCTCGAGGGGGGAGGCCCCCGGACCCTCTACTGGGGATATGACTCTCATTTTCCAGTGTCCTGTACAACCTAGAAACGTCCCAGTTAGAGGAAAGGAGCATAACGCATGCTTTTTATATCCGTACACAGTAAAATCCTGAGTGTTAACTTACCCATTCATAACCCAGCTAAATGATTGATTGTTTGTAACCAAATGGACACTTACGGGTCTGTAACTCTGAGAGTGTACACATGGACCCGTACACTGGGGCTGCACAGTATTAGAAAAAACATGCGATATGCGATGACATTGTTGAATATTGCGATGATATGACTCTCAATGAATAGCCTACTGTATATGCACACACTGGAGAAAAAATAAATTAGAAGAAAGAAATGGATTACTGTATATTTCCATGCATGGTTTTACTGAAAACATTGCCTGGCTACGTACAGGCAGGGTTAAATTGGAGCTTAGGAGTGTTTAGGATTGTGCAGTGTACAGGCTATCATAGAGGCAGAGAAAGAACAAAAAATCATTCAAATGATGGTTCCTTGAGGGAGTTCCAAATGGACCCTTACGAGTCTGTAACTCTGAGAGCGTACAAATGGAACCAAACGGACCTGTTAAATTAACATTCAGGATTCCCAGTGTACCGGCTATCATAATACCTACAAGTGAGAGATAAAAACACATTTCTCATTCAAACGATGGTTCCTTTCTCCATCTCTGGTTGTACAAGGCAGAGGTTCAAATATATATAATATTCACATCCAGCTCTTCATGGCTTCCTGTTGGCCCCGTCCGCCTAACGGTCTATACGCTGCTCTCCCCCTCTTCAACGACGTGCTGATGTCACATCCCTTAACTGTCCAATCAGACAGCCCGAAGGCGTCACGTGGGGTCTCGGTCGGTCCAATCCAGGGAGGTCTTGCAGGCTCCGTATACGTACTGTACCGTCGACCTGTAGAAAGACAGCAAATAGAGAAGTGAGATTTTGCAGCGTTGTGACTGAGACACAAAACAGACCAACAAAATGGTTTATTTTTATTGTCACAATTATACAGGACTTCGAGATACGGTAGAAGGCTGGAAGCCGGATCTGCTTGGGTCTAGTATAGCGAGGGAGAGGCAGTGGTGTGTGTGTGTGTGTGTCTGGATCCTTTCACCTTTGACCTCTAAGTCTGGAGTGTGGGTGTTGAGAGGAAACACAGTCAGTGGGGACTCCCAAAATTATGCCTCAGGGAAAACTTGGCAGACGCACGCATACGCACGGCGCGCACACACACACACACACACACACACACACACACACACACACACACACACACACACACACACACACACACACACACACACACACACACACACACACACAGTCTACTGTCTGGCTTTGCATTGTCATGACTGATGAGGATAAAGATCTGACTATAGGAGAAGATATTAGGCCTAATTTGTCTGCCATTTGATCTGGGTTATAGATTCTATATAAAACGGCCGTGGCAACAAAGAGGATTTTCACAGAGCAAACAGGGGGCACCAACCAACGTTCCAACGAAAAAACATACAGTGTACAGTACCACAATGAGATCTCCATGCATGTATGCATGCATGCACACTCACACGCGCGCACATGCACGCGCACGCACACGCACGCACGCACACGCACGCACACACACACACACACACACACACACACACACACACACACACACACACACACACACACACACACACACACACACACACAACCACAATTTCATCCCTCTAATAAGCCACAGTGGGGGAGAGGCACTTGGAATGACTCACTATGCCGGAGGTGTGTGTGTGCGTGTGCATGTGTTCGCATACGAGTGTGCGTGCATCTCACACTAGACGCCCCAACATTTGTTAAACAACCCTGGTGTTGTACAGAGCTCCTGTCACTCCACAGCTCTGGAAACTCCAGCCATGTTTTTTTCCCGTCCTATTCAGCAGCTGGGGGCCACAGTGACGCCGTAGAGCAGTGGTTCCCAAACTGATGGAAAATTGTTACTTCTTAAAGGCCGCCGTACCAAAACCATGAAACGTTTTGTGTTGTGGAAAGAAAGTGTTTTGCTGTGAAGAATTTAGTTGCTGCTAAATGGTCTTTTTGTAGATGATCCATACAACTGATGATAATATAATTACATTTATAAAACATAAAAAAAACAAAACAACATGAAATGAAAATGGATATAGAAGAAAGTAAGGAAAATGGACAGCGTCCAGTTGCCTCGGAAGGTAATGAGAGTCTGACACTGATCTGGAAGTTGGTGAAGGATAAATACAGTATTTATACAACGATACAAATTGTCATGATGTTATTTCTGAGGACTGACGTTTGTCTGCTTGACCTAGATAGAAGATGTAGTGATTTGCTCTCAGCTGCGTAAGCCAGAGGTTCTGAAAAACGTTTTAATTTCAAGGATTCCGAAATTGATGATACTGACCATGATACTAACATGACACTGACCATGATACTGTCCATGATAGTGACATGATACTGGCCATGATACTGACATGATGCTGACCATGATACTGACATGATACTGACCATGATACTGGCATGATACTGACCATGATATCGACATGATGCTGACCATGATACTGACATACTGACATGATACTGACCATGATACTGACCATGATACTGACATGATACTGACCATGATACTGACATACTGACATGATACTGACCATGATACTGACATACTGACATGATACTGACATACTGACATGATACTGACCATGATACTGACATACTGACATGATACTGACCATGATACTGACATACTGACATGATACTGACCATGATACTGACCACATCTTAATCGTTCAGTAAACCTCATTTTGATCAAGAACGGCTAACAGTACACCAGAATCTTGAATGCTGATCTAACGCCTTTAGCACTGAATTAACACTCTGGATTTTAGGTGCGCTCATGTAGAGGAACAACACACAGCCATGTAAAGTCCAGAGTGTTCATTTAACTCTCTCTGGGAGAGAGTCTATGGAATCAAATGGACCCATTGTCACAGTCACAGACTTTGTGTCATTGATCGTTGCGTCTAGGTCTTGTATTTCTATGTATTCTGTTCCCTGGTCTAGTTTTCTTGGTTCTATGTTTCTGTTTGCCACAGCTGTATCTGATTTGTAATCAGGCCCCATGTGTATATCAGTCTTGTTACCTAGTCAGCCCTTGTTGAGTCAATTGTCTTGTGTCACATGTTTTTAGTTAAATGTTCTCGTCTTTGTTCACCTGTATTAAACACTAGTCATGCTTTTGATCCTATACTACCTGTGTTGCAGTGTGCATTTGGGACTTCACCACATCGTTCAACACTTGACACATATGGATGATGAATTCATGGAGATTGTTTTGTTTTATATCACATTCCTGATCCAACATTCCGATATTTGATTAATTGAACTAAATAAGAGGCCATGCCTAACAAGAGCAACGCTACATCTCTAAAACAATCGCTTATAACCTCCACAGTGCGATCCTTCTTGGATTACAACTGAAAGTTGTTTTGAAAAAAAAGTCATTTTGGGGGTGTTAAAGTATCCCTTTAAATTAACACCCATAGACTATAATGTCTGGACTGAAGCAATATTTCAGACATGGGGCCATTATAATGGTTTCATGTCTGCCCCCCCCCCCCCCCATCCTCTGGGGGGTGTGCATCTGCCCATGCTGGCTCCAACGTATAGGGTCATCATGTATTCAGATGGGACCTACATGTACCATGGTGTCTGGGTGACACCCCCCCCCCCCGCTCCCACCCCCCCCTCAAAGACACGAACACAAAGAAGAGCGCCTATGTTACTGTCATCTGCACTGTACAGTACAATCCTTAGTGACAGTTTAACTCTGAGAGTTTTAAGAATTACGGTGACCAGATGTCCCAGTTTTTTTTTTTCTTTTTCGGGAGTGTCCCGGTTTCAAGCTGGGGTGTCCTCCCGAATAAATAACTGTAAAACACTATAATGTCCCGGTTTTCAACATTCACCGCCCAATTAGTCTCTCAGAGCCAGACACTTCTCTTCCACAGTCTTTGAATGCTATACAGAGAGACTGTAATTCTGCCCCATAAAAGTTGAGAACGGGAAGGTATTCGACCAATCACGAATCATGCGGCGTTCGCGACAAAACTTTAAAAATACATTTCTGCTAAGCAGCAGGCTACACTAGCTAGCTACCCATGAGGGTGGGGGGACTATCCACTTGATTTTCTACAGATTTCAGTACAGACTGTTAGGCGGAACTTTCGAATGCTTTGAAAATGGTGTGAGCCTGAAAGCATTGAAAAATGGAACACGTCAACACGTCAGTTTTGAGAGACTGCTGTCAAACTGAGACTTTTCAGTGCTTACAGACATTTATCATTGTTCTTTCCCCCTCATTATTACCTATAACCACCATCCATGGGGTTGAAATGTGCAGTCACTAGATGCAGACAAAAGTAAGTGCTAAAATCAATTGTCTCCCATCCCGATTAAAACGCATATGGTGCATGTAGTTTATACGTGTACATACATGTGCATGATGTGCATGTTTATTTAAGTTTAGGTGATTTGAAAATATGGTCACCCTAGTAAGAATAGACCTGTGAGGGTAAGAGTTCCTTTCACAGTTTTGGAACGTGCAACTGTACACATTTTTGTGTGTCATAACTTCCAATTTCACTTATCCTATTTCCTGTATGAGTTCTCTCTTCTCATTGGATAAAACTAGCATACCGATCTGATTTTCTGTTTACTAAAGAGCTGGAGAACAGGGAGACTCCTGTCACTGAACAAACACCATATGGAAATTATTACAGAATATAGAGCTATTTAACACTTACTTCAACACCAAACCTTTACCTTTAAAAGCAGAAAGACAAAATCTGATTTTGATTTCTTTTTAAATGAATGCGTGACAAATACATACATACACTGGAAAAACTGAAAAAAACAAGAGGGACCATCACCAGACCTTAGCGGATCACGTCTCTTTTGCACAAAACAAACTGTACAGCATTCATACAAACCGCGCTCTACAATGGAGGCTTTCTTTTTCCTGTTCACTTGCACACAAAGACATTATAGAACATAAAAGCGGCCAAGAAAACAGGACACGCAACACCGTTTGGCCTCAGATGATATTCTTATGGTAACAAGGGAAATCCTTTCTACGCATCAAGAGCACAGGGACAGAGAGCAGGCGAGAGAGCGAGAGATAGAGGGGAGAGAGAGAGAGAGAGAGCAAGAGAGAGAGAGAAAGAGAGAGAGAGAGAGAGAGAGAGAGAGAGAGAGAGAGAGAGAGAGAGAGAGAGAGAGAAGAGGAGAAGAGAGAGAGAGAGAGAGGAAGAGAGAGAGAGAGAGAGAGAGAGAGAGAGAGAGAGAGAGAGAGAGAGAGCAGGGGACAGAGGGATGAAGAGAGAGAGGGATGAAAGAGGGAGGGAGAAGGAGTGAAAGAGGGAGGGAGAGTGAAAGAGAGAAGGAAAGAGGGAGACGGAGACAGAGAACTAGAGGGAAAAAAGCGAGAAACCTATTTCCTATTCTCGCTTTTTTAAAGTCTGAGTTATACTTAGTTGTTAATGTACAAATGGTATCGTAAAATAGCAGCAGATCTACAAGCTCTCAACGTGCTGCAGACGCGACCCGTTTTGAGCTTGTCGATCTGCCATTTTCGGCGTGCGACACTGTCCTATGTGGGACTATAGATCAGGCTTAAGAAAGGGATAAATACACATACACACAGAAAAGAAAATACATGCTGAATACATAATCCATGAGGGAGGAGAGGGGGGTGTCCTTCCACCTCCCTCACTAGTCTTCTCGTCACACACACACACACACACACACACACACACACACACACACACACACACACACACACACACACACACACACACACACACACACACACACACACACACACGCACACTGTATTACTGTACTTGTGAGGACATCAACATTTTAGTACCGCATTGAAAAAGGTGAAAATTACTTGCCGTAAAAATTGCAGATCTACGAGCTAACGTATAAGATAAAGGAAAACTCTAACCCTAACACCTAAACCTATAACCTCTTAAATGTGTAATCCTAACCCCTAAACCGAACCTTGATCTTATTCTAATTGCACTTTTTTTTAACAAACAAACAAAACAAAAAAAAGCACATTTTGACTGTGAGGACCTATTACTCAAGTTCTACTATACTTGCACTGGGGACATTTGCAGTGGTGGAAAAAGCACTCAAATGTTTTACTTAAGTAAAAGAATCAATACAATGTAGAAGTACACTGTTACAAGTAAAAGTCCGGAATTCAAAATTTACTTGAGTAAAAGTACAACATTATTGGTATCAAAATGTACTTAAAGTACCAAAACTAAAATTACTAAAATGTTTGAAAAATAGCCAGATCTACAAGCTCACAACGCGTTGCGATGCGACGCGTTGTGAGCTTGCAGATTAGCTATTTTCAAATAGCCTAGGTATAAAATAGGGCTAAAGTGGTTCATGTATTTCTTTATAATGTAATATATCTGCAAAATAACTAGTGACTAAAGTTTTCAAATAATTGTAGTGGAGCAAAAAAAAAGTACAATATTTGCCTCTGAGATGTAATGGAGTAGAAGTAAAAGTATAGACAATTGTATTTACTCCAGTAAAGTAAAAGTACCTCAAAATTGTACTTAAGTACAGTACTTGAGTAAATGTACTTAGTTGCTTCACACCACTGGACATTTGGCCCTCACAAGCGTAGTAACACAAGAACACACACACGCACACACACTCACACACGCACATGCACACACACACACACGCACATGCACACACACACACACACACACACACACGCACATGCACACACACACGCACACACACGCACTCGGAACATTGTGTGGGTCCAACAAAGACGTCGGGCGGGCGGCCCACTCCGCTCTACTCATGATGAACACATGTCATTGGATCACAGCTCCTCTGAAGCTCACAGGCCGCTGTGCTCTAAGTGGGCCGTGACTGAGCCCTGAATGGGTGGCCCAGCGACCCACCCTGTGTGTGTGTGTGTGTGTGTGTGTGTGTGTGTGTGTGTGTGTGTGTGTGTGTGTGTGTGTGTGTGTGTGTGTGTGTGTGTGTGTGTGTGTGTGTGTGTGTGTGTGTGTGTGTGTGTGTGTGTGTGTGTGTGAGAGAGAGAGAGTAGACTACAGCCCCCCATCCTATGGGAACCAAAGCTTCACAGCGGGATAAAGGTCAGGGGTCAGGCTGTCTGTTAGATTCACACACACACACACACACACACACACACACACACACACACACACACACACACACATGCATCCACGTGCACACACACACACATGCATGCATGCATGCATGTACGTACGTACGTGTGCACACACATATACGTCACCTGATAATTGTTATTCAGTTCAGACGCAATGCTAAAGTGGAAGAAGTAAGTAAGTGCATTTACGTAAGTTCTGTACTTAAGTATGATTTTGAGGTACTTTTACTTCACTTGAGTATTGTTTTCAATTATTTTTTTAATATACTTTTATACTTCTACTACTACTACATACCAGGGTCAAATATTGTACTTTTACTCCACTACGGTTATTTGACAGCTTTAGTTACCTTGCAGATTTTGATTATTAATATTATTACAAAACATACCATGAATCAATTAAGCCCTATTTATACTTTGGCTATTCAAAAATAGCCGATCTACTGTACAAAGCGAGACTATTTTCAAAAAAGAAAAAAAAGAAAAAGTATTTCTTTACTTTTATATTTTAATACCAACACTTTTGTTATTTTTACTCTTGTAACAGAGTATTTCTACATTGCGTCATTGCTACTTTTACTTAAGTAAAACCTGAATGCTGCTAAATGCTAATATGAATAAAAGGGAATTAAACGCTGGAATCAGCTGAGGTTTGCTAACGGTGAAGTGCTGCATGTTGGAG
>NC_137611.1:11215622-11225622 GCF_963280865.1 Gymnoscopelus braueri
GGGGAGGTCTGACTTTAATATAAGGCAGCCCGGCTGTCTGTCTGTCTGTCCATCCATCCATCCATCCATCTGTCTGTCTGTCTGTCCATCCGTACTTTAGCATTTTTTGGTTATTTTTAGTTATTGTTAACTCACTACTTTTTTGTATCTCTCTACTCTTACCTGTAAGAGTAGAGAGATACGTCTGTCTGTCTATCTGTCTGTCTGTCTGTCTGTCTGTCTGTCTGTCTGTCTGTCTGTCTGTCTGTCTATCTATTTAAGTGTCTGTCTGTGTGGTATGATGAGGCTGTAGTAGGAGTCTCCATCCACACACACACACACACACACACACACACACACACACACACACACACACACACACACACACACACACACACACACACACACACACACACACACACACACACACACACACACACACACACACACACACGGTCTAGTTCTTCTCTCTGATGAACCCGTCTGAACTCTCAACGCAAACAATAGACAGACAGCGCTGCTTATCAAACAGCCTGGCAACTTCATTAGCATACTGGGAGACCCAGACAGACCAAGTGGCCCTAGTACACACACACACACACACACACACACACACACACACACACACACAGCCGACCCCCTCTTTGGCCTTGACCCATGAACTCTAGGGTCCTGCTTTCACCTGCTGCTGCAGAGGGCCGTCTAGCCAGTGCCATGGCTACTCTGCATAATGTCCCCCTTGTGTTCCCACGCTCCAGGTCCAGACCTCCATTGGACATACACACCATCACCCATCACCACACCATCACTATGCATAAATAGGACATTATGGAGATCAGCATTTTGTCTCCGCCTTGCCTCGTCGGACTATTCTCTGCCCCTATGAAAAGCCCCTCGCCAACTTGGTTCCTTTCAGGAGACCCCCACAGTTATTTGCACTTGATAATGACTGACTGGAGACGATTCATGTGATTTAATTCCCTCTCCGCCCACAGTTCAACTTGGTGAGGAAAGCATAATTGATACGGCATCATGGCAACGTATTTGACTAAGACATAGACAATAAAGCATGCGTAGCTGTACGAAATTGTCTCTCGTAGAAATCTGTGAAATTTTATTTTATCGTCCTGTTAGAGAGCTGATTCTCAAAGTGGGGTCCACTCCGGGCGGGGGTGGGGGGGGTCCTTGAGGGGGTTCCAGGGGGTGCCCAGCAAAATTAGGAACAGTTTGAGCACTTAAGCCCTATTTTATTCAAAATAGCCTAAGCTCACAAGAGCTTGTATCGACGAGCTCACAAGAGCTTGTAGATGTGCTATTTTCAAAAGTGTTGACAACATCTTCTCTTATAGGGGTCCCTGTCACCAAATCTTTTCAAATAGGGGTCCACAGCCAAATACATATCAATTTGGGGGTCCTTGATATGAAAATGTTTGAGAACCACTGTGTGTTAGAGTATTGAGATGCCTGCTACAAACATCGCCCTCACATTTCACCGCTCTGCACCCCTCCCTCCCTCCTCTCTCCTCTCTCCGCTCTCCCATCTTCCATCGCTTAGAGTGTTTGTTCCTCCATCTCTCTCTCTCTCTCTCTCTGGCACATAAAGGGTCAACCATAACGCACGACTCTGCCTCGCCTCGCCTTCCCTTCCTTCCCTTCCTTCTTTTCCTCTTCCTGATTCTGCACCAATCTGATTGGCTGAAAACGCCTTCAAACCCTCTCATTGGACAGCGACGGGCAGACGCAGAAACAGTGAGGTGTTCAACAAACACGAGGCTTCGGGTATAGTAGGAATGTTGACTGTTGTCGAGAAACCGGACTGATGTGTGTGTGTGTGTGTGTGTGTGTGTGTGTGTGTGTGTGTGTGTGTGTGTGTGTGTGTGTGTGTGTGTGTGTGTGTGTGTGTGTGTGTGTGTGTGTGTGTGTGTGTGTGTGGTGTGTGTGTGTGTGTGTGTGTGTGTGTAAAGGGGGGGGGGTATAATTCAGCCTGGTTTATACTGTGACTGTGATCGCCTCTCTTTAAATAGAGAAATAAAAATGTGTAGGCGATGGGATTTAATTTGAGTCCTTCTTCACATGCATGCGAAAGACTGTGACTGGCTGTGCCTCTTTGCCGAGCATATGGGCACCCTCTTCACAGCGCCTATGCAAATTACCGACACACACTTAAATGTGAACCCAGACAAACTACCCCCCCCCCACCCCACAGTACCTCATTAATGGTTCTTGTTCAAACCAGACACCCCCCCCCCCTTACCCCAAATAATAACCCCTCCACCCCCATCTTTCTCTCTCCAAACACCCCCCCCCCCCCCGACTACCCCAACAGTCTAGACTGCACTGCACATCCCTCTATCACAAGCCAGACACCCCAAAATCCTGAACCCCCCCCCCCCCACCACCACCCTCACCCCTCCTCCCTTTCCCCCCCACTCGTCTTCCGCTTCCCACGACCGGCCAGACAGACCCTGTGATTCGCGTGACCGCCATTTTGCTGCCCCACAGTACACCGACCTAACTGTACAAGGGCTGCAGCTGCCGTGCAAATACGAACGCTGCACCGCTGCCCCCGTCCCCCCCCCCCCCACCCCACCCCGCTCGCTCACACCGTTCACACTGAATAAATCTGGCGGTGCCCCCGAAACGGAGGCGCTCGATCGAATTGGGCCACGAAACGATACTCTGCAGATTTTCTTTTTGGGGTGGGGTGGGGGGCAAGAATGCGAGATCCGCATTTCCATTGCAACCTTAATTCTCTGACTATAAAACAACTGCTGACAACAATAGTTTGACTGCTATGTCAAGTTATTAGATCAGGGATAGTGTGCCTTTTACCAGATAAGCAAGTTGTTCAAAGGTTCAAAATGCTGGGGATGAAACTCAGTGATTCCTCTTTATTTTCCTCCTATCTGGAGAACACTGGAAAATACTGATGATGTGCCGTTTTAAACAGCTCCAGCATACGCAGGGGTGGATAGTAATTATATATATATATTTTCATGTCATATTTTATTTTCATGTTTCATGTGCCACAGCCTGTTGTAACAAAACCAGCCCCCCCCCCCCCCCAGTTTTGGTCAATGCCATGGTAACCAGACAGCCCATGTGCATGATAATGAGACTATTATGGTCTGCGTCTGTCTGGACTTCATCGGGCCTGTGAGCCCCTTCTTAATTACAATCTGCATGTGTATGCATGTCTGTGCCATGTCTGTTAGTTCGCTGTTTCTCGACGTCCGCTCCGCGGACCACCAGGGGTCCAAATGAACCCTTACCGTCCTGTACGGGTCCATTTGGTTCCATGTGTACACGCTCAGCGTTAAATTAACACTGAGGATGTTATAGTGTAAATTGGGGGTCGTAGACATTTTTAACAAATTGTACTGAACAGGGTTCATTTAAACGGGGTCCGTTGTACCTACGCATATCAAACCGGGGGTCCTTGATGTGAAAAAGCTTGAGAATCACTGTGTTAGCTTAATGTTTCCCCCCGTGCATCATGTGTGTCTGCTGCATGGTCAGACATGCATGTAGACAACGTGCTTAATCTTCTGTACAGCGGCGCATTTGCATACAAGGGAATTAAGCAGACACACAGACACACACACACACACATGTCCCATATGGTACGGTATAGTGCCAGTCTCTTTTATCTCACACACAGCCAACACATATCAGAAACTCCTATGATCTCACAGTGCAAATACACACATTACCCCAGAGAGAAAAAGAGAGAGCACAATCTACGCATCATATGTACAATAAACAACGCTTTCATTCGCCGCGAACGCCGCCGCGTTCGTTCACCCGGAGCAATTAGCGGCTTCGGCTCCGAAAAACAGCCAAATGAAGTGGTTATGCAAATGACATTAGCCCCGAGATTTGCATACGACAACCCGCCAGCGGACGGACGGACGCACAGATGGCAAACGGCAGAGACGCGCCCGCCATCTTTGGCAAGGAGAGGGGCTGGGATGGGGCGGCCATTTTGTCTGAAACGGTTGCCCATCTGGATGTAAACAACCCATGCTGCATTGCTGTGACGACATGAGGCAGCCTGGGTTACACCAGCGCTCCGGAGCACACTGCCGCATCTGGCCGACAAGCGCTCTCTAAACCAATGCGCTTATGCGCGTGCATGCAAACACACCCGCGCACAGACACACACACACAAACACACACACACACACACACACACGCGCACGCATCCATGCATGCACGCACACACAGATTTCTCTGACATTTCTATTGTGTATGATGTATGGAGACAAGGTGGCATTCTGCTCTCAGGTAGCCCCCGCCCCTCCTTTCTCTGTTATTATACCTTTTGATGCTACTGAGTTTTCTACCGATATGTATTGTATTGTATTGTATTGTATTGTATTGTATTGTATTGTATTACTGATGAATTGAGTACAATGGACCACAATGGAAACAAGCCCCCTGGGGCTTATGTTATAATTTTAGCATAACCTTTGACCTGTACTGTTAACAAACGTGTTAATAAAGTATTCAATCAATCAATCAATCACTCAAACTATCAATAAATCAAGCCCAGCGTCTTCAATATTAGTGATACTCTCAGTCATTGGTTCTCAAACATTTTCAATTAAGGACCCCCACATAACTCCGAGAGTGTACATATGGAACCAGGTCCATGGACCCCACCTTTGAGAACCACTGTGCTCTAATTAATTAGCTGACTGAAGCTTTATGAAGGTTGTCAACATGTTTTAAAGCCCACAATCCGTAACCTTCATGTCCTACTGCGTCGGGTCCTCCCACGAAAGTTCTATTGCAGAGCTAAGCTAAGACGGAAAGTCCCTGGAGGATGTATTGCGTTTTGAGCTTCATGCAATATCACTTGCCAAACAATAGTGGTCCTACCCGACCACATGTCTCACTAGAAGAGCAGGTAGACCAAGTACAACCACCGCAGTTGTGCTAGTTATTAGTTAATTAAAAGTAGATCACACACGCACGCCGAGCTAACGTAAAAGATGTATTTATTTGCAGTGACAGTCTCTGTCAGAGTCCTGTGTGTTTGTCCTCGTGTCTGTGAATGGTCGTGTGCCAGCTTGCTTGGCACACCTGTTTCTAGTTCCCTCATCTTCCTCGCCTGCCTGCCTTCAGCTCACCATCCTCCACAGTATATAAACCCTGGTCTTCACTCCACTCACTCACCGCCAGATTGTTTCACAAACGATCACACTCCCTGATCATACTCGTCTGCCTAGTTGCCACGCCACCAACTCTTCTTCACGTCATTAACAACACCTCTTCCGTCCTGCAATATAATGAACGTGTCACCCGCTGCATGCCACCCCCACAATGTAAGCAGGTGTGACTCATCACCAATCACAATGCACTACATGGGTTGTCTGACTATAGGTGATCTAACATAACATTTTAATATGTTTTTTAACCCGCCACCCACGGTCGATGTGCGTATAGTGTGCGTTAGTTCCTTTGTTAAGGTAAATTTGTCAGGATCTGTCTCTGTGTTTTATTTTGTAGTGACATGGTTTCCTGCTTTCTGTGGTTTTCTTAGGTTCTACTTTGCTGCAGTGTTCTTTTTATTTTGAAGTAACGTTCCTAGTGTTTCCTGTTGTCTTTGAAGCTGTTGTCTGTCTTGTCTCACCTACCCTCTCTTATTGTTAATTTGAGTCACCTGTGTCATGTTTGCACCATCAGCCAAATTAGCCAATCCCTGTGTTGATTGTCTTTGAGTTCCACCTGTGTCTAGTTTGTTCCCTGTGTATATCATTTATGTCAATTTGTTAGTGTTGTGTTAGTTTTGCCACTCTGTGTTTTGAGACTGAGGATGAATAACTTTGTTTGCACTTTGAGTGCAAGTTTTCCTGCATTTGCGTTGAGCTTAGAAAAACCCTAACAGTATTATCATACTCTACCATACAGATTGATTTAATTATATCCACAAAAAAAAGTTACAGACTGCAGCTTTAAGTTATACAGTACTGTATGTCGTTGGGTTCTGTTCCATCCAAGGGAAAATGAAATAACAGCTTTGTCTCAAAGCCAAAACAGATGGAGTGCCAATATGCTAGTCATACTCAATGCTACATCAGATAATGAAAGCATAGCCATTGTGTTAACTCTAAAAAGTGTTGTGTTCCAGTGGTTCTCAATCTCAAACATTATCATGTCAAGGACACCCAATTCTATATGTATTTGACTGCCGGACCCCTATCTGAAAATACTTTCTACCAGGGACCCCCATAAGAAAAGATCGTCTTGTTAAAATGTTCCAAAATTCCACATTTTTCAGAATGTTACAACATTTTTCAATTTTGTTTTTAAATAGCCAGCACAATGGCAATGCGATGCAACATGTTGTGAGCTTGAAGATCAGCAGTTTTGAATATATTAAGCATAAAATAGGGTTAATAAGTGGTTAAACTGTTCCTTCATTTTCCTGGGGACTCCCTGAAACCCCTTCAAGGACCGCTGTGGGTCCCCGGACCCCAATTTGAGAACCACTGGTGTACACTATTTGGAGTGTACACTCCTCTGAGTTAAATTAACTCTAAGGATATTTACAAAAGAGAGAAAGGTTACTTGCCATGTTAGGTGCAAAGACTCATTTGGTTCCATCCCCTCTGGAGTCAGAGGCTGGGATCGCTGCAGTGGGGAAGGGGGTCTTCTGCTCCTGCCGGCTCTGCTTTTCACTGAGTGTGCTTAAAGTTGGGAAGTGCACAATGGCTGCCTCTGCAGTTTGTGCCAAATGTGTCAGGGTTTCTGGGTTCGTCAAACACCTGGGCTGTGATAAACCACACCGGTGCAGGGTAGAAAATAAAGACCTTACTGTCTCTTTGTCAAATGTGAAAGAAAAAAGGTTGGGGAATTAACAAAAGGATTGCGTTTGAGGATGAAGATTTTAGCCAAAAGGAGAATTCCCAAAATACCATTTTTTTTTCCTTTTTTTTTTGTGCCGGAGGCAGACGTTGTGAAGGGTACGTCAATCTTATGGAAGACGCAAACAAAACAAAAAAAAAGTCAAGAGAAAGGGGATATCCCTCTTGGTGGTTGTTTGTGCATTCTGGGCGTTGAGGGGTATTGTTTTGGGAGAGATCCCCTCCAGCAGAACCACACACAGCCAGTGTGGGGTAGGGGTCCCCGGCCCGGCCCAGGCTGGGGAGGCTTGGGCTGGGGGAGGGGCGAGAGGGGCCTGTCCTTTGGAGGCCTGTGGGCCCCCTAGGCCACAGACGAACACGGGGAAACCCCACTCAGGGCCGCTGAGCCTCTCTCTTCTTTCTCCGTATTGATTTCTCCTCCACGCCGTTAGCTCCAGAGGTGCTGGTAGCCATCAGGGAGCTTCTTTATCCTTGCCAGCCACTCACTTGCTCTGTGCTTGGGCTTCACTGGCTCTGCGAGACCCCCCGGATGGAGGTAGAGAGGCCACAGGAGGGAGGACGCCCCCGGGCCATGATGATGAGCTGCACTAGTAGGCCTCTCGTATCAGTAGTTCAGTCATCATCCTCCCTAGCCACCCACTCCTTTCCTGCGTTCCATCTGTGGAGGAGAAAAAAAAGGGTAAAAAATTAGTGTTTTTTCAAAATTTCACCTTTAGCATTCAACATCCCTCCGCTCAATGCAAATGCAAATGTAAACCAGGTAACACTTTGATTATAAATGTTGGGTGAACAAAACGCCAACTTGCTCTTGTGTAACCTGCCTCCCAGGCACTCGCTGCTGCTCACAAACAGACAGACGGACACTCATCCACCTCTCTGAACGCATCTCAAATGATGAGCTCTGCCACGCATGCCATAATTGCAGCTCGGGAGGATGAATGGTCGACAGTAACGCGAAAGCATTCAGAGAAATGAATTCAAAAATATGATCTAATCCATGAAATAATTCACTTGGTTCTACAATTACCAACCAAAACAAAAATAATTAAAAGAATATACATAAATGTCAGACATTGATTGTGATCAATCAATTGCTGCTGTTATTTAAGTAGGCAATAATTAAAAATAGAAGGAATAGAAAGTAAAAGTCTGGTTTGGCCGTCTGCACTTGGACTGACCAGGTTAACATAATGTGTAAACCATTAATAGATATGAATATCAGCAGAAGTATAATTTACAACATATCACCAGTAATAATGTGTTCAATTATGGCTACATTGAGGGTTTTGACATTGCGTTGCAGTTGTATGAAAACCATTTAAAAAAAAAACCTTTGTTTCTACAGAAACATGTATGTTCATTATATACTGTAGATCTCCAATATACCTATTTCTTTGACAGCATACTGTACATGACCAGATCCCGCTGTTTAATTCCATAAATATCAAACTTAATTGTTGTTGAGCAAATGTTGCGAGACTTAAGGCGATCTCAGCGCTCCGTCCTCAGTAGGCTGTATCTTAAAATATTCTGGCCGTGTTCCGAAGTGCTGTTATTATGTTAATAGGGGACCTTTCCTCATGTGTGACTTAGTACGCACTTAAAGAATAAGCTGGGGCCTCCTTCTCGAGAACCACACAGCTATTTCTGTCCGAATCAGAACGACCAGAGAGCTCAGCGTTTATAAAAAGAAGGGAAAAAAAAGACTGATAAAAGGAGACGGAAAAAGAAAATCACGGGTTCAAAATGGATTGAGGTTCATTGTGGGGGCTGGATGGTTGAGAGATCTCTGCTTGTAGAATTTGAGGTTTGCGGTCATGTGCTTGTTTTGTAAAAAAAAAAAGGGGGGGGGGGGGGGACAAGGGGGTTGGGGTGAGAGGGTACCAAGGCTTGGCCTATGCGGGGTGGGGGTAGGGGGGGGGGGTGATATGGGGTGAGATGGGGTGAGATGGAGGAAGATTCAGACACAATGCCCCCATTGAGAGGGCTCAGACATGGGTTTTAGCCCCCCATTCCTGCACACACAATGGGGGGCTCCCCCCACTAGAGGCGGCGGCCTGGGGGACAATGTTGGTTCAGGGCCGTCCTCCAACCCCAGCAAGAAAGAAAAGAGCTGCATTAGGGGATGTAGGGAGAGAGCGAGAGAGAGAGGTGTATTTGTGTATGAGGGAGGGTAGTGGTGGTGGGAGGGGGTTATGGGCAAATGCAATGCACAGCACTTGTCTCTACTGACGATGGAGCTGAGAGCAGTGACCCTTGGCTTTGGACTTGAGGTGGAGGAGACAGAGAAATGTAGACACACATTCACACACAGAGGGAGAGAGAGAGAGAGAGAGGAGAGAGAGAGAGAGAGAGAGAGAGAGAGAGAGAGGAGAGAGAGAGAGAGAGAGAGAGGAGAGAGGAGAGAGAAGAGAGAGAGAGAGAGAGAGAGAGAGAGAGCTATATAGGGCCCCCTCAGGCTTTTACTGAGCATGAGGAGAAATATTTGCCAGGTTAACCACTTAAGCCCCCATATACTTCGTTGTTCGACCAATAGTGATAATAGCCGATCGATAAGCTCACAGCACATCTCAGCGCGAAGCGTTGTAGATCAATTATTTCCGCCATTTAATCTTTATTCTGTTTTCTTATGTTTTAAATGACCACCTATGTATATGTCCAAAATAGGGACGCAAGGTCGAAACTACTGCACCGTAAAATATGAACTATTAATTTAACTCTGAGAGTATAAGATTTGACCCATAAGGGTCCATTAATGTTCACTTCTGCTGTGTTAATGCATTTCTGCACCCAGCTTCTCATTAGCCTTTATCCATGGATTTGATAATAATCCATAAACACCATAACAACACAATGAGGCAAATATTCATATTTCTGATATCATTGTATGTGTTTTTCTCACATAGCCCTAGCTACTTAAATCAGGGAGAGTTGGAGCCTTTATCTCAATTTAAGGCTAAGCTTTATCTATTAAAGTGGAGATGAAAGGAAAAGGCCTTTTTAACCCTTTAAGATCACATCCCTTGTCATATTGTGCACCTACTGGATATTTGCCAATAATAATAATAATAATAATAACAACAATAATTAAAATAAATAAATAATACTAATAATACAATTGTATTTTATGTAAACATCCAATCATATTT
>NC_137611.1:11230622-11243122 GCF_963280865.1 Gymnoscopelus braueri
CGTTGGATCAAACCATGAAAGAGCCAGTGTTGTACAAAGGCCCATGCAGACACCATTTGCTTTCTGGAAGCAAACCTCTAAGAACAGTGAACTCTACATAAAATAGATCTATCTATCTATCTATCTATCTCTAAATAACAGCAGTATTGATTGATCCCCATAATTGTCTGGCATAAATTAAATTTGATGTTTCTTTTTATTATTCTTATTTCTTTGGTTGGTGTTGTAGAACCGAAGGGAATTATTTTATGGATTAGGTCATATTTTGTATTCCTTTCTCCAAATGCTTTCTCCTCTGAATGCTAAAATATTCCTATTCTCTCTCTCTCAGCTCCTCGCAGCCTTTATTTTGAGAGAGAGAGAGGGAGAGACAGACAGAGAGTGAAGGTCATGCAGGGAGTTCAACAGCAAAACATTTCTCCATAGTTACCATATCTTGCCCTACCCCCTTTTCTTGTTTAAATGTGTTTTCTTTTGTGCCTCCTCCCTGAAGCAGACCTTCTGTGTGTGTGTGTGTGTGTGTGTGTGTGTGTGTGTGTGTGTGTGTGTGTGTGTGTGTGTGTGTGTGTGTGTGTGTGAGTGTGTGAGAGAGAGAGAGAGAGAGAGAGAGAGAGAGAGAGAGAGAGAGAGAGAGAGAGAGAGAGAGAGAGAGAGAGGGGGGGGGGGGGGGGGGGATCCAGCCAAGCTTTACGGTTAAATCTGTCAGCCCGAGGACAAGGCCAAGTTTGTCTCCAGACAGACGGAGAATGGACACATCATCACCGGGGGACAGCAGTGAGGACACATCATCACCGGGGGACAGCAGTGACAATATAGAAGTGACAAAACCAGGGACAGATCACCTTAGTGTCACTCTCTCTCTCTCTCTCTCTCTCTCTCTTTACCGTACACAGCGCTATTCTTATGATCATAGTCAATTTGTATATTTATTGAAACAAAAACAATCTGTATCTGTCGCTCCCTCTCTCCCATTCATTGTGCATCTATCTATCTATCTATTTATCTATCTATCTATCTATCTATCTATCTATCTATCTATCTATCTATCTATCTATCTATCTATCTATCTATCTATCTATCTATCTATCTATCTATCTATCTATCTATCTATCTATCTATCTATCTATCTGTCTGTCTGTCTGTCTGTCTGTCTGTCTGTCTGTCTGTCTGTCTGTCTGTCTGTCTGTCTGTCTGTCTGTCTGTCTGTCTGTCTGTCTGTCTGTCTGTCTGTCTGTCTGTCTGTCTGTCTGTCTGTCTGTCTGTCTGTCTGTCTGTCTGTCTGTCTGTCTGTCTGTCTGTCTGTCTGTCTGTCTGTCTGTCTGTCTGTCTGTCTGTCTGTCTGTCTGTCTGTCTGTCTGTCTATCTATCTATCTATCTATCTATCTATCTATCTATCTATCTATCTATCTATCTATCTATCTGTCTATCTACCCTCTCAGATTTACAAGTGGTTTACATCAACACAGAGGATTTCACTGTGTGCAGCCCTTTTCATCCGAAGTAGAATTTCAAAGTTCAAGTTGAAGGTATGACCTAATTGTTGTCCCATCGAACCCAGCGGCCCCCCCCATTGAGAGAGAGAGAGAAAAGCATTCTGGGAGAAAAAAGCAGGTGTCCCCGTGTCACAGAGCTTCCCAGACAGCTCGTTAATTTGCACAACTTTTTTTTCACGCACACCATTTCTTGTGTGTGTGTGTGTGTGTGTGTGTGTGTGTGTGTGTGTGTGTGCGCGTGCGCGTGTGTGTATGTATATATTAGCGATGGGACTTGACCCTGGTGGGCCGTGCGGCAGTGTTTCGCGTCTTGCCGGGCGTGGGAAAAAGACGGGAGCCCTTTTCACAGCTGCTGTGGCCGATGGCTGGACGGGTGGGGGCCCCTGTACAGGGGGGGGGGGGTTCCCTGTATCCTTCTGTACCCCCCTATTTCCCCCCTCGTCTGACTCCCTCCTCCTCCTCGCTCCCTCTCTCCCATTCATTCTACAGCCTGCTCCCTTTCAGGGGCTCCACCACCCCACCCCATCCACCCTGCACACACACACACACACACACACACACACGCACGCACACACGCACGCACGCACGCACGCGCGCACACACACACACACACACACACAAACACACACACACACACACACACACACACACACTCACACACACCTTCATAAATACATCTCATTATTCAGGCACTAGTTTGCATAGGGGTTCCAGAGAGAAATTTCTGCTTTGCTAGCGGGGCCTGTAACCCCACCCCCCACCCCCCCCCCCAACACACACACACACACACACACACACAAAGACCTCACAAGTGCAGATTTCAACTGAACCACGTCACTATCTTTTTTGGAGGAGGTAGTGTACAGACATTCAAATAATGTTTTTCTTTCATTTTATTGTATTAAAATGTTTAGTACAACATTTAAATAAAAATTAAATCCGAATCAGATTTTTTTCTCTATCCCTGCTCCTCTTAGATTTTGAATCATGATATGGTACAATACTGTATTGCTACTCAGACAGACTTGCACTTGCACTTGCACTTGCACTTGCACTTGCGCTTGCACTTGCAAGCACAGGCACAGGCACACACACACACACACACACACACACACACACACACACACACACACACACACACACACACACACACACATCCATCCACCCCCCCGCCACCCCCCCCCCCCCCCACCACCACCACCACCACCACCACCACCACCACCACCACCATTCACTGCAATGCATTACTGGAAAGATTTATCTCCTATCAGCCTGTATAATACTGAGGGTTATAATTTACATCCACTTTTGAAAACAGCGGTGCAGGCCTAGTCCTTGCATATGCTAATATCAAGCTTGGGAAAATCTGGCCATCTCAAAGAACTCTGCGCCAAATTTGAATCACTGAGCTTCCTATTGAGTTCCAAGGTTGAGAAGCATGAAGATTTGACCTTGCAAACAAATCCGCACTTGTTTAATTCTTGAACTATTTTTTCTTCTTCTTCTTCCAAACAGAACCTGACAAAACTGTCTAGCTGCTGTAAATTATTTTCATAGAGACAACCATTATGTCAAGCTATAAAAAATTAAAACATCATAATGTGGCTGTAATTTACAGTTAGTTAAACTTGCGGATATCCACTGTGTGGTTATATGATTGTTGAGTGGAGCCATCTGACCTGCATTTTAGGTAATGCATGAACAGTGTGGTTACACTGAGATAAGTGTAAACTCATGTAACTCTGTGTGAAGTATCCTGTTAATATATCTATTTGTAACTCTGAGAGTACACAGTTGCAATTAGTTGCATTTGGTTACATATTTCTTATGTTTCATACCAGTAACCTGTAAGCTGATTGTATGAAGTTCTGTATAGTAGTGTTTATCTGTCTGTCTCTTATATGTCATCATGATTTGTGTGCGTGGGAACTCATTTTAAACAAGCTTAGTGCTTAATGAGACTTCCAGTTTAGTAGACCTTGTATTGTACTTCCATGTACTGTTTCTCATGTCTTACTAAATAAAGTACATCAATCAATTTGTTTGTTTGATTTCCTGTACATTTTAAAAACCACAGAAGGGTAAAAAGCACGGCAGGCTGACCTTATCGTATAGTACACCACAATGTACGCATTACAGCTGAAGCTAACACACACATTGTTACATTTATTGGCTGCAACTTTGTTCCTTATATATCATGGAGTACTATAAGGTCAGCCTGCCATGTTTTCACCCTGCTGTAGTTTTTTTTTTAACCTGTACAGGAAAAACAAACAACAAAATCGGCCTAGGGTTTCATGGGTTTAAATTGACACTGGGGATTTTACTGTGAAACATTCAAAAGTGCCATTGGTGAATTATATGCGTCCACTGGAGCCCCCCAACAGAACAGTGACACTTTCCCTTAACAATAATCAGAAAGGAGAATGTTGAAAGGAGAGCGAGGGGGCACCGGGGATGAGGTGAGGGGGCGGAGGAGGTCTCTTGGAGGTATTAGAGGTGAAACAGACAGAGCCACCCCAAAACATTCTTTCCACATGAGCAGGCCCAAACTCTGGGTGAGCTCCGTCCCCAGGCGGGCGGGCGGGTTCCCCTTAACGGGATAAAGAACCGCAGCGAAAGATTACACATACAGCGTGCCTCTGCACCTACCTACCACACACTCTACCTGACAAATAGGATCATAGCATTTAAAGGGATAAAGAAAAATGTTGTATGTACGAGAGGGAGGCCAGAGTGAGAGAGAGAGAAAGAGAGAGGGGAGGGGGATAGAGAATGTGGGAAAAAAAGCTAATACTTCAAAGGAGAAAGGAGTGACAGAATCCAACATGGACGTCTTATTCCGCTTGTTGGAATGCTACCGTTGAAAAGTCTTTGTTCTGAGACGTAGGCGCTTGCTGCTTTGTGTGTGCATGACGATACGCGTTAAGGATATCGGACGTGTCTGATATCCCTTATGCATGTCGTCAAACATTATGCAGAGCTACAGTGGCGCTTTGTGTCAATACAATATGCCACTGTATCTTTTGATTTGAATTAAAACCTGAGAAGAGAGAGCCGCCACATTTCTTTTTTTTAAGCAACAACTACACCTTCTTAAAACACTGTCCCAGTTTAGCTTCCCAAATGCGGAAAACGTGAAATCCAAAACATCTCACAAATCATGAGCTCTTTGTCACATGCAAACACGTGGGACGGCAAACAAGCGCACGCGCACACACACGCACAGGCACACACACGCACACGCACACGCACGCACGCACGCACGCACGCACGCACGCACGCACGCACGCACGCACGCACGCACGCACACCTTCATAAATACTGTAGCCTACAGGAAAATGCATAATAACAACAGGCCTATTTTGGTTACATTTGTAGGCTACACTCTCAGAATTAAATTAACACAGGGGATTTTACTGCAACCAATTCCACACATCCCTATACCAAAGCTTGTAAAATACTGTGCAGCAGGGTCTTCATCTCCCAACAATAGTGATTCATCTCAGCTCATGTGTGTTCAAACCGCTACCTGCAAGTGACCACTAACCACTACCTCTGGGCTGGTCCGTGACAGGGACATTCAACTGCTACCTCCCACAAACCACTGGGCCTCATGCAGGAAGCGATATAGGAACAAATGTCCTCTTATTTTTGTTGGTATCCCTGATTTGTTCTTATTTTGTGTGTGTCCCACACTACCAGTGATTCACCAATGTTTTCTTATTTGTGTTCTTCTCTTAGGTAAGAGCAGATTTAAGAACGTTCGGTGCATGTGGAGTTGACTTCTCTTATTTTTTTTAAAAGAGCTCTGAAAAGCTGTAAAAAAAATAATAAATCCAGTTGCTGCATGAGGCCCATTGAATTCCAAACATGTTAGACGGAGGATTAATGCTACTTAACCACTGAGCAGCCTCATAGTTTAACACGCACGCACACATTCACATACGAACATCCGTGTGTATTTCAAAACGAACAGTACCTGCAGTTTGACTGCTACTCCTCCGGTGTCGGCCATCGCTTTGCTTTTCACCGTTGAGTACAAATGTCAGATCCAGACCGGATGCTGCCATCTTCCTTTAAACACAGAGAGAACAGAGACAGAATCAGCGTTTGTAAATTTAAAAAAACAGCTGGATCCCATAGCTAAAGGATGCTGGGATGCTTTAGCTGGATCCCAGTTAATGGATTGATATCTAGGAACCAAATGGACCCTGATGGGTCTGTGTATGGAACCAAATGGAACTGTAAAATTAACACAGAGTCCTTGAGATTAAAAAGGTTGAGAATCTCTAGTCGAACACACCAAAAAGCACTGCTACTGTACTGTCCATGCTGCATGTGGTTGGCATCCTGGTTGCTAAGCTACTAAAATGCATGGATAAGACAGCCGAAAAGCAGAACAATGTGGTAAAAACTTGGGAGGACAGAGATGACATAATCATGTGAAATTTCAAATGCCTGGTGTGTATTTCTTTTTTTTCTTCTTCTATCTTGGAATTACAAGACGATTTCATCATTCCAAAATGGAGGATGCATTAGGTCGGAACCTATGGCTACTCTCCTCCTACATAGATGCCAGTCAAAGATAGACACGCACACGCTCTTACGCACGCACACGCGCACACGCACACACACACACACACACACACACACACACACACACACACACACACACACACACACACACACACACACACACACACACACGCTCCTCAAGTTGAGTGCACAGAGCAAATCATGTAGTGCCAATCATACTGCAAACAGAGCACAGTTGGACATGAGGGACAGCGAGTTGAATTCACTCGTTTTCCGAAGACTGCTGGTTCCATTCTAAGAATAGATCAAACTCAAAAGCCCCGAGACATTGTCCTATATTGTGCCTATCTGCGAAGACTTAATCCAACCCAGAAATTTCCAAATCTGACAGCCATTTAATCTTCTATCTCGTATGCAAGTGGAACGATTATAGGATGCTGAAAATCACGAGTGACTTCTAAACAGGCCACTGGGCGACCACGTATGCACAGTCTCCTTAGCCTTAAACCATGCATGTGAACCTACTATACGAACCCACGTCCCTTTTCTGGGCATGTCATAATAGGAGAATATTCTGTGAAAATAGGCGAACATTCTGTGAGCTCGTAGATCGGCTTGACAATCAGCTAGAAAAGGAGGGGGCCAAGCACAGAACCCTGGGGTACCACAGTCAACAAAGTATACTGTATATAGGGTTTAAGTGGTTAAGCAAAACAAGAAATGTAAAAATTTGACAGCAACTTAATCTAGTATTTCGTATGCAACTAGAACGACTATAGGATGCTGAAAATCACAAGTGACTTAAACAGGCTGAGGATGACCATGCAGTCCCAGACAATACAGATATGACCATATATATAGGAACTGACACCCACCCTATACAATACAGTATGTTGTTGATAGACAGTCTGTGATCCTAAACCCTGTTTACAGTTACTTATCCATATTCACACACCGAGTGGAAACACACACACACACACACACACACACACACACACACACACACACACACACACACACACACACACACACACACACACACACACACACACACACACACACACACCACTCCTGTGTATACTCCTGCAGTATAGCATCCATTTTCTGGGCATCCTTTTTCATAATACACAAAAATAGACAAACATATGCCAAAAATAGCAGATCTACAAGGCCACAATGTGTCACCATGCAAATGCGTTGTGGCCTTGGCTTGTAGATCTGCTATTTTGGCAATTGACAAACAAAGTATATAGGGCCTAATATATAAGGTGGGGTCCAGGGGTTTCAAATGGACCCTTACATGTCTGCAACTCTGAAAGTTACGGGGGTCCTTGACATAAAAAAAAAGTTTGAGAGCCACTGCATGGCATAAGGCATCCATCTTATGTAGCAGGAATCAACATAAAGCCCCATCCATCTGTATGATGTTCAACAGTATATAGGCCTACAATCAATATTCAGTCCATCCATGAAGCATGCAGCTTATACTGATGAGCACAGCTGGAGCCTGGGACCAAACCTTGTATAACAAACATACTTTGTTTATCAAAAACAATGCTATACACTAGTTTCAGTCAATCCCCACTATACCAAATGGAAGTGTAACTTTTACTTGCTCTCTTATATCTATAGCCTAATAATTAGTCGTTTGCACTACAGTACAGACAATAACCCAACTTCTGCAGCCCACGTGTGTTATTAATATTTGTCATAATAACCAACAGCTCAGATCTCAAAGATAGATCTTATACACATAGGTATACGCATGCATGCTGCTGCCTCCAACATCCCCACGTGGCTCCCCGACTGGCCAATCGCACCGATGTGGGGTCTTTTAACTATTTCTGTCTTTTTTTCTGTGTGGATCCTAAAAACGCCATAATAACAACTACATTTACAGCGTGCTGCGTGCGTGCCGTGTGCCCCAACGATCTATGATGTCGCCTAGTCGTCGTTGCCCTAAAGTTGAACGACCACATCATCTGTGTATATCGATCCTCCACACCAGGCCCTCCACATTAAGCATCACCGCAATGACTATTAAACAACGATCAATTAACGTTGAACGGGGCGAGTTTACATTGAGGGTCGTTATAGCGACGCGGGTGTGTGGAAGCGTTAGATTCTTTAACCACTCAAACCCCAGCCCAGCATCGGAAGGCTATATTGTGGGGAAAGCTTTCGCTGAAAATAGCCGATTGACAAGCTCACAACGCGACGCCAATACCCATGCACAATAACAGAAGAAAACAGAAAAGACACCAGCATTGAGCCCTGGGGGACTCCGTTTACCCATAATGGGTTGTTTAAGTGGTTAAGTCGTCATGCAGCACCTGTCGAATAATCCAGGAGAACATATATAGTGGGTGTGTGTGTGTGTGTGTGTGTGTGTGTGTGTGTGTGTGTGTGTGTGTGTGTGTGTGTGTGTGTGTGTGTGTGTGTGTGTTTTTTTTTTTTGCTGTTAAATCTTAAATCCTATATGGTTAAAATCCCGTTCAGAGGAATGAATGCCTGATTCCTCGTCGGCATTTTGGAAGAAGCGGCGTGCCATGCAGACTCTCTCGCAGCATCAGCATCCATGCATCCTCCAGATTCCCCTCCTCTCTCTCTCTCCTCCGCCCCGGCATCATCTCTCCTCTTCTCCTCCATCTCTCTCCTCTTCTCCTCCATCTCTCCTCTTCTTCTTCTCCATCCATTCATTCCATACGATACCGAAAACCCCGATGAAGGAGATCCACAGTCAGCAGCAGCAGCAGCAGCAGCAGCAGTAGTAGTAGTAGCCGAAGTCCTTGGGAATTAGTTTATACTTTCGGTTCTCTAGCTTTATGAAATTAAAACTCATACAGCTAGATAACCAAAGACACAAACTAACCCGTCGATCGTGTCTTTCTTGAGAAGAGGGGCAGAGAGAGAGAGAGGGAGAGCGAGAGAGAGAGCCTGACGTGGTCACACACGCTGCCTTCAGAGAGAGAGAGAGAGAGAGAGAGAGAGAGAGAGAGAGAGAGAGAGAGAGAGAGAGAGAGAGAGAGAGAGAGAGAGAGAGAGAGAGAGAGAGAGAGAGAGAGAGAGAGAGAGAGAGAGAGAGAGAGAGAGAGAGCGGCTCCCCCGTTTCACCCACACTGTATAGGCTGTGTGAACCAGTGGCGGAAAAAGTACTCACATATTTTACTTAAGTAAGTGTATCACTACTACAATTTAGGAATAGGCCTACTCTGTTACAAGTAAAAGTCCGGTATTCAAAATTTACTTAGACGTACAAAAGTATTGGCATCAAAATGTGCTTAAAGTACCAAAAGTAAAAGTACACCTTATATGCAAAAATGCATAAAATGTAGCCTATACAAATCTTTTGAAATTAGCCATGTAGGCTATAGGGTTGAAGTGGTTAATGTAGGTTTTGTAATAGTAATCAAAAATGTACAAACTATAGTGACTAAAGTTTTCAAATAATTGTAGTGGAGTAAAAGTACAATATTTGCCTCTGAGATGTAATGGAGTAAAAGTAAAAGTATTGATAATCGGAAATACTCCAGTAAAGTGAAATTACCTGAAAATTGTACAGTACTTGAGTAAATGTACTTAGTTACTTTACACCACTGGCTATGTGAACGTACACAAGAGCCCACTTCCACGCATTAGTATTTATTAATTTAGTGATCATGATGTATTGTAGCCTATCTATCAGATTAAGTTTATACATACATAGCCTTACACACAGGGTGCTTGTTCCCTATGATTCGTCAATAGAACAAGAATATAGAACACGAGCACAGACACACACACACACACACACACACACACACACACACACACACACACACACACACACACACACACACACACACACACACACACACACACACACACACACACACACACACACACACACACACACACACACACACACCAAGTTCACCAACTGACTCAGTCGTGCCCACTACACTATAATAGGCCTATAATAGGATCACACAATTCAGGCTTTCTGGTAAACTTTTATTAAAATAATACATTTTAGCATGTAGACTTTTAGCCTATTTATTTGTCAGGTAGTCTATTCTTTATAGTCCATTTGACGATTCTGTATTAGGCCTATTTATTTTTACGTTTTTTACCACTGATTTGAACTATATATTGTGTAATAACCATGTAATAACCCACACCGTGAGACTTGAAACAGCTGTATTCAATTAGGACTGCTATAATAGCCTATCTGGTATACTCAAACAAAAAAAGGTCACACAGACACACCCAAGTTAATAATAATATCAAAGTATAACCACCTTGCAATGACAAATTATATAAAAGTAATAAGCCATCCACTTACTTGCACAGTGTTTATTGTCCTCCTGAAATGTAATACATGTAGATGTCCTGGCAGCCGATTAGATATGTACTAATTGGTCCACACATTGCACACTGACTGACTGCAGGGTCTTTTAGCAGAACGTATAACGGTTCTCTAGTCTCATCTGTAGTTGTGTGAACCGTCTCGTTCACGTGCGAGCTGCGACTGACTGGTGTGGCTGGGAGCCCACAACGAGCGCAGTGCTGAACCCCCACCCCCCCCTCACCCCCTCCCCACCCCACCCCAAGCTTATAGCTACCAATCACTAACCGTCCTGACCGACGCGACACACACACACACACACACACACACACACACACACACACACACACACACACACACACACACACACACACACACACACACACACACACACACACACACACACACACACACACACACACACACACACACACACACACACACACACACACACACACACACATTGTGTGAGAGACAGACACAACCAGAGGCGGGAATATGAAATTATGGAAAGGGTGCTTCCCTAGTACTATGACACTGTTAAGATCGTGGGCGTTAATTTAACTCGATTGTGTAGTTTGTACACTATCAGTCAGAGGTAAATAAACACTAGCAAATTTGCATTCCACCATATAGGCTACAATGCAGTGAATGCAATTTGCAGAAAGCTCTGGTATTGGTGAAGATTATAGTGAAATATTTCAAAATATATTATTTCAATAACATAAGTAGGTAATGGTATTTAGAGGGGTCTATAAAACGCCTCAAAAGGTAAAGCAGGCTAAAGGTAAAATAGGCCTAATTAGTGGAGAAATTAAGCTGCAAACTATTTCTATTTTTGAGAATTAGCTTATAGCTCACCTTGGGGATTTTCACTTTTTTTCTGGGGTTTATATTTATATATTTTAACTGACTTCTAGGTCAAATCGCAAAAATAGGCTATATTAAGAGACGGACATGTTTTCTCTTAAATCTATTTGCATAACGACGTTTATTACAATATAAAGAGAAAAAGGGAATTTTAAGCTGAAGTTTCGTTATGGAAATCGACAACTAAACCACGTAGGCCTACGATAAGACATAATGGACACGCAGAAACAGTGACTTGTTTAAGCACATAAATAACAGACATATAAGCTTATAATTCATCTACAATATATGTTCTGGTATCTTTCTTCATATTTTGAGCTCATACTATAATAGGTTAACCCTCTACAGTAATATGCCTCATTTCTCTCTATGCTGTAGCGAAATTAGGTCAACGAACTGCCCCACTTTCTCCTTAACTTGTTGATGTGTGGCGTTAGGGTTTTACGGCCGGTCTAGCTGTGTGTTCAAATAATTACTTTAATTATATTTAATTACCACAAATCGTCCAATAAGATCCATTCATAGTCATAGCCACAATAACCAGGCTGGGCAAATAGTTTTTTTTATGGCATGCTTGTTCATATTATTATATAGAGAGAGGAAAATGATATCACGAATATGTAGAAAGCACACGCAGTAAAATCAGTAAACTGATGAATTGAGTACACACCGGACCCTCAGGGGCTTTTTGTGTTATCCTTTTAACACCATTGTATAATCTTACCACTGTACTATTTGCAAACTGTTAATAAAGTATATGGGCTATGCAATCAATCAATCAATCAATCAATCAATCAATCAATCAATCAATCAATCAATCAATCAATCAATCAATCAATCAATCAATCAATCAATCAATCAATCAAAAATCACACTGTAAATGTATCCATTTGTATATCTCCGGGAGTGTAGCTACAAAATATGTAACCAAATGGACCCAATTGTGGGTACATTTGTACACTCTCAGAGAGTGTACAACTGCTTAGTTGTGTGAGCACAGGAATGCAGTTATGTGGAGAAGCCTGTACTATACAGTACTAGCTTTAGCCTATATTAATATGGTCAAACCCTGATAGCATATTCAGGCTGTGTACTGTAGCCTACAT
This sequence comes from Gymnoscopelus braueri, assembly GCF_963280865.1. Lineage (NCBI taxonomy): Eukaryota > Metazoa > Chordata > Actinopteri > Myctophiformes > Myctophidae > Gymnoscopelus > Gymnoscopelus braueri. Next base: position 11,242,958 of record NC_137611.1, read on the forward strand.
GCAGCAGCAGCTTTATCGGGGCCATGATATGAGTGATATTGGCTGAGGAGATGAGATTATCAGGCGTGATAAAAATCACATCTTTTGATAAAAAATAAATAAAGCCTATGGTTGGCAGGGAGGTTGCAGTATCTCCCTAAAGTTCGAAAATATATTTAAGAAAAA
>NC_137611.1:11245622-11335622 GCF_963280865.1 Gymnoscopelus braueri
AACACAGTCCCATTATCTTTAGTGTCAAAAAGTATACTTACAAAAAAGGTCACATTAGGCCTAATCCAAAACTGATCAGAAACATCCTATACAGCCTATAGATGTTGGGAAAGTCATTTAGCCAGTTCATTTTGTCCTCGAAATGCGCCTGTTCTCTTGTATTGAAATACGCAAATACATACAGTAAAGAGAGAGATGGAGAGAGAGAGAGAGAGAGAGAGAGAGAGAGAGAGAGAGAGAGAGAGAGAGAGAGAGAGAGAGAGAGAGAGAGAGAGAGAGAGAGAGAGAGAGACTCCCACATGGACCATGCACGTAGCAAATGTGATCGCCCTGCACATCCCGCAGTTATAGGAATTTGTTTCTAAATAATGACTCGTAGGCTATCTATTAGCAGCGATAGACAGTTGCCCATGATGACGTTATTGTAATTGTAAATAAAGAACTCTTACCATACAATGAACGAAGAGGGGATGGATGGTGCGTGTACCGTTACACTCACAGAGAGAGAGAGAGAGAGAGAGAGAGAGAGAGAGAGAGAGAGAGAGAGAGAGAGAGAGAGAGAGAGAGAGAGAGAGGAGAGACAGCGAGGAGGAACGAGAGATGAGAATGAAAGAGAGGGGGGGGGGGGTGAAAGAGGGAGCAGCCTATCAAATCCCTTCACAGCCCTATGATACATGCGCGGATCAAATCATTTGGAAGTAGGTTACTTATTGTTTTGAAATCCCACATGAAGCAGCAAGTGCAACTGCTGCACGTAGCTAAATTGGGGAAATCGCATTGTTGATTTTGTTCATGCTGTTGCCTGTTGTTTTTAATTAGGGCAGTTCAACCTTGGCATTGACAGACAGGCCACAGTGTTACCAATTAACCACTTAAACCCCATATGGTAACCGGAGTCCATCAGGGCTCAATACTAGTATATTTTCTGTTTTCTGTTATTGTGGGGAAAGCTGAAAATAGTCACAACACGTTGCATTGTGAGCTTGTCCATCTGCTATTTTCAGCGAAAGCTTTCCCCACAATACCAATGCTGGGGTTTAAGTGGTTAAGCTGAACTACTGCTTTCCAATGATTCTCAACCTGTTTTTATTTTTCATTTCTACATACCCCAATGACTTTTTTAAATTATATGTTTTAACGTCTGGGACGCTAATCTAAAATCTCCAGTGTGCTGGCCTACTGTCAATATATCAGTTACAGACCCTTAAGGGTCCTAAGTATTTGGTACCCAACTGTTATTAATTTATAGCCAGGCCAGGGACACCTTGGAAGCCAAAAGAATGACCCCCTGGGGTGCCAGCACCCTAAGTTGAGAACCCCTTGCCTTGCCCTATCACAAGATGTAGGTGCCTCAATTGGCGCGAGATATTAGAATGAAATCAGCACATTTTCTGGACAGACTTTATTTCAAACAATAATAGACTCAATGTGTCTGTTGTTGACCCGTATGCAGCTGCAACTCGCTGCAAGCAGGCCTACATCTCAGTCCAGCTTCATATATCCCCAAATCAATGGGCAGTGTGGTGTAAAGTATAGCGTAAAGTAAGCTCACAATGTGTCACCATGCGAGCATTGTGAGCTTGTAGATTTGCTATTTTCAAAGGATGTTCATATATTTGAAAACTTGATATGGGACATTCTGTATAATGAGTAGGTCTACTTTTACTTTTGGTACTTTAAGTAAAGTACATTTTGATGCCAATACTTATATTATATTATATATATTGCAGTATTGATACTTTTACTTGAGTAAAACATTTGAGTACTTTTTCCACCACTGTCAATGGGACAGCACTAAAATAAATAAGGCTATACGGATTTCATGGATGTAAACATTAAGCTACAAGTTGCTACAAGTTCAAGCTTGGCTTATTTAAATATGCATGATCTATTTATCGCACCAATGTGTTCATCAAAATGTAAAAATCACAGCAACACAGACCTGCTTTCACAATAGGCTAAAACAGCGACACCCTTTGGTGGGAAACCATATAGCTATATTTAGGAGCCTAAAAGTGCTGCATGCCACGAGAATGTCGATAGAGTATTGACACAAATGTGTTTTAGTATTTAGAAAATAAAAATTGAATAATAGTTATAATAATAATACATAAAATACATCCAATGGGCTTTCCACAAGCCTCTCGTCTCTTCTAATATTACAAATGTTATGTATACTCCATCAAACTCTCAGATATGAAGACTTTCTGAGTGGGCAATGTCCTCTGCCTTCATAGACTTTGCTTATAATCTAAACTCTTAGAAGACATAATGGGAATGAAAAAATACAAGCCATCCAAATGATCATAATCACAAGAGCTAGGGGAGGAATGGAAGCTGTTCAGAGTGAATATTACCACATGTATCCTATAGTTCCAGCTCTGGTTTTTGACATTTTAAATGTTTAAACTGCTGCTGCTGCTGCTGCTACTACTATTACTACTACTACTACTACTACTACTACTAGGCCTACTACTACTACTACTACTACTTTTTTTTTTCTCTCTCTCTCTCTCTCTCTCTCTCTCTCTCTCTCTCTCTCTCTCTCTCTCTCTCTCTCTCTCTCTCTCTCTCTTTATTGCTTGTCAGAATTAACTTTATAACTATGTTATTGCCTTATGCTTTTTTAAACGTGTATGTTTTACTTTACCTTACTTATATATTTTATGCTCTAACTGCTGTTCAGCACTTTGTAACTCATGTTTTGAAAAGTGCTATATAGTTATTGTTATTGTTATTATTACTACTACTACTACTACTACTACTACTACTACTACTACTACTACTACTACTACTACTACTACTACTATATAGTCCTACTATACTACTAGCAACAATTTGGAATATTCAATCTGACATTATGTAGAATTGAACTCATTTGGGAAGCTATATCATCATTCAATGATCTTTCCTTATCAACGTTTTATGATTTTTAAATCAGTTTTTTAAAACTAAAAACTGATGATCAAACACAATTGTGTCCTTTGGGTGTGAAGTATCACAAACTGGCATAGTTGGTCGTAACGTAAAGGCAGGGGTTGGCATATGCCATAATGCATAAATGGTTATTTTTTCAGATCATGTCAACCTAAACAGTATACAGTAGTCTATTCTGTTTTAGGATGGTGTTATCCTAATTCTGTACTATACCATGTTTTATGATGAGTATTGAAATATTATTATTATATCTTTGCCATGAAGAGATAGGTGCTCTTATAGCTATATATATGTATGTTTTGACCATTAGCCCATTTAAAGCAAGTTCCCTTCTCTAATGCTTATACAGTATATACTTATGCTGTAATTTAATTCATTGTTATGTAAAAAATATTTTATTTTCATAAATGTATTTAATAATTATTTATTTATTATAAGCTTATGTGTCTCTCTAGCTGCTATAAAAACATTTACAGCAGATTATGTTGTTATCATTTTTTACTGGCTCAATAAACTATTCCACCTGTGTGAGTTTATATGGTCTGTTATGCAAATATTAATGTAGGAGAGCGGTAAACATTTCCTTCATCAATGAATGCTGTAGCTGAACATTCAATGTAAGCTCTTATGTTCAGCGTTGTTATATGGATTACATGTGGAAGAAGTGCAGTTATGTTTCTGCACTGATGCTATTACCGTAAAGGTATTTCATGCTGAAACAAAATAAAGGTGTTCTTTAGGACCTGTATTCAAACTGTCATAACATTTATAATTCTCAGTTGATTATACCACTTGAGCCCTATTTTATACTTTGGCTATTACAAAATATCCAATCTAAGCTAATTTGCTCAGTTGTAGAGATTTAAACCAAGAGGACATTTATGTTTTGCTGAACACACACAATACAAAAATACAATACAATACAGAACATTGTACAGTATGTGAGGATTCTTGCTGTATGCAGGAGTGTCATATGATGATGAAGCAGTCTGGGTGTGGCTAATATAGCCTACATGTTTTAAACAGTGTTGACATCATCCTTTGGTACAGATCATGCTAAAACAGTCAGCTCTGTAACTTTTGGAATAGAAATAATCATACCAGTGTACTGAAATGGATGCTATGAAAAATATGGGTCCTCTTTATAGTTTGTTATATAAAATAAAATGACCAATTACTTGTAGTGTAAGACTGGCACCATACTCAAACTGCAAACACTCCTTATATATATGCTTATAGTAGCAAATATTGTAGCAAATATATAAATATTCTGTACTAACAACTGTTATTCTCCTACACATGCGATTAGTGAGGTTTTTTAAAGTGTATGACAACCACTATTACAATTCCAATGCCACAACTGCATTACATAGCTATTATCTTCCTTTTTCTATGTTTTTACTTGTTTTTGTTGGTTTGGCATAAATGGGTTCTGTGTGAGCATCAAGCAGCATTCGTTTAGCTGAACTTGTTTGACAACAATAAAACAACCCTGACGTGTTTCGGCTTGTCTTTAAACTAATTGTGTACATACATACATGAATAGAACATTATATTCAACTAAGTAAATATTTCACAACCAGTTGCATGTGCTCGCCTTTTCTGCAGGAATGTTTGTGAAATTGGGGGGGGGGGGGGGTGATATTTGTGAACTTTTGTGGTTGCTTAAGTAAAACTGATTTAATTAATTGCTATTTTGTGATTTTTGTGTGGATATTATTAGTTCAATATACTACAGGTGAATTCAAAATTAAAAACAACATTCCAGTTTTGCTAATGTCCCACACTTTTACAAACACTTTGTGTCAAAGACACAGTGGAAGTGAAATAGCCATGGATGATCAGATATCATTGCAATTTACAGCAATCATGCACTTTTTATCAGTATGATTTTGGATATTCTTTAGTTCCTTCTCTTTTTTTGTCCTTTACTTGCTAAGTAAAATCCTCACTGTCCATTTACCCATATGTTTTTGAACACTCTCACAGAGTTAAAATAGCACATTTACAGCAGCATGCATTCTTTCTTTCTTTCTTTCTTTGCCTAGATGTCATTGTGGTTTTGGTGCTATAACATAAGTTAACTTTTGTTCTGATTCTGTTTGCATAATGTTTATCGGATGCCACTAGAACTCTATATGTTAAGAAATAAGTCATCATACTTCACACTGCACTGCATACATGACCATTAAATGTCAACATATATACAGGACAGTGATGGTAGACAATCATGTATAAAAGTCTGAAAGTTCAATCCAGGCCAGGTTGTTATCAACAGTTGGTGGACAGTAACAAAGCACTTGAATACTGTAGGCCTACTTCAAGTACATTCCTTTATCTGTACTTAACCACTTATGCCCTATATTTCAAATATAGTATGGAAGATCTACAAACTCGTAACATGTCGCATTGCTACGAGGAGTCTGCTAGATCTGCTATTTTCTAATTGATATATATTTTTTGAAACGTTCTGGAAAATCTATGAATTGTTTTAGGAAAATGTCAAAATTCTGACACAGCAATGTCAAAATACATTAAAAAGAAAACGTGCTTTGTAATTTGTACTTTTGAAGACTTTTTTAAAAGCAAGGACTCCAGTATATCTCAAGTACATATTTGACTGAGTAACTTTCATTAGCAATCGAGTAATATTTGACCAGGAGTATTTTTGACTCAAGTACTGCATGGGTTGACTTTGTTCCACCACTGTTAACAGGCTTTAACCTCTGGATGAGAAATTTAACTCAGCTCAACACACCACACCACACCAGGAAATTGAAAATTCCTTAGCATTAATTCAGCCATTTGTAAATCTGAGTATACAAATGTACAAGTGTAAATGTGTATACTCTCAGATTTAAATGAACACTGCAGGATTTAACGTGTGATTTCAACCAGAGACGGTGGAACTAAAGTGGAATTACCTGCCGTAATGTTAGTTTACATTAGAATGAAAAGCTGAATGGATCATTTCTGACCTCTCTGCAATATAGTAATTAAATACCACTGCAGCACATAGAACTCAACTGGCCCACTAACACTGAAATTGTCCTACATGAAACCAACTGTAGATTGGACACACACACACACACACACACACACACACACACACACACACACACACACACACACACACACACACACACACACACACACACACACACACACACACACACACACACACACACACACACACACACACACACACACACACAGATTACAGAATTGTGGGAAGTAGGCTATATGGCAAGTAATTATATGCAAAGCAAAATCAAAAATTGTTAGATTAACTATAGCTAGTAGTTGTTTTTATAACATGCTATTACAAATGGAGTGTAAAAGCCGATCCATATAAATGTCTATTTTAAATCAAAACAAACAAACAATTATCTACTGTGATCAAATTTTATTGTAAAACTGGACCTAACTAAACATTGTTTAATGATTTAAAATGTTTTACTATTATTTTGTAATTTAAAAAAAGTGATTTACTGTTTAATATAAATGTTTATTGATACTTTCCCTTTATATTTAACACATATATCAAAACAGCTTAATAAGGATATTTTTGTCAGAATAGTTTAAAAAAAAGTATAGCTTAAAAGTCATTTTGGAGTCAAAAATCACCATTCCAAAATTAGGTATTTGTAATAATAATTAAAAAAAAGTATATATACAAAAATAAATGATTCTACAGAATGTATCGTTTGTTTCCTTTGTGCAGAAGTGGTGAGACAAATAGCAACATTAAGGTTGTTGAAATAAAAAGTCAATTTTGGCAGATATAACGACAATAGCCAACAATAACACCAGTAGTCTAACGGCCTATAGTTCCACCCAGGCCAGCACACAATAATAATGTAGCCATTATCAAAACAATATTAACAGGCAGAACGGAATAACAAAATCATTCTCAAAAATATCAAAAGATTTACATTTAATGTATCGAATATTTGTCTTTTTGATTACTATGGAATGGATGGAATCAAGCCATATAGTGCTTTCTTGGGTTTAATCCTTTTAGCATCCTTTTGTATTGAACTTACTTCCTGTGCTTTTTTTTGGCAAACTGTTAATAAAGTATTAAATCAATCAAGCAATCAGAATATATTAAATTAACAATTAAGACGAATAAATAGGATAACATATAGATAAAACAAATTAAGATTATTTACCAGAGATAATTGTTGATGACATGTGCATTCCTCCTCGGCCCGGCGTGAAAAGAGAGCGCTCCTCTAAAAAGTCTAATCATTTATATTCCGTAGTACGGCGGTGTCGCTGCTGGTGAAAAAAATAAACAGATCTACAAGGCGCCTCACGGAGGCGTCGATGCCTTGTAGATCTGTTTCTTTTTTGTGTGTGTGTGACTGTGTGTGTGTGTGTGCAGTGTGTGTTTTGTTGGGCGAGCGACATAAAAAAACGAACGGCCCTAAAGCTCTTGTCCGTTAATTGTAAGCAGACTGGGGGTCTTATGATAATCACGGTGAAAAGAGGGGGGGGGGGGCACTCTGCGGACCCCCAGTTCCCACGAGGCCACATTCCGACGGTCAAGTTCAAGCTCAAAGCCCCACCACCCCCCCCCCCACCCCATTACATTACTATGCGAGGCGTGTCGCGTGGCTAATTCCCCCCCCTACCCCACCCAATACACCCCCCACACCCTCCTGTCCGTGGGAGAGTTCGCCACCTCTTTTCAGACTGACTGGAATAGATAATGTGTCAATGTCACTCTGCCGACAGACAGGACAGGACTGACTGCCATCATCATCAACGCATTATTCTGTGTCCAAAAAAATGAGGAAAACCCACACTGAAACGTTTTTTTTATCCCTCTACTTATCACAATCTAATAGACTAAACAGTCAAAATATTTTATTTTATGCATATCTTCAAATGAGTGCCGTACTATATATGCATATGCTGTCGAGTTTAATCTATATGACTGCATAGATCAAAACTAAAGCCCACACTGAAGAAGTGCATTTTTCTTTTCCTTTCTTTCTTTCTTTCTTTCTTTCTTTCTTTCTTTCTTTCTTTCTTTCTTTCTTTCTTTGCACAATGTAATAGACTGCACTGTCAAAATATTTTACTGTATTTCAATATATATCTCAAATAAGTTTTCCTCCCACTATATGCATAATGCAGTCAAAAGTTAATACAGAGATTAAAACTAAAGCCCACAAAAAAGGTTCATCATGCAGGTTTTCAGACTCCACATTTCTGGATGAGAATGGACCATTAGTTTAAATGATGTTATCGTTTTGATAAGATTTATCAATGTTTGCCAATCTTTTCAAGTAGTGCATAGTTCCATTAAGGCAGCCTTTACAGTGCTTCTCAACCTTTTTAGGACGAGACCCCCCTAAATAATCATATTTGAACTGGGGACCCCCCACCCTGACAAGCACTTGGACTTGCAGGACCTGAGGCATTAGATTCAGTTTGACTCTGTTCCACAGATAAATATTGTGAAAATAGCCAAACTACAAGCTCTCAACACCTCGCAATGCGAGGTGTTGAGAGCTTGTAGATCAGCTATGCTTGTAGATCACAATTTCTGCCTCTTTCTTATATTATTTGACAATTTGGCCAATGTTTGACACAGTTAGTTTGTTGATTACTTTTGATGCAGTAGGCTAATTTATTTTCTTTCTTTTCTTTCTTTCCTTTTATATTATGTATTAAAAAGTCCTTACATTGTCACTACGCTATCTGGGACCCCCCCCCCATGTGGGGACCTGGGGGTCCCAACCCACTGGTTGAGAACCACTACTGTAGACTATTCATTTTGACCCCAGCCAGGCCTGTATATTTTGGCCTAAAGAGTTATATTTGAGCATCCTATAACCACAAATGATGCCTGTATAGTGCATATCACACAGCAAATTTAACTGAGTGTACAAATATAACCAAATGGATTATGGACCAACATTTGTACACTCTCTGCGTTACAAACTAATCAAGTAATACTGGAGGTTTAGCACTTTATTTAAAACCAATAAGTCAACATTTACATTATATTTCACCAGGATACAGTAGAATACAATCTGTATGTGTATTGCATGATCAAATGCAAATAATGTATGGATTAATTTATAAAATAACATAATGCCATGCAGCCATTCCAGAGACTGTGATAAAGGCTTAATATCATGAAATATAAAAATGCAAGATAACCGAAAATCCTTCTTGCCAGGGGGTTGCATTTTATACCCACTGAAAGCATGACTCCTACCTTCCTGCTGTTAATCACTTTGTTATTGTTATGCAATCAGATTGCTTATCATACACATCAATATCATCTTCATAAAATCAACAATCACTAGTTTTATTTGCTGGTAAAAGTTAGTATTCAACACAGGGTGAAATCAGGCCATCTGGGAGAATTAATTAGCAATTTCAGCCTCTGTATACAGTACTTAAATGAATGCTCAGGACTCTTGCTGTGTAGTCTATTAAATCCACAAACTTGGATGGACCCTTGCGGTTTTCTTACACGTTCAGAGTTAAATTGACAGATTTTACTGCAATGAGGATGTTACATCAAGACACTGTATGAACGCAAAACCTCACTGTCCCTCTGTAACTGAAGAGCAGAAGAATCAGACAGTGGTGTAAAGTAACTAAGTACATTTACTTAAATACTGTACTTAAGAACAATTGTTAGGTATTTTTACTTTACTGGAGTATTTCAAATTTCCAGTACTTTTATTTACCACTACATCTCAGAGGCAAATATTGTACTTTTACTCCACTACAATTATTTGCAGTGGTTCTCAAAGTGGGGTCTGGGGACACCTGTGAGTCCTTGAGGAGGTTCCAGGGGGTCGCCATGTGTTAATATAGCATCAAAATCAGTTTAACCACTTATATACATCACTATTTGAAAATAGCAGGTCTACAAGCTCACAACCAATCGCAGAGATGTGCTTGATCAGTGAGATCAGCTTGTAGATCTGCTATTTTCATACAATCTTGAACAAATGTTAATTTGGGGGGTCATTGAAATTGAAATGCAAAGGTTTGAGACCACTGTGTCATGGCACACTTTGAGGCTCAAGGTTTTTATTGTTACATCTTATGTAAGAGTACATAAGTGTAAAACGTTGCTTTTGGTTCTTCGCCATTGTAGCAGCAATCATAACAATAACAAAGAAAGACCTTATAAAGAAATTGCTGTGTGTGCGCAGTTCCTGTATTTTTTACAAAAAATAGGACAAGAAGATCCTTCACAGAAATCACATAAATACACACTTCTTCATACTGTAACATTTTACAGTTTAATCTCTCATGCTGCAGTTGTCTCAACAATTTACAATGTAGGCATAGCAGATGATCTTATCCAGAGCAACTTACAGCAAGGTAATCACAAACATAGAATGCAGAGAGACAGTGACGGAAGAAGTATACGCACATGTTTTACTTAAGTAAAAGTTTCAATTCTGCAATGTAGGTATACTCTGTTACAAGTAAAAGTCTGGTATTAAAAATTTACTTGAGTAAAAGTATAAAAGTTTTGGCATCAAAATATACTTAAAGTACCAAAAGTAAAAGTATACTCATTATGCAGAATGTCCCATTTCACAAGCTTTAAAATGTATACAAAGCTTTTGAAAATAGCAGATCTACAAGCTCACAATGTGTCGCAAAACGACACAGATAAAACGACACAGATAAACCAAGAACCTATATCTGTCTAAACAATATACACAGTATAGTCTAATCGAAATAACACATTACATGTAGGCCTACACACTGTACATTGAAACTATAGGATGCACAAGGTAGGTACAATGCTAGGTACATTAGCATCTGTTTAGATAACATGCTGTCTGAATTACATTCGTAACATTGTGGTCAAGAAAAACAAGTATCAAAAACACCAAGTAAGTGACCAAGATACTGTATGTCTGCATGGTTGTCATATCTTGGTCAATCACTACTAGCATCAATCAACTTGCCAGATCTTCTAACTATTCAATGCCATTTAAGCCAGTAAAATAGAATATAAAGGTATTGTCTGGCCATGGTTTTATCGCTAACATCCCATTATCAATGACACAGCCTTGTTAGTTCACTGCAAAATCCAGAGCATTAATTTAAAGTAAAAAGAAGTGACCCTTATTGCTTGGCCTTACACCACAAAACAAATACCATGTATCAACAGCACATCTTTGGAATGGCTACGTTGCATAAATAATGCTGTTTGATATTTTTTTTTAAATATATTGAACCTCTTAAGCCCAATGTACTTCCTCACACGACAAATAGCTAAAATGGCACTTCTACAAGCTCAACAATGTCAAAAATTGTGAAATTCTTAGGATTAATTGAATTTGTCTTTGATGTCTTTTGATTTCTTTACTCAAATTTGAAAAAAAAAATCTTTATTTACTTATTTATTCATTTATTTAAAATCCGTCTATAATGACATGCCCAACGCCAGGTTGAAAGTGGTTCATGTTTTTTCTTTTTGTTATAATGTCTGGATTATATATTTAGCTATCTGCAAATGTTCACTGGTCGGTCACAGTCTGCTCCCCCGGCAGGCTATCTGTCCACACGTCTAGGAGCCCAGTGTTAACATATAGAGGGACATGGCATGGAAGTGTGATGTGTCTAGCCAGCCTATAATTGGCTGGTCCATGTCCCAGACAGCCATGCTACCCCTCCTCCACATATTGTTGGATTTGAGGTCCCATAAAAACGGTGTCTGGCTCCGTGAACTCATGACCCCCAGAGGAATTAAACCCCCTTATTGGGGATTCATGTCTGAGTCACAACATCTAAGACTACAGGAAATTATCCATTCATTTCACTGGTTCACACTTTGAACGACTTAAACCCTCTTTTCTATTATAGCAAAAACAACAGACCTGAGTTGCAACTGGACCGCTTTTTTCCATCAACACCAAATCTCTTTGCCAAAAGTATAGCTCACAACGCGTCACAGCCCTATGGTCACAGCTTGTTGATCGGCTATTTTTGGTGCATGAATGTTCCTCCAAGAATAGGGAAGATGCTAGGGTTCAAGTGTTCAATTCATGTAGCCTACCTTCTGTGGCATCCCCAAAACACTTCATAGCTAGAGCTGTGTGTCCTGCATGGCCTGAAGTATTAGGTGTCATAAACAATTTTGCTAAGAACTCAATAGCCATATCTCAACTCATAAAAAACGTAACATTTATCCAATGATAACTGCACACACACACACACACACACACACACACACACACACACACACACACACACACACACACACACACACACACACACACACACACACACACACACACACACACACACACACACACACACACACACACACACACACACACACACACACACACACAAACAAAAACATAACCAGTCGGCCATCAAAGCATCTAGTGCCTTTTATGTTGTTAAACATTTACAAGCTCATATACTCCCCCCCCCCCCCCACTAGCCTCCTCTGGCTTTTATACACAGACCTTCTGAATTCTGCTTTATGGCCTCAATTCGCTCATAAAGACACACAGTTACTTAAAACTCTGTGTAGCACTGCTGCTAAACGGTGTCCATCAGTGTGTATAGTTAGTTACAGTAAAACTCTGTGTACTGTTGCTAAACTGATGGACACACCATCAGTGTAGTTAAAACTCTGTGTAGAACTGCTGCTAAACAGTGTCCAACAGTGCAGTGATAACTCTGCTAACAACACCAACAACACCGTCTCACTCTCAAGCCGTACTATAGTGACAGCGTGGGACAACGTCTGACCAACAACATTTGATTAAATTATACGAGCCAGGACTAGTACAACATCATCCTCACAGGTCAACATAATCAGCAGATACAATAATTCAACAAATATCGATTGCAGGTTCCTATTGAAACAGAATGCTGTTTATGTTTAGCAGAAACATAGACACTGAACATGGCTTGCTCGATTAAAACGTCTATTCAGTTCTCACACAGTGAAATCCTATGTGTTATTACGATTCAACTCTATTCAGTAATTCTCTCAGTTTAACTCCTCTTGTCAGTTTACAACGTACGGTTTGGACACACATCAATGTAACTCTGTGTAGCACTGCTGCCAGTGGTGTAAAGTAACTAAGTACATGTACTCAAGTACTGTACTTAAGTAAAATGTTGATGTATTTGTACTTTGAGTATTTCCAATTTCCAATACTTTACTACATCTCAGAGGCAAATATTGTACTTTTACTCCACTATAATTATTTGAAAGGTTTAGTTAATAGTTACTTTGTATATTTAGATTATTATTACGAAACATACATTAACCACTTCAGCCCTATATACATTTCGGCCATTTGAAAATAGCCGATCTACAAGCTCACAATGCGTCGCATCGTGAGCTTGTAGATCTGCTATTTTCAAAATAATCTTTTTGAAAACTTGTGAAAAGGGACATTCTGCATAATGAGTACTTTTATTTTTGGTACTTTAAGTACATTTTGATGCCAATACTGTACCTTTACTCAGGTAAATTTTGAATTCTGGACTTTTACTTGTAACAGAGTATATTTCTACATTGCAGTATTGATACTTTTACTTAAGTAAAAAATTTGAGTACTTTTTTCCACCACTGACTGCTGCTAAACGGTTTCGATCAAGCGTTGTGGAAACATCTTGTTACGTAACAATGACAGAGAGGGCTGGCCAGGTCAGAGGTCATAACCCCCCCCCCCCCCCCACCCTGACCACTCTGAACCTCACCCCTGACCCCTCCCTGAGTCGAGGAGTGTGCCGCTGACCGGAGGGCTGTTTATGAAGTGGTGGACAGTGCATTTGGATGACGTGAATGGCCGGACAGGCGGGGCGACGGATGTGTCTTTAACCCAATCATTGCTGATCGGTTGACCCCCGGGTTCCAACTGATCAGGGTCAAGGGCAGGTCCCCTCAGGAGGAACCCTGGGGGGGGGGGGGTGGATAATTTATACCTTGTAGTATATGACGAGGTGTGTCGCTTCAGGCAATGGTATATGGCCTGTCTCTATGGATTGTTAGCATGCCTTCTGACCAGTCAGTCACAAATTCTGACGAGGCACTAATTAGCTGATAACCTTAATTAATTTTGACAAAAATAGCACGGGAGACCAGTACAAATCACAGTGCAGTCATTAATCTGGTAACTTATCAAAGGCGAGTGGCCCTTAAAGGAGTAGTTCATCCAAAAAAGGACTTATTTTGTATCAATTACACACCCCATGAAGCCTTGAATTCATCAAATCAAATCAAATCAAATCAAGCTTTATTTATATAGCACATTTACAAACAGGCAAGCTGAACCAAAGTGCTGTACAGGCAAATTCAAAAACATCAATGCAAAAACAACAGAGCAAGTTCACAAAACATTTGAGAGCAACAAAGGAAAACACTTTAAAAGACAACATAAAAGAGGAAAGGAGAAATATGTATAAGTGGAAATTACATATATAGGCTAGGTACATAACTAATACGTACATAGACATAATTATGAATGGAGTAAGATAAAAGCAAACCATGTAAATTAGATGCTATTAAAAGCGAGGGAAAAAAGATGAGTTTTGAGTTTGGCCTTAAAAGGCGAATCATGGAGATTCTTTTGTTTTTATCTCATTCCTATGCCAATAATTTGATAACCGGCGGTCTCTCTGGTAGGAGACACAAAGAGTCTCCTTTGTGTCTCCTACCAGATACATTAGCATCTTTATTATTATCATCAAATTATTGGCTCAGGAATGTGACAAAAACTAAAAAATCGCCATGAATTCAATGCTTCAAATGCGGTGTGTGATTGATAGAAAATAAGTAATCTTTTGGGTGAACTACTCCTTTAACTCTTGTGTTGTCGAAGATATGCTTTTGAGTTGAAGACAAGTTGACATTATTGTTAAACAAGAATGGTGAAAGGTCTGAATCATGAATCACAGCTAGCTAATACAGTACAATCCTCAGTGTCAGAAGGATAGTTCACCCAAAAAGTAACGTATTTTCTATCGATTTATCACCCCATGGAGACTCGAAAGGAGATTCTTCGTGTCTCCTAGCAGAACCGCTGCTGGTCATCAAATTATTGTCTTAGGAATGCGACAAAAACAAAAAAAATATCCATGAATTCAAGTCTCCATGGGGTGAGTAATCGATAGAAAAAAGGTCATTTTGAGGGTGAACTATCCCTTTAATATATCCATTTGTAACTTTGACAGCGTTTGGTTGGTGGAGTATAGATGTTTCAGCAGATCTATGTTGGATGCAGGGTGGGACACGACATCATGGTGTTGGATGCCGGGTGCAGGTCGCTGTTGGATGCAGGGTGCACGTCCGTGTTGGATGGAGGGTGGGACATCAGGGTGGGACATCACATGGTATTGTGTCAGCCGACCGTGGAAACCAGACAGGCCTTCAGTCATTCAGTCAGTCAGCCAGCCAGCCAGCCAGGCAGGGTCATGACTCTACAATGAAAACCAGTGGTTTGTTGAGATAACATTCATGATGGAGGTTTGATAAAAGAAAGGATTTGACACTATTTTAAATCCTAATTTTGACAATATAGGGCAGCGAGTCCCAACCTGTGGGTCAGGGACCACTGAGGGGGCCATGAGGATAATGCAAGTGGGCCCAAATAATTGGCGAAACACTTAACGATAATACAATAATATTAAATAATTTATGTAAAAAAAAAAGTAATGATAATATTATCATCATTATTAATTCTCTTTCGTTTTCCTACACAATCAGTGTATGGTCATTGAAATAAACATGCTCTGAAAATGCACATTTGTACATCTGCTATTTTTGATACATACATCAATATGGGGGTCCTTCCTTGGCACCAAAAAAGTTTGAGAAGTTTTAGAAGGCAGGACCGGCCTCAGGTCACAGCAGCCGTGTTAAGTGGTCAGATTTTCGAGTGGGCTCTGATTTAGAAACGGTTGGGAACCACTGACATAAGGCAAATTGTCACCTTAATGTGTTTTTGTGATGAAAAGTGTGAGTCAGATTTGAGAATGGAATTTGTCCTGCTCAGTTTGTTGGCTGCTGTTGATCGCCTTCGAATGATATCAAAATGTCACATTAATCAGGTCCTGGATACAAGAGAGAAATAAAATAGACCCTGGCTGCCTGGTAAATGGCTTCCTTCTTAAATTTCTCATGCATGATGGTTGCAATAGTATAGCCTTCGGCAGGAAGGTGCAGACACTGGTGGTGGTGGGCAGGCGCGCCACACACACACACACACACACACACACACACACACACACACACACACACACACACACACACACACACACACACACACACACACACACACACACACACACACACACACCGCAGGGCAAGTCATTTTTCACCCAGCCCTATAGGCCTTTGACAGGTCTGGGAGAGGGTCTGCCTGCATGGGAAGGGGAGACTGGCAGGGCTGACACCTCCGTATAATAACATTAATTATGGGCATCTGCTCGGACGCCCCAGTCTGGGGCCTTCTAGGGTCCTTGGCTGTTGCTATAGGGACGGCGGAGGGCCGTTGGTGGCTTTTGGGGGGGTGCAGACAGAGACCCCGCTATTCTCCTGAGGGGTGGCCAGACATGACCCCCTGTGATTCACCCCTTTTGATTTGGGTGGGAAACACTGAGCAGACAAACTGGCGGAGAGACGGATCATTTTTTATTCATTTTTGACGACTATATGCAGGGATTTCGTGGAGAGACATGATGCTATAAATAGAAGGTTGCATCATCATGGCTACAGATATACGAAAAGTCACTGTCACTGATTGCATGCATGCAGTGCCAGTGCAAAAAGTACTACATTTTTTTACTTAAGTAAAAGTATCAATACTGCAATGTAGAATACTCTGTTACAAGTAAAAGTCTGGAATTCTAAATTTACTTGAGTAAAAGTACAAAAGTATTGTTGGTATCAAAATAAGTTTTCAAATGTATAAAAAACGAACCAGATCTACAAGCTAACAATGCGTGGCATTGCGACCCATTGTCCACGTCGAGCTATATTTGCATAGTTTTGAAAATTATTAGAATAACAGTGCCTAGCTAATTAAAGACATATAGCAATACAAGACAATACACGCACGCACACAAACACACACACACACACACACACACACACACACACACACACACACACACACACACACACACACACACACACACACACACACACACACACACACACACACACACACACACACACACACACACACACACACACACACACACACACACACACACGCACTCCGTAGATTTTTCTGCATTCCCACTTTGCATATATTAGCTATTGACTGCTCCAAAAAAAAAAAACGTTGTTCCCACGCCTCTCCATTTGATGTCTCTTTTGTCAGTGTGAATAAAAGAAAGATTGATGAATGAATGAGAGCTGAGCTGCAATGCAAGCCATTCCGAGACACACAGACACACACACTGACTGGCCAGCGTCCAGCTAAAGTGGTAACGGTAAGGGGCGACACCTTCCGGACAAATATGTGAACAGCAAGCAAGCAGGGATAATAATAGAAACAAGCAAGGCAGAGCTGTAAGAGTAACTAAGTACATTTACTCAAGTACTGTACTTAAGTACAATTTTGAGGTACTTTTACTTTACTGGAGTATTTCTATTTTGTTATACTTTTACTTCTACTCCACTACATCTCAGAGGCAAATATTGTACTTTTACTCCACCACAATTATTTGAAAACCTTAGTTACAAGTTACTTTGTAGATTTTGATTATTATTACAAAACATACATTAACCACTTCAGCCCTATTTGAACTTCGTCTATTTGAAAATAGCCGCGTTGTGAGCTTGTAGAGCTTGTAGATCTGCTATTTTCTATACTTTTTATACTTTTGAAAACAAAATGAGTATACTTTCTACTTTTGATAATTTAAGTACATTTCTTTACCAATACTTTTGTACTTTTAATCAAGTAAATTTGGAATTCCAGACTTTTACTTTTACTAGAGTATTTCTACATGGCAGTATTGATACTTTTACTTAAGGACAAAATGCGAGTACATTTTCCACCACTGAAGCAAGGTTTGTTCAATGATGGCAAGGATTCCGTTTTCATATTCAAACTAATTGCACAGGTATAGTTACTTCCAAGGCGTAGTTCTACCTTTAGCAGATAAGCATAAAACAATAATAAATAATAATAAACACCAAACAGCATGGACAGGACAGCGCTCTATCAGGAATGCTGTCCATGGTCCTGAAAGCAGTCTGTTATTTACCAGTTTCATCATTAATTGGCAAAACACTAAGATCTTTATGATAATACCCATGCTGAAAAAAACAGCAAAACCAGCTTATGATGGTTGTTGGATTTAGCTGGTTTTAGCTGGTGGTATTAGCTGGTCTTAGGCTGGTTTAGATGGCATACCAGGCTTTGGTTTGTCAGTGTGGTTGGTAAGCTGGACACTAAGCTGGATTCTGCTGGTCTTTGCTGGTCAGCCAGCTGGCTGGCTGGACTGACCAGCAAAGCCAAGCTGGTAGCTGGTCTTTGCTGGTCAAATGGGTGGACTGACCAGCAAAGACTAGCTTACTAGCTGGACTTAGCTGGTCAGATGGCTGGACAATGGACAGACCAGCAAAGACCAGCTGATAAGCTGGTCAAGTTGGTTAGATCAGCGGTTCTCAACATGTCGGTCGGGACCCCCAGGAGGATCTCCAACATGATTTGGGGTGGTCCCCAGATGACAGTGAAGTGACAATTTAAGGACCTTTAAGACCTTTTTAATACCTAAAAAAAAAGAACATTACTGCATCAAAAGTAATCAACAAACTATAAAAATGGTCAAACATTGGCCAAATTGTCAAATAATATCAGAAAGAGGCAAACATTTTGAAAATAGCAGATCTACAAGCTTGAATATCTGCTATTCTCACAATAGAGTCAAACTAAACGTAATGCATCAACTCCTACATTCCAAGTGCTTATCAGGGTGGGGGTTCCCCAGTTCAAATATGATTATCTTGGAGGGTCGCAGCCTAAAAGGGTTGAGAACCGCTGGGTTAGATCGCTGTGGGTCGGGACCCATTTGTGGGTCATGGACACATTTTTATGGGTCACGAGGAAAGATCCCTTTTTTCCGTTTCCTACAAAAATATATAATTATTTCAAAAATCTTCATCAATAAAAAAACTTAAATAAAAAATTTATCAAAATAATTTCATTAATACGTAAAAAAATTGACGAAATTCCATCAATTAATAAAAAAAACATGCCCTGAAAATAGCAGATCTACAAGCCCGAGACGCGTTGTGAGCTCGCAGATCTACTATTTTAAAGACGGGGTGCTGTGATTTTCAGTGATTTTTTCAGGTATTATGGTTATACTAGGAGGAAGATTTTTTTCAAAAAAGTGTACAGAAATTGTTAAAATTATGTTTTTGTGTGGACACGCCTCCAGTTCATTAAGTATACCTGGTTCTCACCTTAGCACCTCCTCCACCACCTTAGCACCACCCACCTGTCCTAGTCCCTCCTCCTCCTCATGCCCACACCTGTTGTGTTATGATAATGAGGGGGAGGGTATATTTTTACTATGTCACTAAAGGGCTGTTTTTCTATTGGCACGTTTGACCATAGATATATATAAAGGCTAGATGGCTCAAGGGGGCGTCGCAAGCGTAGCTCAACCGCGGCCATCTTGCAACAGTTTGGTGTGTTGTAAACACCAAAGATGTAGTTATGATACTGCATACTACAAAAATGATTATAATTATAAGCATGCAGTATCATAACTACATCTTTAGTGTTTACAACACACTAAACCGTTTGAAAATCGGATGAAAATTTAGCACGCTATGGTTATTTCAAAGTATATGTGTTACAGGGAAATTGGCATTCCAGGGAAATTGAAAGGGGTACGCTTGTTTTCACCGCCCCTCAGGCAATTCTGTAGAATCAACGCTAGAGGGCAATGCAAGCCAGACATGAGCCCCACACCACACACGCACGCATGGACAAACGAGCACGCACACACGCATGCGCACGCGCGCGCACACACACACACACACACACACACACACACACACACACACACACACACACACACACACACACACACACACACACACACACACACACACACACACACAGACACACACACACACATACACACACACACACACACACACACACACACACACACACAGCCTCATTCCATGCAGTTGAAGCACAAGGGGGCGGGCCTGGCGGGCTATGTTAGTGGTGCGCTGGTTTCAGCACACCCCAACCCCCTCTTGTGTGTTGGCTAGTGAGGCGCGTCCTAGCGAGACCAGATAGAATGGGTTTCATTGCGCGCATACTGGTTGCACGCATACTGGTTCTTATCAGTGTGACGTCGTCTTTTAAGGGGTCTATTGATAACAAGTGTTGGCTAGCATGTCTGGAGTCACCACCCAACTCTATGGTCACGACACATATTGTTTAGTTATTTAATTTGTATCGATAAAGGGATTTTATGACAATAATAACAAGAAATTATAGCGGGATATACAATATAATTTATAATATAGGCTACTACTGCTTGCCTATGTGCTGCTCAAAACTAAATTCAGAATGTGTGTGTGTGTGTGTCACTGTGTGTGTCACTGTGTGTGTGTGTGTGTGTGTGTGTGTGTGTGTGTGTGTGTGTGTGTGTGTGTGTGTGTGTGTGTGTGTGTGTGTGTGTGTGTGTGTGTGTGTGTGTGTGTGTGTGTGTGTGTGTGTGTGTGTGTGTGTCTGACTTTGTAGCAGAGCCAGAAGTCATTGGCTGCAGTGGCCAAAACGAATGGTTTGCAGCCATACTAAAAGAGAAAAAGGAGCCAAGAAGAGAGAACCATTATGTGTCATGCCCCCCCCCCCCTCTCCCACAAAGAAAATAAAACAGCATGAAGGCAAAGTGATATTGTTTTGTTAAATATATCTAAATTCTGATAGTAATCATTGCTTGTTCAGTAACAGGGGTCTCCCAGACTCTGCACCTCTTTAGTAAGCCGAAAATGCATTTCCAGGTGGAATACCACATTTAAGAATCAGAACACATACAGGATACAGGATAAAGAAGTCAAATTGGAAGTGATGACACAAAGAAGTGGGCATACAAAATTGGAACAGGAACACAAAAATGTAAGCTAATGAATAGGTACTCTCTCCTGAAATTGGCAATCCATCTGAAACTGAATGTTCTACTTATTAAAGAGATGGAGGATTCTGTGGTCATTTGTTTTTAATGTATTGTCTATTTTGATATTTGTCAAAATGTTTTTTTGTAAATATGCATTTTATCAAGGTACTATGTTGGGAAGTATACATTAGGAAACAAAGTACCTGATTAAATTCTGATTGCTTGGCTCCAGAGCATGTTGATTCCTAATAATAAACAGATGCATTTAGAGCTCAGGATAAGCACATTTACCTGTTTCTTACATATGGGTATATGACATAGTATAATATTCTTTAAAACGTTGAAAAACGTGTTAAAGTGCACTAACTTCAGTTGATCCAAGCCGGAACATAATTGATTGATTGATTGATCATTAAAATAAACTTGCTCTGAAAAATGCATGTGACGTCACGTGGCCCACCCATCTTATGCTTTCAAGATTTTGTGGGCCCTGCTCCAGAAAAGGTTGGGGCCCACACTGTGTTATACAGAGGCAGGGTTAACCAGTGGTGTAAAGTAACTAAGTAGGCTACATTTACTTAGCCTGGTAAACCCTCCCTCCGGAAATCTAATTTCTATTTGATTCACTCCTGAAATGAAATGGAATTGAGATTTCCGGAGGGAGGGTTTACCAGGCTAACATTTACTCAAGTGTCTACTTCAGTACAAATTTGAGGATTTTATTTTTATTTTACTGGATTATTTCCAATTTCAATACTTTTACTTCTACTCCACTACATCTCACAGACGAATATTGCACTTTTTACTCCACTACAATTATTTGAAATATTGAGTTACTAGTTAGCCTACTTTGTAGATTTATATAACATGCATCAGCCCTATATATACTTCGGCTATATGAAAATAGCCGATCTACAAGCTCACAACACATCGCGATGTGATGCCTTGTGAGCTTGTAGATCTGCTATTTTCAAAAGATTTTTATACATTTTGAAATGGGACATTCTGCCTAATGAGTAGGCTGCTTTTACTTTTTGTACTTCAAGTATGTTTTGATGCCAATACTTTTGTTCTTTTACTCAAGCACATTTTTAATACCAGACTTTTACTTGTAACAGAGAATTTCTAAATTGTGGAATTGACACTTTTACTAAGTAAAACATCTTGTACTTCTTCCACCACTGGGGTTAACCATGGTTAACCGTCTATATAACGTCATATCAATAAATAAAGTTTAGTCTTTGTGGGCAGTTCAAATAGGGCCTAAACGTGTATTGTAACATACAACTCATTCATTCTGTAGACTACTGCTGTTTTCAAATGTTTTTATTTTTTATTAGGTTTTGTAAAATATCGTAGGAGGAACAATTATAGATTATATTTTAAGTGATTTAGTCCATTAATATTCTGTTAATATTTTATTCATTTTCTATATGACTTTATTTAGGTGAGTTAGTCCTAAACGGTTAGTGACACACGGTTAACCGTTTAACATTCCCATTACAATAATACAGTAAGGTTTGTGTAACTGCACTCCTTCCTGTTTTCAATGCATTTTTCCATAATTTCCTGTAGATGGCAGCACAAATTAAGTATTAACTTAACTCAACTTTACAGTAACATTGATCATTGTGTATGCATGGATGTATTTGTTGTATTGTATATTAAGGAACCCCGTCGAAAACAAGATGATAAATCTCAAAGGGTTTATCCTTTCAATAAAGGTACATTATTACTTATCCATTTCAATGCACTATTCTTCCTCGTATTTTATATACGCATTGTAACACTTATATTATGTCTTTTGAGTCTTTTTTTTTTCACATTTAGAAGTTCGCACCGCCGATACTAAGTAATGAAATGCAGCTTGCAAATATTTGGGATCTACATAATGGGAAATAGCCTCCTAGTTTGATGTGCCACCGACTATATCCACTGGATGGCGCTAAAACCTCATTTTTTGAAAGTATTTTTTTCTTTTCTTTTTACGTTCTCATAATCTATTCCATCTTCTCTTTTATGAGGTTCTCTGAGGTGCTTGTTGTGTGTAAGATGAAGCAATAAGACTTTTTTATTACTTTGGCAAGAGAATGAAGGAGAGAAAGGAATTAAAGTTCAAAAGTGCAGAGTTTCAAAAACTGTCTTTTACAGTAATACAGTGATACAGTAATTTAATGTATCGTCTTTATTTCATTGTGCCCCGGGAATGCCTCATACCTCCCCACACCTTAGAAGTCGTACACAATAAAATCCAGAGTGTTAACCACTTGAACCCCAGCATCCATATTCTGGTGGGAACATTAGCCTACGAAATAGCTGATCTACAAGCTCATAATTCTAAGCACAAGACAGCCGAATCAAGTCCAGTTTAGGGTTCAAGTGGTTTTTTTCCCCCCCTAAAACATTTTCAAAAAAGTGTACAGAAATGGTTAAAATTATGTTTTTATGTGGACACGCCTCCAGTTCATTAAGTATACCTGGTTCTCACCTTAGCACCTCCTCCACCACCTTAGCACCACCCACCTGTCCTAGTCCCTCCTCCTCCTCCTCATGCCCACTCCTGTTGTGTTATGATAATGAGGGGGAGGGTATATTTTTTTACTATGTCACTAAAGGGCTGTTTTTCTATTGGCACGTTTGACCCTCAAGGTTTCAGCCTCCAGGAAGAAACTCAAAATAGTCAGAGAAGACATAAAACGAGGGACAGCGAGTGCATTTTCCGGCAGCGGCTGCTGCCGAGGCAGCTCCGCGGAGCTGCCGGCGGCACGCGCGCGAGTTCGCACAGGGCCCCGCATTTCTCCCGCACGGCTCTGTCCTTGGCCTCAAGGTCTGCTGATTCGGCGCGCCTCCGTCATGGTCCAAAACTATACTTTATCGGCGGAAAAAAGAAATTGACTGCCGCTCCTCCACCGGCAGTTCCGCGACTGCCGCTCCTCCACCGGCAGTTTCCGCGGCAGTTCCGCTGCTCCGCCGGCAGCTGACGCTCCACCGCCGGCAGTCACTGCCGGGAGCTGCCGCTCCTCCACCGGCAGTTCCGCGGAAGTTCCGCGGCTGTTGCCGCTGCCGGAGAATGCACTCGCTCCTTCTGGATAA
Organism: Gymnoscopelus braueri; assembly: GCF_963280865.1. Taxonomy (NCBI): domain Eukaryota; kingdom Metazoa; phylum Chordata; class Actinopteri; order Myctophiformes; family Myctophidae; genus Gymnoscopelus; species Gymnoscopelus braueri. The sequence continues at coordinate 11,269,779 of NC_137611.1, forward strand.
AACACCATAAAAACACCACCAGGGGGCTTAAAGGGACATTTCACTTTCAAAAAACCTTTGGTCATTTTATCATCTACTCAGGCCTTTGTGAGCCCCCCAGACAGTTTTTAAGTTGCTCGATTCAGTACTTATATATTTGATATTCATTTTATCAGACACGCCCCCTTCCTATACAAACCCATTGTAACTTCAAACTCCATTTTAACCATGTTAGATTCGTCGAAAACACCCGTCCTTGGTTCTGGTGTCTCACCCTGCCCTCGTAATGCGTGAGGGGGCCGTGTTTTTCCGAATTTTCTTTTCATTTCTTTTATTAATTTTTTTATTGTATTTAATTTCTTTAATTAAAAAAATATATATTTAAAATAAATGAAAAAAGTAATTAAAAAAACACGGCCCCCTCGCGTATTAGGGGGGCAGGGTGAGTCACCAGAACCAAGGACGGGTGTTTTTGATGAATCTAACATGCTTAAAATGGAGTTTGAAGTTACAATGGGTTTGTATAGGAAGGGGGCGTGTCTGATAAAATGAATATCAAATATATAAATACTGAATCGATCAACTTAAAAACTGTCTGGGGGGTTCACAAAGGCCTGAGTAGATGATAAAATTACCAAAAAAAAAATTGAAAGTGAAACTTCATCCCTTTAATGAAGTTCTATCAACCTTATAGACACATGAAAAACAGAAAAAGTGCAAAACCATGGCACCACCTCTTTAAAGCAGCACTATGTAGTTTGGGTTATCAGTGACACGTGAATTGGGAATCAACCGGAGAGGTTGGCAAACCCTGCCCTTGGAGAGACGCTTAAATCCATACCGCGCCCCCTGACCGTCTTGGCCCCTAGTCACTGTGTCACATACGCGAACAGCCCTCTTGCATGTTGTTGAAGGCAAGGGGCCGGGGGGGGGGGGGGGCGGGGCTGGCGGGTGGGGAGAGAGCACAAGGGGGCGGGGCTGCGCTGGCGTGCTAAGTTAGTGCAGTGAGTGGCAGTTGGGGCAAACGCAGTCCCCACAACATCATTTACGATTCTGTGCCTATCGGTACATAACTCGGACGGCGCTTAAGTCGACTAGCTGCTAGCAGACCATCGGCCGGTCGTCGCGGGCACTCGCGCCTGGAGGCGCTCGGGCGCGACTCCTCGGCCTCAAGGTCTGCTAAGTCGGCGCGCCTCCGTCATGGTCCAAAACTATACTTTATCGGCGAAAAAAATAGTCTGCGGAAAAAGTACTGTCCCAAGCGGGAGTCGAAACCAGACTCCCAGAGGTAACGGATCGGTAGTCCTAAGGCCGATGCTTAAGTTTGGTATTTGGGTTGTATTAGAATGTGACGTCCTAACTCTTCTATTGTAGAGGAAAGAGCCCCGCCCCCCCCCGGCCCCTTGCCTTCAACAACATGCAAGAGGGCTGTTCGCGTCACATACCAGGAGGATAGCACTGCCCGGCGCTGGCAATGCCTGGGGGGGGGGGGGGGGTAATTTACGATTCTGTCCCTATCGGGACATAACTCGAACGGTGCTGAGTCGGCTGAAGCGGACTTGATTAACCGTCTATATAACGTCATATCAATAAATAAAGTTTAGTCTTTGTGGGCAGTTCAAATAGGGCCTAAACGTGTATTGTAACATACAACTCATTCATTCTGTAGACTACTGCTGTTTTCAAATGTTTTTATTTTTTATTAGGTTTTGTAAAATATCGTAGGAGGAACAATTATAGATTATATTTTAAGTGATTTAGTCCATTAATATTCTGTTAATATTTTATTCATTTTCTATATGACTTTATTTAGGTGAGTTAGTCCTAAACGGTTAGTGACACACGGTTAACCGTTTAACATTCCCATTACAATAATACAGTAAGGTTTGTGTAACTGCACTCCTTCCTGTTTTCAATGCATTTTTCCATAATTTCCTGTAGATGGCAGCACAAATTAAGTATTAACTTAACTCAACTTTACAGTAACATTGATCATTGTGTATGCATGGATGTATTTGTTGTATTGTATATTAAGGAACCCCGTCGAAAACAAGATGATAAATCTCAAAGGGTTTATCCTTTCAATAAAGGTACATTATTACTTATCCATTTCAATGCACTATTCTTCCTCGTATTTTATATACGCATTGTAACACTTATATTATGTCTTTTGAGTCTTTTTTTTTTCACATTTAGAAGTTCGCACCGCCGATACTAAGTAATGAAATGCAGCTTGCAAATATTTGGGATCTACATAATGGGAAATAGCCTCCTAGTTTGATGTGCCACCGACTATATCCACTGGATGGCGCTAAAACCTCATTTTTTGAAAGTATTTTTTTCTTTTCTTTTTACGTTCTCATAATCTATTCCATCTTCTCTTTTATGAGGTTCTCTGAGGTGCTTGTTGTGTGTAAGATGAAGCAATAAGACTTTTTTATTACTTTGGCAAGAGAATGAAGGAGAGAAAGGAATTAAAGTTCAAAAGTGCAGAGTTTCAAAAACTGTCTTTTACAGTAATACAGTGATACAGTAATTTAATGTATCGTCTTTATTTCATTGTGCCCCGGGAATGCCTCATACCTCCCCACACCTTAGAAGTCGTACACAATAAAATCCAGAGTGTTAACCACTTGAACCCCAGCATCCATATTCTGGTGGGAACATTAGCCTACGAAATAGCTGATCTACAAGCTCATAATTCTAAGCACAAGACAGCCGAATCAAGTCCAGTTTAGGGTTCAAGTGGTTTTTTTCCCCCCCTAAAACATTTTCAAAAAAGTGTACAGAAATGGTTAAAATTATGTTTTTATGTGGACACGCCTCCAGTTCATTAAGTATACCTGGTTCTCACCTTAGCACCTCCTCCACCACCTTAGCACCACCCACCTGTCCTAGTCCCTCCTCCTCCTCCTCATGCCCACTCCTGTTGTGTTATGATAATGAGGGGGAGGGTATATTTTTTTACTATGTCACTAAAGGGCTGTTTTTCTATTGGCACGTTTGACCCTCAAGGTTTCAGCCTCCAGGAAGAAACTCAAAATAGTCAGAGAAGACATAAAACGAGGGACAGCGAGTGCATTTTCCGGCAGCGGCTGCTGCCGAGGCAGCTCCGCGGAGCTGCCGGCGGCACGCGCGCGAGTTCGCACAGGGCCCCGCATTTCTCCCGCACGGCTCTGTCCTTGGCCTCAAGGTCTGCTGATTCGGCGCGCCTCCGTCATGGTCCAAAACTATACTTTATCGGCGGAAAAAAGAAATTGACTGCCGCTCCTCCACCGGCAGTTCCGCGACTGCCGCTCCTCCACCGGCAGTTTCCGCGGCAGTTCCGCTGCTCCGCCGGCAGCTGACGCTCCACCGCCGGCAGTCACTGCCGGGAGCTGCCGCTCCTCCACCGGCAGTTCCGCGGAAGTTCCGCGGCTGTTGCCGCTGCCGGAGAATGCACTCGCTCCTTCTGGATAAAACACCATAAAAACACCACCAGGGGGCTTAAAGGGACATTTCACTTTCAAAAAACCTTTGGTCATTTTATCATCTACTCAGGCCTTTGTGAGCCCCCCAGACAGTTTTTAAGTTGCTCGATTCAGTATTTATATATTTGATATTCATTTTATCAGACACGCCCCCTTCCTATACAAACCCATTGTAACTTCAAACTCCATTTTAACCATGTTAGATTCGTCGAAAACACCCGTCCTTGGTTCTGGTGTCTCACCCTGCCCTCGTAATGCGTGAGGGGGCCGTGTTTTTCCGAATTTTCTTTTCATTTCTTTTATTAATTTTTTTATTGTATTTAATTTTTTTAATTAAAAAAATATATATTTAAAATAAATGAAAAAAGTAATTAAAAAAACACGGCCCCCTCGCGTATTAGGGGGGCAGGGTGAGTCACCAGAACCAAGGACGGGTGTTTTTGATGAATCTAACATGCTTAAAATGGAGTTTGAAGTTACAATGGGTTTGTATAGGAAGGGGGCGTGTCTGATAAAATGAATATCAAATATATAAATACTGAATCGATCAACTTAAAAACTGTCTGGGGGGTTCACAAAGGCCTGAGTAGATGATAAAATTACCAAAAAAAAAATTGAAAGTGAAACTTCATCCCTTTAATGAAGTTCTATCAACCTTATAGACACATGAAAAACAGAAAAAGTGCAAAACCATGGCACCACCTCTTTAAAGCAGCACTATGTAGTTTGGGTTATCAGTGACACGTGAATTGGGAATCAACCGGAGAGGTTGGCAAACCCTGCCCTTGGAGAGACGCTTAAATCCATACCGCGCCCCCTGACCGTCTTGGCCCCTAGTCACTGTGTCACATACGCGAACAGCCCTCTTGCATGTTGTTGAAGGCAAGGGGCCGGGGGGGGGGGGGGGGCGGGGCTGGCGGGTGGGGAGAGAGCACAAGGGGGCGGGGCTGCGCTGGCGTGCTAAGTTAGTGCAGTGAGTGGCAGTTGGGGCAAACGCAGTCCCCACAACATCATTTACGATTCTGTGCCTATCGGTACATAACTCGGACGGCGCTTAAGTCGACTAGCTGCTAGCAGACCATCGGCCGGTCGTCGCGGGCACTCGCGCCTGGAGGCGCTCGGGCGCGACTCCTCGGCCTCAAGGTCTGCTAAGTCGGCGCGCCTCCGTCATGGTCCAAAACTATACTTTATCGGCGAAAAAAATAGTCTGCGGAAAAAGTACTGTCCCAAGCGGGAGTCGAAACCAGACTCCCAGAGGTAACGGATCGGTAGTCCTAAGGCCGATGCTTAAGTTTGGTATTTGGGTTGTATTAGAATGTGACGTCCTAACTCTTCTATTGTAGAGGAAAGAGCCCCGCCCCCCCCCGGCCCCTTGCCTTCAACAACATGCAAGAGGGCTGTTCGCGTCACATACCAGGAGGATAGCACTGCCCGGCGCTGGCAATGCCTGGGGGGGGGGGGGGTAATTTACGATTCTGTCCCTATCGGGACATAACTCGAACGGTGCTGAGTCGGCTGAAGCGGACTTGAGCCACGAGAGGCACCGCCGAGCGAGACGTCAGGCGAGCTAGTCGCTGGGCCGAACGCTGCGGTGCGCCTCCGTTGCAACAGTTTTTTGCCTAACTACTTCCTAACTTAATATTAAGGGCGGTAGTCGGTTCTCACCAAGTGGGCCGGATGGTCCGCCTCGCTGGGGGCAACAAAAGCTGTGGCTAAACCTAACCTTAATCCTAATAAAATAATGTGCAACGCATTTTAGATAAGGTAAAAAAAAAATTGCATTGGGAGTGAAATTTGAACTCATGACATTGGGACTGGGAGTCTAATGCTTATCTTTGAACGCCACAGAATCATCTGGTATTACAGATGGACAGGGTTCTGTTAATCTCCACCACCTGTTCTCCCTCCAGAAAGTGATTTACGGTGTCAAATGCCTTTTGGAGGTCCAGCCATGCCGCAGTATTTGCCCGCATCCACCTCATGTTTGATGAGGTTGTTCAAATAGAGAAGGCATGTGTCAGTGGAATGGGATGTTCTGTAGCTAGATTGTAATTCGTACATGAGTAATTTTCAACCTGATTCTTTTCAACCTGTTCATAAACTATTTTTTCCTTAACTTTTGAGAGGAAACTAAGAATAGAGATAGGGTGGTAGTTGCTGGGGTCTACTTAGCTTCCTTTTTTGTATCTAGATAAGTTGTCTTTTTTAGCAAGCAATACCTTCATAATGCATAGTATAATTATTTTTTTCTGGTTATTATTATCATTATTATATTATTATCATTATGTTTAATTATGGCTACTGTCAAGCAAGTAAACAAAAAGTTTGTCTGCCAAGGACACGCATACCGACGCCAAGTAAACAGAGAAAGTTTCTCCCAAACATTTGTTACTTTGGTGCAAAAGTTTGTACAGTATGTTGCTGTAGAGCGGAGCAGCTCTGGCTGCAGTTCAGTGATAACACCATGATGTGTCTTATCAGTATCTAATGGCGCAGAGAGGGCAGAGCAGGTGAAGGAGGAGGCAGAAACCTTGTATCTCCATTATTTCAACTTTTTATGATTGTTTTTTTCCCCGTAAATGAATGCCCTACTTCGTCATACCACAGTGTCACACAAGAGTAGCAAAAGATGTGCAGATCTACAAACTCACAACGCGTTGCATCGCGACGCGTTGTGAGTTTGTAAATCTGCTGTTTTTGATACCTTTGAAAAATCTATTGAAAAAGATTTAAGTGAAAGTTAAAGTGGTTATTTGTGTGGGTTTGTATAAAATATTGAACCGATGAAAAGTGTCAACCAGAGCTTGTGTGACTAAATAATAACTACATTAGATCCATCGGAACACTGGTTCTTCTTTCCATTGCCTGAAGAGTAACTGTCTTGGACATATGAGGTTTCCACCCGACAGCCACAATTCAGTGAACGGTCCAGTTCAACACAGTACAGCTCTCCTGAGTCTGTTCCAACTCTCAATTAGGTTGACCTTTGACACCTGGGATGTTACAGTCCATCTCTGCAGCTCACTGGGTTTATTAGCTCGCTGGCCTGGTCTTGTGTGTGTGTGTGTGTGTGTGTGTGTGTGTGTGTGTGTGTGTGTGTGTGTGTGTGTGTGTGTGTGCGCGTGTTAACCTTACAGTAACTTAAAGCTACAATCGATAGGGGTTGTCTCACTCTCTTGATTGAGAGGTAATTCATTAATTGTCCGAACTACAATAAAGATGGCAGTGTCCAATCTGCTTCAAATAACTATATTGGCTAACCTCGCCTCACCAGGCTTTCCACACGGAGGAAAGCCTGGTTTTCATTCCGCCTGTGATCCAGTCCACGCGACGCCTATTCTAGAACTCAAGAAAGTGGTTTCCAGTTGGCGCCGCATTGCTTTTGTTCCCCCACATAATGCCGAATCAAGTAGTCTAGTCTCGGTTTGCTAGTTGCGTTACGAGTTGGAATAAAAGATGGATATACCGAACGTTTAGTATACCAAACCAAACCAAACGATGATACCAACCAAGCTAAACAAATGATTGCGCTTCTGGCTGAGGGGAATCATTTGGAGGAGGACAGGCAAATGCCTGATGACACAAAGTTACAGTATATCCGCTCTAGACCGGATCAGAAGACTGAGTTGAAATGAGTTGAAATGAGTTGATCCCAGTCTTGATATAGTCAATATTAAACAGAACACCTCCAACCACTGCAGATGTACTAGTCATAATGTATTAACATAACATACTCTACCATACACATTGGTTAAAATAAAGTTTTATTCATTGAAATAAGTCCCGGATTGTAGCTTTAAAAAGTATGTTAACCAGATCTGAAAATCAGAAAACAAATACCCAAAGAAAGCTTTTTAAAACAAGGTTTTCGGCCTCATACCATTCCATCCTCCTATCTCAGAAATCTCTCGCGGTGTGATGATGTAGCAACCGGTCAAAGACAAGACGGTAAGTCTGCATTTCGAAGTGTGAATAGTTCTAAAACAGAAGTGTTTAGGAGAGTCGTTTGCATAATCCTATTATAAAACCTCATTTACACTGTGACTGCATGCAACACCATTGCAGGACGAAACGTAAATCAAGTTCTCAACGGGCCTGAACATTAAGGCCCAGCCCTAACCGGGCCCTAACTGGGCCCTAACCGGGCCGGCCGAACAGGGCCCGGCCCGAACAATTACCATAATGTTAGGCCGAAAACCAAAAATGGGAATAATTATAACTATATAATTATAATTATAATATATTATTATTAAACCTCGGGTCAGGTCGGGTAGGGTCCGGTTCTGGCAGAATTTGACTGGATCAGAATTGGACTGGATTTGGGCTGCCAGTCTGAACAAGGCCTCGGTTGCGCATTGAAAACAGCCGATCAGCAAGCTCACAATGCGTCGTGATGCGACACGTTGTAAGCTTGTAGATCTTTTTTTTCCCTTTCTGATGCATGACACTATCTCGCAACTATGTATAAATCAGCCTTTACAGTAGTACAGAATGTGTTTTATGCTGATAGCTTCAATTTAACTCTTTTGCATATAGATTTGTTTTTTTCATTGCATGCGATGGGTCCCCTGTGCCTTTACGAGTGTGTACATCATTTACAAGTGTTTGTCCGTTAGGGAACGTGCTGGACACATTTCTGCTTTAATGTGCTGACAAACCAAATGTCTGTAATTAGCAGAACCAAAGCAGATGGGTAATTTCATCCAGGTGTGTGTGTGTGTGCGCGCGCGCGCGTGTGCGTGTGCGTGTGCGTGCGTGTGTTGGGCACACATATGCGATAGGCAGACACTGGTGGCCATATTCACACACACACACACACACACACACACACACACACACACACACACACACACACACACACACGCACACGCACACGCACACACACACACACACACACACACACACACACACACACACACACACACACACACACACACACACACACACACGTGCAAGCCCTGTATTCTACTTTATTGGGTCCCAGAATACACCCGCCAACTGTAAAGTCGACCAGATTTATGGTTATCTAGATGGACACATGGACGTACAAATGGGAAACATTCAACTTTTTCTTGTTTGGCCTTTTTTATATTTAACTTTTTATGACTTATTTTTATTTTTATTTTTCCCAAATAATGGGGTAACAGGTTCAATAGTTGGATAGACAGACGAGAGCCAAGGTTTTCAGGACAAAATACTTTATTTTCATGCAGCTGCACGCTGCATGCCTTTGTTGTATTTTGTGGTACACAACGAATCAAAACAACTGTTCCAGGGGAGAGCAGTTCTGTCTGGACAGTGGTCCTCCCTGCATGTTTGTGGGGATGACTGATTCATCCTGTTGCGCATCGACTACCTTCATGCAGGGGGTGTAGTCACACCCAGCTCTGAGTCTAATTAGTCTGGTATGGCTCAGGCCAGGTCTGGCCGCTTAAATCAGTAATCCCCCATCCCACAAAACTGGAGTTCACAGGGAAAACACTCAAACTCTTATTATGTTTGTTTAATATTTGCAATCTACCTTCTCCTTCATACTTTTACCTAGGAAAGGTGAGTATATGAGTAGATTTGAGCTATTACATTTTAAATGTGTTAAATAATGTTATTTCTTTTCATGCAGTGCACTCTAATAGTAGAATGTAGAATGAGTAGTTTTGCGTAGACAGACGATCAGAGATCCAGAGATGTCCGCCTCCTTGATCCCGGTTTGGGGAAATAAACGGGCCTACATTCTGAGATTTGAGCATTCATACTGTCTGCGACTGCAAATCATTGCGGAGCTTTCCTCGTCTCCCCACCCAAACAGAGCACGATGCATTTTATGAAAGCGTCTGCAGCCTTTTTTCCAGAGGTACGCGACAGCATCGGCGAACATCCTCCGTGACAATTTTTTTTGTCATTTTGACATCACTTTTGTCGTGCGACGCATCACTCAACACTTGTCACTCCGAACATAAATTGGCCGTAACAGACACAGACTCATTTCTCCTACAGAGTAAGTAAGGGGGCCAACAGTTCCCGAGACCATGTGGCCCATAGGTTGGGAGACGATCTCCTGTTTCTGTTGCGTGAGGCGGCTTGATGTACAAGTACACCCCCTGGACATGACGCTATTATGTTGCATGCAGGGACATTCCCCCAAATCTAACCCTTGCTGCCGAGTGTGAAGCATGGAAGCATGGGGTCTCATTTTTTATAGTATTCGGTGTGACTCGGGCAGGGATTGATTGAACACCGACTTCCCAATCTCAGGGCGGACACTCTAACCACGAGGCCACTGAGCTGGTCACCTCCTACAGAGCCACGCCATAAAAACAGGAACTTGGGAGGAGACAGTGGCGTTTCTGACCATTCTGGCACCCCAGGCCAGGTTGCAACCTGTGCTAACAGGACACACTTCAACTTATGTTATGTTAGCTAGCAGATTCCATAAAACCTGTCCACGCCTTCGTCTCCTCCAGGTACAACTACTGTAACGCACTTCTCATCTGGATCCCTTGCAAGAGCCTTCAAAAGCTCCAGTATATCCAGAACAGCGCTGCTAGGATCCTGATGAGAGTGCACAGAGACAAACAGATCACACCCATCCTCCGTTCATTCCACTGGCTTCCCGTCTCTTCCCGGACCGAATACAAGATATCTCTGTTTACTCATCAGTACATCCACGGCAACGCTCCTTCCTACCTCAAGGAATTAGTCTCCCCACAACCCTGGACTCGCAGCCTCCGCTCTTCAAACACTAACCTCCTCAAAACCCCCAAGACCAAACTACGTACCATGGGTGTCTTCTGCTCGGCCGCCCCCGAACTGTGGAATGGCCTCCCTGCCCACCTGAGAGCACCACAGTCGGTTGACTCTTTTAAGAGAGGACTAAAGACCTACCTTTTTAACCAAAAAACTTTTACTATTATTATTATTATTATTATATGTTACAAGACACTTCAACCTGTGCCACAGCAGTTCCATTTGTACACTCTCAGAGTTACAGACCCAGACCCGTAGCTCCTCAAGGACTGATGAACCCTCCCAGAGTTACAGACCTGTAACTCTGCAACGACCCCTGGGGGTCCCCGGACCGCCACTGTCTGCTACAGGACACTTCAACAATGCCAAATTCAGGACACTCTCGGGCTGCAAGTGGGGCCTGTGAAAATCGGTGTTGGTAAGTATGTAAAACGGTTGTCACGACAACCGTTTTTGTTGTGTGTGATGTCAGCCGCCTACAGCATATAAGGAATACAATGCTCCACCTCCGCTTTGTACAAAAAGTGCATATATCGTTACCTTGACAGAGCAAGCAGCATCGTTTTACGAGGGAACAAACAAACATGAGTGAAATGCCATTTAAGGAAGAACAGGAAGGTCTTCCTCCCGCAGTGGTTGAGATGAATGCAGAAGAGACTGCAGGAGAAGTGCAGACTTATGAGCCATGTAATGTCCTTCCAACAGGAGAGTCTATGCCTGCCACCGTTTGCCAGGCTAACAACGAACAACAGCAGTACATGAATCCTGGCATCACTATGCCCTCCATCATGCAAAGTGACGCAACCCAACTGCCTGGGTCGTTTTTCAATACTAATTACATGCAGCATCAGTATTACATGCCAACCATGGGAGACTTTACCTATCAACTGCCGCCTAACCAAATGATGATGCCACCCAGCAGCGCGCACCTCCCCCGTAAGTCTGCCGACGACCAGCGCAAGAGGGTGCAACGTCTGCTGAAGAACAGGTTGGCAGCCAAAGCGTCCAGGGCCAAGAAGAAGATAGAGCAAGACAACATAAAGACACGCGTTGACGAGCTAAAGACTCAGAATAAGGTGCTGCAGGAGAGGCTGGCGTACTACAGTCACATGTTCAATAGTACTCAAGTGGTTGGAGGCCCCCCTTTGTACATCAGGCAATAGTTGAGACTGCCCACATGTGTGTGTGTGTGTGTGTGTGTGTGCACACGGAGGTTATATATTGTATTCCTTGCACAAAGAACGCATCACGGGTCGTGACACAGGTCTCATACACATCGTGACTCACGATGCGACCTGTGTCGTGAGCTTGTAGATTGCCTATTTTCCCTATTTGTAAAACAATCTGAAAAAAATACGTTGAATAATGTTTGACTATTTCTGATGATATATAATAAAATGCTGGACTACCTCCAAACAGGCAAGAGCCCCATGCCCCCCCCCCCCCCCCCCTCAACGGGAACACTGCTCTATGAGACCTTGTGAACTGGCCACATCCACCAACTGGCCACATCCACCCTGTCCTGGGTTTCCTGTCCACATGACCAATTGGTTCTCAACTTGGGGTCCGAGGACCACCAGGGATCCAAATGGACCCTTTTGGGTCTGCAAGTCTGAAGGTACAAAATGGAGTATTATCCCAGAGATAACAACATGGTCTCATGGGGATTCGTGGTCTAAATTAAGGCTCATCAAACTAGGGGTCCAGAAAAAAATGAAATCATGTGGATCTCGGACTTCATATCACCAAACCTGTGACATCAGTCACGGGTTATGACGTCATAGTATCTATGACATATGACTCCAAATTTGGGCAAGGCGTCAGCCCGATCAGAGCCCCATTTACGTCCATTAAAGTTAAATATCCTTTTTGAGGGGTGCAACCGCTCCTATAAGAGGGTTTAGGACCCATCCGTGGTGAAAGTTTTTCTTTCCGTCGTGAAAATGTGTCTTTCGCTGTGACGCCATGCTGTGGGAAAACACACCCATAGGCTAAGCTTTGCAGGACGTGCTGTGATTGGCTAGCGAGACACATGATGAAATTAACTTCAAACTTCGCAGACGCGCTGTGATTGGCTAGCGAGACGCATGATGAAATTAATAACTCATAAATAGCACCGCTCACTTCACACTGGGTGTGATTCTTATCTGTAAATTCACAAAATCAATGCATGCGAGTGAGTGTGTCACTAAAAGTAACGTATCTCAAGAACCGCGTCACAGAGGCAGTGATGCGCAGAGCGGGAAGTCGATCGGATCAGGACATCTAATAAAAAAAGATATTGATAAATCCAGAAATCCCCGATGGAGTATACCCTGATGTCATTAATATCATGTCATAGACTTGAGGGAGGTGGTGGAGGGCAGCCAGAGGCAGCTATGGCTAATTGGGCTCTTTGGTAGTGGCTAATTGGGCTCCTTGGTAATGAATGTCTAATATCAGGGATTCTGAACCTTTTGAATGTCAAGAACCCCGATATGCATCAGGTCACGTATCCCCTTTTGATATCTCTGATCCCAACCGATCCAAACCTAACCCAAAACGTTGGAATGCAACGAAAATATAAAAATGTGAAAAATTAAGGTTTTTGTGGTCCATGTGTCATTGAACGTTTCTCCAGACGTGAAAAGTGCTTTCTTTTCACAATAGCATCATAACGACCTAAAATACAACATAGTAAAAGAAACAGAAGCAATACTTCATACAAAAACAGCATAATTAAAAGAACATTAAAGCAACACAAAAAATATATTCAATGACCAATGTAGGCCATAAGTTAATTGCCCTCAGATTGACTTGAGAGTAAAAGAAACAAAAGCAATACAAAAACAGCATAATTAAAAGAACATAAAAGCAACACAAAAAATATATTCAATGACCAATGTAGGCCATAAGTTAATTGCCCTCAGATTGACTTGAAGGCAAAGGAGAAGAGGTGGGTTTTTAGGGTGGATTTAAACCTTTCAATGGAGCTGGACTTAATGTGCAGTGGAAGATTGTTCCAGCGTGTGGGGGCAACAACAGAAAAGGCCCGGTCACCTTTAGTTTTAAGTCTTGTTGGGGAAACGGCAAGGAGCATTTGGGAAGATCACCTAAGTACCCTGGGGGCAGGAGGTGCAGAAACCAGGTCAGAGATGTAATGTGGCGCGAGGCCGTTTAAGGCTTTAAAAACACTAAGTACATTTTTGGGCGGTGAAACCGCCCCTATAAGTGAGGTTTGGATATTTGTACAACAAATCCTGCGCTGTGATTGGCCAAAAAGTACCCCGCCTAACCCTGCACCGTGATTGGCCAATCACAGTCTATTCAGGACTGTGATTGGCCAGTGTCACATGACACATGTGCATATCCCTATATAAGAAACCATAACTTAAAAAAACCCATAAATTAAGTTATGGTTTCTTCCATCATAAAGAGTGTTTCAATAAATGTATTTATTTTTTGTACATGATTGGTTGACTCCATTCAGTATTGTGATTAGCTAGCAAGACACCGCCCACTTCACACAGGGTGTGATTTTTTAAATCAATACGATGTTTCACTGGTAGCCAGTGCAGTTAGGCCAGAACCGGGATAATGTGCTCTCGCTTCCTAGCTCCACTCAAGAGTCTGGCAGCTGAATTCTGGACCATCTGTAGACGAGAGAGAGTGGACTGAAGTCAGCCCATGATACAGAGAGTTGCAATAGTCCAACCGAGAGGTGATAAAAGCATGGATGACTGTTTCCAGGTCCCTGTGTGTTAAAACAGGCTTCAATTTAGCTATGGTTTTTAACTTTGACACCGTAACAGACTGGGAATTACCAGCAGATGGACAGAAAATCACCTCATTCAGAGAGTATAGCGAAAAGGATAAGGGTTTTATTGAGGGTTGGCCGAGCATCGGTCTTCATGTTTACGTATTTAGCTCTTTCTGCTGACTGTCCTGTGCCTGATCTCCTCGTCCAGACGCTCCTTGGCCCGCACCACCTTTGACCGCAGATAAAATGAGCCGCCCACTGCCTTGTCGTTGACTTTGAACAGGTGTTCATAGTTCTGCTGGCTCTCCTCCGGGGTGAGAGCTGTGATGTTGAGGATCTGCTGGGCCTCTTGGAGGCTCATCCCAGAGATGCTGGACACCGCAGCGGACTGCTGACCAGAGCGGCCCCGGGCCTGCACTGCTGCTTGACTGGCTGCATATTCTTGTCTTAAGGCTTTAGCAAACGCCCGGCCCACCACCCGTGCCCCCATTACAGCGATCTGAACCAAGTATTTTGCCATTTATAATAATGTAAAGATAGGGTTGAAATGGGAACCAAATGGACCCTAAAAGCCAATTTATGCTTTGAAATGTCGACCGACGCATTGCGCGACAAAAGTGATGTCACAAAACAAAGTGATGTTCTAACACAAAGGGACCTCCCAACACATAGGGACCTCCCAAAACAAAGTGACGTCTCAACACAAAGTGATGTTCCAACACAAAGTGATGTCACAACACAAAGTGATGTCCCAACACAAAGTGATGTCCCACTAAAAGGTGATGTCCCAACACAAAGTGATGTCACAAGTTCACAACACAAACTGATGTCCCACTACAAGGTGATGTCACAACACAAGGTGAAGTCACAACACAAAGTGATGTACCAACACAAAAAATGTGTCGCGGAGGAGCTCTGCCACCGACAGTGTTGCGTACCTCGGGAAAAAAATGAAAGGTTACAGACGCTTCATAAAATGTCGCGTACGTACTGTGATGGGTTGGGCGTATTTTTGGCAACATTATCATGTTGGCGAGTCGCAGAAAGTATGAAGTATGAATGCTCAAAACTCTGAACGTTTAATATTATCTTACTACTATAATTGACAAAAGCTCAGAAAGTTCGTCCGGGATTTGCAAGCACAGGATCACTCCACTTGCCTCCAAGACCCGCCACAGACTGTTGATCAGAGCTATGGCTATGATTTAGGCATCTTACCCCACCTCGATCAGTGATCAGACTCTCGACTTGATTGATTCTCTGATTTGCCTATCAGACCCTCAGCCTGATCTGGCAGGTTGCCATAGCAACCAGATACAGGAAGTCTGACCTCTTTATCACATGACCGAGGTTGGGAGGTTGGGACTAGAGGATAGGGCCGCAAAGCAAAGCAGGGAGGGAGGAACCGAGAGGAGAGGAGAGGCCAGAAGGGCCGGACTTCGCATGACGTGTGTGCAGAGTGACTAGGCCAGTGCTGTCTGGACCAACCTCGGATCGGGCCTAGATGTGAGGGCCGCGAAGCGGCCCTGACATCTAGTTCATTTAATCAGACACGGCCCCTTCCTATATAAACCCATTGTAACTTCGAACTCCATTTTAACCATGTTACTCATTTATCTTTTATAATTTCTTTGGAGAATGAAGAAAAAATAATACAATAAAAACAACTGGCCTCCTAGTAGGTGCCAACAAAAACTCCCTGAACAACACAAGGTGGGAAGTGGAATTGATAATGTAGTGCATTAACCTTTTCACCATTGCAGAATAATAATGCGTCATTGCTGCTGAGCCTCTTTCAGAAGATAATAAAGGACAAACCATAGACTGCAGGTGCGGAAAGGCCCTGATGACAATGGCTGTGACTAAATGTAATTTCCTTCTGTAAAAAAAAAAGAAAGTAGCTGTATGTGCTAATGTATATCTACAAAGTAACTAGTAACTAAAGTTTTCAAATAATTGCAGTGGAGTAAAAGTACAATATTTGTAAGTAAAAGTATAGACAATTGGAAATACTCCAGTAAAGTAAAAGTAACTCAAAATTGTACTTAAGTACAGTACTTGAGTAAATGTACTTAGTTACTTTACACCACTGCCCTTTATGCCCATAATATGGGAAATATATGGAGATCCCTGAACTCTCAGCGGAATAGGTGAATAGGGATGCTGGGGTTCTAAGCACTCTAATCATTAAAGTTAGCTTTAAAGTTGAATTAATTAATTACTGAATTTTAGCACTTCATCAACACTTCGTCAACAAGACAATAGAAGCCAGCTTTGAGGGGAAAAGATAAAAGTGTACAGGCCCTGACAAGTTGTAATGATGTATAGGTCGGCCATGATATGGAACAAGTTGAGAATTCAGAGCATGGCGTCGGTGCTTGGCAAGCAACCAACTGGCCACAGCCATGCAGTAGATGATGATGAAGCATGCTTTTTGGCCACAGGCTTTCAAAAGTTGGAGATTCAGGGGAGCTGGGGTGCAGGTAGGAGTCCTGAATGAGTCCCGAATGAAGAAACGGGGTCAGAACTCAGTGTAAAGTGGGACGAGGAGGCGGGTGGCTATAGCAGAGCTATACTTGATCATGCACTTGTGTTCCTCTTAAGCCTTAATTTATTCCCCGTTGTATGGCGGTGTCACTTGCCTTGCCGACAATAACCGAGGAACACAAGTGCATGATCAAGAGGCGGTTGCTATAGCGTTGCTAGGGTAAAACAGGTGGTTGCTGGCAATCTCGGCTTATCGTTGCTGTCCTTGTATGTCCACAAGCATTACTTTTCAGGATAAAAAAAAGTAAAATAACCTGTTTTACATCCAATGGAGTTATATTCAGTCACAAGCTCTTGTTAATGCTTTTCAGTGATTAAATAGTTATAAAACCCACAGAAAAAAAACACTTACTTTTGGCCGATTATTTTCAAAAATGTTCAAAAATAGCTACTTTGTAAAATAGTGGATGTAGCCTACAATGTAAAATGGGCTATTTTTGCTACTTTTGCATGACACTGTCACACAACGGAATATAAGATAGTCATATATAATATTTGATTCATGAATAACATAAAACAAAGAAATATAGAGACACTAGGTACTGTATCTTCCAGACTGCGATGATATGGCATGTTGCATTCCACTGTCTACATACGTGTTGGGTGAAGGTACTGATCAAAACGTGTGTGTGTGTGTGTGTGTGTGTGTGTGTGCGCGCATGTGTGTGTGTGCGTGCATGTGTGCATGCAATAGAGCGAAAGCACCTTTGGCCCTTTGCTTCTGTTAAAAGTGAGAGGCGCTGTTTTCCTTTGATCCAACTGCACCTCAGCTGTCATCTGTGTACTGTAGGAGCCATGGACCCAGGATGAAAGGTGTGTGTGTGTGTGTGTGTGTGTGTGTGTGTGTGTGTGTGTGTGTGTGTGTGTGTGTGTGTGTGTGTGTGTGTGTGTGTGCTCGCATGTGTGCAAGCGTGCGTGTGTATGACACACAGATTGCAGATTCTGCAGCCTGACCCACATGAACGTGCGCACACACACACACACACACACACACACACACACACACACACACACACACACACACACACACACACACACACACACACACACACACACACACACACACACACACACACACACACACACACACACACACACACATATGAAAGCATGCACGCAATCACACGCAGACACTCACAAACAGTAGCCGTTCCACACATGATGACCTGAATTTGAAAGAGCAAGGTAAATCACTGTTTAATTGAGCATGTAGGTTTTCTTTTTTCTTTTTCTTTTTTTTTTTGTGTTGACACATCTGTACGTCTACAAAATACAAGCATGCAAACATGCACACACTTAGATACATCCACCCTGTTAGACACTCTGCCATGAAGAAATCCACCAAATTTCGGAAATTTCAGAACATTTGCAGAAATAGGTGATCTACTATCTCACAACACATGCTTGTATACATGCACCCTGTTAAATACTCGGACATGTCATTATAGACCATAATTTCTGGCAAAGAAAAACCCAAGTGCCAAAAAAAAATGAAAATAATTTATATTATTATTATATGAATATTATTATTATTATTATTATTATGTTATCGTTGTTATTTTCGAAAACAGAAAAAATAGCTGATCTACAAGCTCACGACATGCGACACATCGTGAGCTTGTAGATTGGCTATTTTTTGCTATTTATTGTACGACGAATTATACAGAGCTTAAGTGGTTAAACACTCACAGATGTACAATAAAAACCCACACACAGCTACTGGAAGGGAAAGACAACAACAAACACACATAGCCTACTGAATAATAGAGTGTAAGAGCTTTGAAGAACGAGAAAACAAATTTCCCTTTGTTTCCTGTGAAAATAGCCATGTTCCCACCCAGAGGCATCTAGGCTGCAGCACACAACTCTACAATTATTACTGTACAGCTCCTTCTGACTTGGGAAATGGTCTATGCCTATTATCTTCTGTTCTTCCTTCCTCCTCTGCTCTCTTTTCTCATTTGTGTTACAGTTTTTAGTCTCTTTACCAATGGTTCCCAAATGTGATGTCTCCCCGGGACCCAAACATACAAAAATGCATTATGAACCACTTAAGCCCTGTTTACAAGCTGTTTACAAGCTCTCAATGCGTCGCATTGTGATGCTGAGAGCGTGTAGATTGGCTGTGTTTAGTTAAAGCCTCGGCTCAATGTAACTTTTTTTTTACGGATAAAATGTAATTTTGTCCAATCTTAATACAATATACCTTATACAATTGGGTTGGTTGTATTTGGTCTCCCAGCTTTTATTGTGACATTTAGATCGTGTCAAAGGTCATGTCTCACCTAGACACAGGATCTGACAGACATTTTGATCTGATGGTCAATTTATCCCCTAAGAAAGCAGGTCGCAAACAAAATCAGCACTTGCTATGGAATTTCTTTCTTTTTTGGGGTGTTATGAAATTCGGTTGAAAATGTTTTTAAATAATTTGAGGAACATTACTGAAAAATCGTATTTTTTATCATATGAAATAATTCAAATAAATTGTATGAAGCATAGAAAAGGGATATTTACTCGCAACCCATAAATATCTCTTCTGTCCTTTTCTGCATTTTACTTAGTTTGCATTCACTGGGGCCGTAGCCTGGTGGGCCGTCTGGTAATCAGGAGGTTCACCGCTTCGCCCCCCCCCGTTCCGCCCAGTATTGTCATTTGACACTTAACCCCTAATTGCTCCCCCTGAGCGCTCATCATGACCATCTGAGCAGCCATCATCTAGGTGAAGCTGAAAAAGAATTTCCCCAGGGGGGTTTATAACGGTATATCTTCTTCTAATTAACCTAGACCCCCTCCAACATATCCTGTTAGGCTAATGTGTAACATGTGGTCCAGTTAAAAATGTTTTTGTCGCTAACTTAATTCCCGCTATATCAAAGGGGATCCGCTTGATCTTTAAACGAAGGGTTTAAAGAGGAAGTCTGGAAGTCTGTGTTACTTTTGACCATGTTGTGACCGCGCTGTCCTGATTTGAATCTGTGCTGCGTGTTGTTCCCATACATACTAGAGGTGTAACGATATAGTAACTGCATCGAAAAATCGTTTTGAATTTTCAACGATCTACTATATCGATATGCAAACAGCTAAATATCGTATCGTTTGACTTTGTATCGTATCGAATCGTTCTGCAATGCAAATAATCGTATCGAATCGCTCTGCAATGCAAATAATCAATTATATCAATACTAAGTACTTTTAAGAAGAAAAAAAGAGAAAGAGGGGTTTATATCCAGTATCCAGGTATTTATTTTTCACACAGAATTTTTGGGTAAATAAATAGTTGCTATATCGATTTTAAATCATTGAATCGAATCGTATTGTTCTAAATTAACCTGTCCTGTATCGTTCATGTATCGTATCAACTAAATCACTGAATCGAAACGTATCGTATCGTTCTAAATTAACCTGTATCGTTCATGTATCGTATCGACAACCAAGTATCGTGATACGTATCGAATCGTTGTTAAAACGTATCGTTACACCCCTAATACATACCCTCACCTCACCTCACCTCACTGTCCTAACTGATGAAACCCTTCAGTTTTCAGTGCCTTAAAGCAACACTTTTCATCCTATCTTCATATAATTGGTCCTCACTTATGCTTGTTAGTGCATGGCACCATTTCTGTCTACTCTCTCTCTGTGTCTCAGAGGAGGTGAGTTCAGAAACCTAGCTACCAGTGACATCACCAGTAGATTTCAAACTTAAAAACAAGTATTAATGCAAGAACAATGACATATATTTCAGCATGCAAATTCATTTCCAGGAAGAGAAAGGCTGCAGTTTCGCTTAGGAAAGTATTAGGAGTATTAGCATGGAATCCCCATCGATGATGTCATTGGTAGGCAGGTTTGTGTGTGTGTGTCCGTCCGTCCGTCCGTCATTCTGTCTGTGTACAGCTAATCTCCGGCACCGTTGGCTTGATCGCAGCAAAACTGTGCACACACACTCCCTGGATGCCAATTCAGAACCTCTGCCCCAAATTTTTCACATGGGCCTTTTATAGCGCCACCAGGAGGCCGATTTGTGCAAAACACATTGTTTGACAGTACTACTACAGATTTTGTCCAAAAATCCCACAAAACGGTACACAGTATCTCTATAGTCATTAAACGAAACAGGTCTTTCAGATTTTTCACATTCCATCCTGATTGGCTAAAATTGTCTTCCAAAGTTTGCAGGAGTGCTCCGTTTTGAACAAAATGCCTCAAATCATGAACACAGCATGCGATTTCCGTGGAATTTTGCACACACATTCCCATTAGGCCGGGGAAGAAATTTGTCAAAATAACCTCATGGTGGCGCTATAACAGGCCGATTCGTGTTTATTAACTGCACCGATCTGTGTAAAACTTTGTATGCACACTCTCTAGAGGCCAAGGGAAAACCTTTGCCCTGCATTTTTCACATATGCCTTTTATAGCGCCACCAGGAGGCCAATTTTTTTGATATTAAGTCTAAAGATGTTATCCAAATTTCACGCAAATCGGTACACATGATCTCTATAGTCATGTGATCAAGATGGATCAGTTTGATTTTTCATATTCCATCCTGATTGGCTAAGATCTAAAGTTTGCAGGAGTGGCCCGTTTTGAACAAAATACCGCAAATCATGAACGCAGCGCCCGATTGCCGGTAAACTTTGCACACACATTTGCACTACGTTGAGAAACAAATGCCACCCTTTTAACATTGCCCTATTATAGCGCCACCAGGAGGCCAATTTTTGCAACACTTTTCTTTTTTATATTACTTTATATTATTTTGTCCAAACATCATGCAAAACGGTACACATTATCTCTATAGTCAAATGATCAAGATGGTTCCGTCCGATTTTTCATATTCCATCCTGATTGGCGAATTCCGAACATTGCTGGCCCACAATAACCTACCTGACCTGGCGGAGACCTGTGCTCCGAGGAGCACTTTTTCTAGTTGTTATATGTAGCACGTTTACAGTCTCAAAAGGCTTTACAGAGCCACAAAGGAAACACAATGACACCCCCTGTCCTTGGAACCTCAATGGGGCAGGTGGCAACTCCCAAGAAAACAACACTGACTGGAAAGGAAGAAACCGTATAAAGGATCACAAAAGAGGGGACCTTGTTGTCCATTTGAAATTGCATGAATGTATTTATTATTTATTTTTCTGTATGTCTCTGCTACTAACGTCTTTGTTTACACACACATTTACACGCAAAGAACTAAAACAGAAATAAGCTCTCAAGATTTTTTGTGTCTTATCCTTTTGACAGCTACCGTATGCACAAATATATATGTTCATGTTAATGCATTTTTTGACAATAAGAATGTCAGTCAATCAAGGAAAAAACCCTTTCAGACAGGCCCTAGAAGACAGGTGCAGAGTGGGCGATATCCAAATTCAAAAGTACATAACCACAGAAATGAGTATAATCTGCCATAATTTCCCCTTGTTATGGATGAATGGCTTTATGGTATGGATTTTTGTTGCACTAGAGAAGTTCCATCAAGGGTATAATATAACATAAATGCAGCCATTTCACTTCCCCAAATTACCGGAGAAGTTGTGTATACATTGGTAGAATCTGCTTTGTTTGCATTCGTTTATGTGCTATAAAGTGTGATTCAGACCTATATTGCTGTGCATTTACAGTAATGGAATCGCTACAGTACTTCAGGGTACACAGAGGCAACAGATACAGATGATGCATAAAATGTAGACTTCATCTATGACCAGGTAACTTACACAACACAACAGTTTTCTAAAGTTCAACATCGCTTTAAAATAAATCTAAAAACCTATCAGAGCTAAGACTGCAGGAAATACTAGGCTGCAGTTTGTCTTGTTCTTCCACAAACAAAAAAAAACATGAAAACACATGCATGAACATGAGGACCTATATGCTACTCCAAACAAAAAGAAAAGAGGTATCCTATATTTTCTTTTTGTCACAGAGCAGCCTCTTGTAAACATGCGCGTACACTGTATACCTAAATGAGGGAAAAAGAATAGGGGGGAAAAAGAGAGAAGGAGAGAAGAAAATAAACTGACTGGAATCTCTTTGTATATATTTTTGTTTATCTGCACAGAAAGATGCTGTTAAGGGGAGCGGCCTGTTGAGGCCTAGCTTTGTAATTGGGTGATTGGTGCCTGACGATCTGATTGAGGGGAGCCTGTTAATCCTGTTAGCTGATTGATTAAAGCATGGGGAGCATCTTGGGTGGATTGCTATCATACTGTGGTTGGTTGATTAGAAATGGAAGGGTGGAGTCTGCAGTGTATATAATGGAAATAGCTCAGTGTTAGGCAGGCTGCACCATCCACTATGTTTTTTTGTTTGATTTCTTGTTGTTGTATTGTCTTCAGTAGTTTTTGTCTCCATTTTTGACTTTTCACTAACTTGTTACTGACTTTTAGTGCCCATTCACACTCCCACTTTGTGACTCAGTCAATTCAGTTCACTTATATGGTCAAATCGGAACGAGAAGTCTAAAGACAGTTTACATGCAGAGCAGAGATCCGATGGTTACCCCGTGAGCATGCATTTGGTTACAGTAGCAAGAAAAAAAAAGACCTCATCTGCCTTGAGGTCCGCATTGGGTTGAGAGAGAGAGGGAGGGAGGGAGCTAGAGAGAAAGAGGGTGAGACGGGTAGAAAAATAACTACGGCATAAAATAATTCCAACAACAATAATGGCAGCTAACAGTCTTTAGCTGTATTCCATGGAATCCCTAGATCCACATCTACAAGCTCACAACACCTGACAACACGACACAATGTGCAACTGTAGATCTTCTATTTTCGTCGAAGAGATTTTGTGTAGAGGGTGAAATAGAGCAAATCAAGTACAGAGCCAACTCAGGTCAAGTGCTTAACCTGCTTAAGGGCTTAAATGGTTGATAACGTACATTGATGGGACATGAATGAATGCAGATGTAGGAGAGAAGAGAGGAGAAACGAGGAGGAGAAGAGAGGAACTCTGGGAGCCGTGGGAAGTCCCCCCCCCCCCCCAGTCTATGCTCCATGCCAGTCCATGGTCTCCCTCATATATGAAGAGACATTTAAATAGCCGCCTCAAAGTTGCTGGTGAAGTGAAACCGAGGCCAAAGCAAACGTAGGGGAACCAGAAGGGCTGTAGTCAGGCCTTCTGGTTGGCATAGTGTGTGGTTAGCACGGAGGCCTCACCGCGTCTCTGTCGTTTCCTCCTCCGTGGTCGCACTGCTGCGGCCCAGATGGGGCCGGTTGGCATGGGAACACTTGGACACAGCGCGGCGGCCCGAGACCTCATCTGATCATCATGCTCTGTGAGCACAAAGACCCCCCCCCCCCCCCTCACCCACCACACACACACACACACACACACACACACACACACACACACACACATACACACACACACACACACACACACACACACACACACACACACACACACACACACACACACACACACACACACACACACACACACACACACACACACACACACACACACACACAGACGTCATCAGACCTCCATCACTTCTGTTCTGCCCCAAAGCCACTGTTTCTTTGGACGTTCCACCATAGAGAGAGACTCCAGCACATATGTGGCCTGGGCTACTGGCACTTTTACTTTATTTGTTTATTTAGACAGGACAGAGCATATTAATGAACGTCACATGAACGTAAATACACCGGATTTAGCAAAGATGCTAATTTTCATCCGCAGTCCTCACACAAAACATAAAAACAGAAAAACAATAACATCAGAAAACAGACAAACGGTGAAATACAATTACATTACATCACATTAGCACTATTATTATTATTACTATTATTATTAGGCACTATTAGCCCCCCCCCCCCCGTTTTATGTGGCTTGGATCCTCGCCTGTTTGATGTCCTCCTTACATTATACTGAGCCTCTCTGGCAAATAACGCTTAATTCATGTTCTGTTGTGCGATAGTTTCGCATGCCGTAAATAGCAGACCTACAAGCTCACAATGCGTTGCGCTGCAACGTCTTGTGGGCTTATAGATCTGCTATTTTCGGTGCAGGACACTGGCAAATGATGGAGTTTAAAATGGGCTTAAAGAGAGGCAAACACAGACGTCACAGATTTCCAAACGGCTTGGACAGATCATGATGTTATTGAAAGCTGCATTACACTCCTGTCTCCTGTCATTCCTTTTGTTTATTTTGCTCCCGTTTAGATGACATAAGAGCTTCCCAGCAGTCAGTGTTGCTTTATTGTCTGCCCTATACCCACTAACCCTGTTGTATTCCGTGTTCTCTATTGTTCATGCCTAGCTGCTCCCCAACTGAAGAGTGATTGACATCGTTTGACATTTCCAAAAAGTCACTACGCGTGCCAAGGCTGAGCCATCATCTGTGTGGGTGTGGGTGTGTGTGTGTGTGTGTGTGTGTGTGTGTGTGTGTGTGTGTGTGTGTGTGTGTGTGTGTGTGTGTGTGTGTGTGTGTGTGTGTGTGAACATCATTTATCACCAGTTAATGCACGGAGGTTTTTTCCAAGATGTTAACGCAAATACGCAAATAACGCAAATAAAGATGTTAAATGTGTGTGTGTGTGTGTGTGTGTGTGTGTGTGTGTGTGTGTGTGTGTGTGTGTGTGTGTGTACATCTCAGTGCAAAATAAAAAGCTGGATCCTACAGGATAATTTACATTCCATTGCTACACGCTAGACAAAAATGATGTGCTGGAAAAAGTATAGAAACATATGTAATCTTGTATTTCTTTTTTGTGGTACACCGGTGGTAGTGATGGATGTTGTGCGGAGCATATGGTTGTTGTTGTTTGATTCCAGCCAGAGCCATGTGTTGCACGTCTCTGCCCGCAGCTTCCTGGGCCTCTGCAGCCTCCATTCTAAATAAAGCAATAATTGCCTAAGCATCTGTTGAAAATATGTTATTTCTGTCAAGCCACACTTGTTGAAAATATCATGCAAGGAGATACTTAACAAGCATGACACACAGAATCTGAGACCAGAAACCCCACTGAAGCAGAGCCTAAGATACAGAGTAATTACATGGACTGTAACATTGAACCCTTCAAGGGCATAACTTAAGATACACATATTATAACATGATGAAATCCACTAGCCTGATTATCATACTGAAGCTGCGTGGAGCTTCAGTCTGACATTGGCTCCAGTGCATGCGATTACAAGGGGGAATTTGAATTTCCCTTAACCAATCACAAGAGATCCACCGATCCGCCTACATCTGATGTCATCGCACAGCTTTATAGAGCATCGCAGTTCCCGCCCACTTCCTGGTTTTTCCTGGTGCCGGAAGGAAAAACTCAATGCATTTTTCCATTGACATTTCCAAAAATATTTATATCTATTAATTTAAGCCTCGAATCAAGCCATCATGACATGACATGAATCATGACCATAAAACGTTTTTTTCTGTGATTTTTATTTATTTTATATTTAATTATATGATATACTATATTTAATAAATACCCTTTGTTTTGCCGTTTTCAAAAAAAAAAAGTCACAGAATCAAACGTTTTATGGTCATGATTCATGTCATGTCATGATGGCTTGATTCGAGGCTTAAATTAATAGATATAAATATTTTTGGAAATGTCAATGGAAAAATGCATTGAGTTTTTCCTTCCGGCACCAGGAAAAACCAGGAAGTGGGCGGGAACTGCGATGCTCTATTTAGCTAGATATTCGCTGATTGGCTTGTCGTTAGACCCACCCCCACTTCCGACTCTCATTGGACAATACATTGTTTTACAGAATAAATCTTAGGTTCACATTACAACACCAGACCAAGAAGAGAGGCAGTTCACTCTGAGAGTGGGCGGGGTCTATGGTCTGGAACCAGGCTAGAAATCCACAGAAGTCCATCCAATTAACGTACTGACATAGTAAAGAACTAAATGCCACAAGGAGGAGGCTGGGGAGGATCACTGACAAGATGCAGACGAGGTGCTGTGACCTACACGGTATTGAGTATTGCGTACGGCATTCTGCTTAAAAAGACCGCCCAGAATTAACCATTAGGATTGACGCCGAAATATGTTAGCTTGTTAGTGAATGAGATTGGATGGTGACTGAGCGTGGGGAAACAGCCTGCCTGCCGTGACTGCCGTGACTGCCTATCGCGATGCTCGGTTTGTGCATGGTTGTCGAGCACTGAAAACATGAGCTCACAACGCGATGCAACGATGTGTGACACTAGCCTGGCATGGCCAGACTAATATCACTGCATCGATATTGGTGTGGATTCTCTGTGTGGAACCTGCATTTCCAAAGGGCTGATTTAAAAAAAATGCCTCTGGTGATAAACCTGCCCCACATTGGGCCCTGATTGGCGCCCCACAACTTAGCGGGCAGCGAAATCCAATCACAACCGAGCGGGGCATCTTCTCTGTGGCAGTTGTGCGAAACGTAAACAGAAAACAAACTTCAAATGTCTGATAGGTTCTGGTGAGGATCTTAGCAGGCGCTTTTGCAGATTTAGATGCGCGCCGTGGGGCAGTTCCCCAAAGCCTTCGCAGAAAAGTTCTGGGTGAAGTGATAAGTGCTGTTGAGTCTCTCGCTACCCCTTCATTCCGTTTTCTGAGGGAATTGTTGATGCAAACAGCTGAGATGAATCCCTCCGCAGCGCTGCATGTGGTTGTTTTGCCCATCGCTCTCAAATGCATGAATCAACAAGCCTATCAGCGGCTGTTTGTTTATCCGTAAATGCACTGAGTATTTGGAAAAACATGAACACACCAAGAGAGTCAAAGAGTTTAGCCACTTTAACCATAGCATCCCTATTCTGGGGAAAACAAGCAAGATACTTAGAGTGGAGCGATAACAGGTACACAGCCATTTGGAATCAGGTCAATTAAGTACAGGGTTTAAGTGTTTAAAAGCTGTTACCGCTGATTAGTGTTTGCTTCCTATTTGTTTACCAAAAAGTGTGACATTTGTGTGTGTGTGTGTGTGTGTGTGTGTGTGTGTGTGTGTGTGTGTGTGTGTGTGTGTGTGTGTGTGTGTGTGTGTGTGCGTGCGTGCGTGCGTGTGTGCGCGCGTGCGTGCGTGCGTGCGTGCGTGCGTGCGTGCGTGCGTGCGTGCGTGCGTGTGTGTTCGTGTGCGTGTGTGTGAGTGCAGTACTATATGTGCATTTGTGCGCATGTTTTTGTGCAAGTAGCTTCAAGATGCATGCAGTACATTTCCCCATAATGTTTCAGGAGGGCGTTACAAAACTCAAATGATTATACTCTGAAATAATAAAAGACAGCTAACATTTGCAATGGGATTAATGCTGAAGCCAGGGCCAAGTGTTCTAAATGTGATTGAAAATGGGTCCTCAAAAAGTTCGATTGTATCTGAATTTTTAAAATGGCTATTTGGCAAGAACTTTTTGCAGTTTTTCTTTTTGTTACTCTGTAATAAACTAGCATTAAAGCCAAGGAAATGGTGTGCTGCCTTATGTATCCATAAATCTGAGTTTGACTCCTACTGTATTATCTTGGTGCATGTCTCCCATTTGCACTATTTCCTACCAGTCTTTATAATACCCACTGTATCTTTATGTCCTGGCAAAGAGAAGTTAAAGCTAGAGTATAATACGTTCTGCAGTTTATGATTACCTGAGAAGGTCCAGTGGATTTATGTTGGTTAACACTTGTGTTTAAGGATGTATGCTGACATCTATATCAGATATTGTGGCCAGAACAGGCTATAATGTTGTATCATAGAACACCCTTCACCATATAGTGTCCCTATTCTGGGCATGTCATGATAGGCAAACATTCGTCAAAAATGGGCGAACATTCGGCAAACATAGCAGATCTACAAGCTCACAGTGTGTGGGGAGCTTGTAGATTGAAAATGTTTGTTATCTGACGTACAGCAAGTATAAAGGGTCTAATCACTTGATTACCAGCATCCCTATTCTGGGGGGAACGTTTGCCAAAAATAGCCGATCTACAAGCTCACAATGCATTGTGAGCTTGAAGATCGGCTATTTTTGGCTAAGAGATTTGAAAAAAGAGCATGCTAAGCAATTGCAACTCAGGTCTGTTTTCCGCTACGCGGCCCTCACATCTAGAGTTCGGGCCGCTATACACGGCCCTCACACGTACGTCACACCGCCGATCTGAGTGATATGACCATATATGGAGATCTCTGTATCTGTCAGCCCATGTCCCTGTTATGCCCAAATATGGAGATCTCTGTATCTGTCAGCCCATGTCCCTGTTATGCCCATATATGGAGATCTCTGTATCTTTCAGTCCATGTCCCTTTTATTCCCATATATGGAGATCTCAGTCCTTGTCCCTCTCAGTCCTTGTCCCTTTTATGCCCATATATGTAGATCCCTCATGTCATCAGTTGTAATGCCCATATATGGGTATGCCCCTTTTGTGCCCATATATGGAGCTGACTGATTTGTTTGCGCCCATGATGCCATGATGACACATTGAGGTGAGACAACACACTCCATATTTCGGCGTAGTTGCATTGGAAACTCCTTATATGGTTATGGCTGAGTCATGGTGACATGAGCGTGACAACGTGGTCCGCCTGCCCGCCCGAACTTGTAGATCTGATACTTTTGCTACTTTTGAATTTGAATCCCGAAAAGTAACAGTTTTGGACATATGAGGTTTCCACCCAACAGAGACGTTATAACTTATATGTTATTACTGTATATTTGCTTCTATTTTTAACTGCCTCGTTCCACTGCTATTTTTAACCACTCATACTATATACTTGCTATTATATCTGCTGGTCCTTTTATGTGCCTCATCAACTCTGCTATTTTTAACCACGTTACTTTATGGTATGTATATTTTTACACTGCACATTTTTACATATCTGACCTGTTTTCCTGTTTCTTTCATTCTTTATTCTTTGCCCCGTTCTCGAAACTGCAAAGGATGTTGGGAGCTTGTACGACGACGAAGAATTGCACCTGTACACCAGCGTTTTTTGTCTCTGTAAAATGCCTGTATTCAAAATGTGGCTTGAGTAAAAGTACCAAAGTATCAAAATATACTTACAGTATCAAGGCAAAAGTAGTAAATGATTGGCTTAGTAATGCGACAAAAACAAACAGACATCCATGAATTCAAGGCTTCATGGGGTGTGCAATTTATAGATAATATGTCATTTTTTGGGTGAACCACTCCTTTAAGTCTGTGTTTTATTTAACCAATGAGAGCTTGTGTCTAAATAATACATACATTGGGATCCATTGGAACGAGTAGTAACAGTTTTGGACATACAAGGTTTTAGGTTTCCACCCGGCAGCGATGATTTGCACGGTGTTGCATGCTTCACCTTCCAAGCCCTCTGTTCCTCTGGAGCGACTCAACATTGTCAATTATTGTGAAATGTGTTTTAAAGCATTGTGCAGGTGCAGCAAAACAAGTCAGTATATCACATCACCTCATGGTGATTGTTCCCTATAAGTGTACTAGTGATTCTCAGACATTTTCATATCAAGGACCCCCAAATGTATATATGTGTGCGCAGACCCCATCTGGAAAGATTTAGTGCCAGGGACCACCCCATAACATTTTCCGTAGATTTTCACCACGTTGCATACATTTTCTGTCGTCTTACAGAGTGGATCTACAAGCTCTCAACGCGTTGCGATGCATCAAGAGCTTGTAGATCGACTATTTTCAAAGGGTGTCTAGGGTTGTCGTGGTTAAACTGATTTTGATGCTATACATTTACCAAATTTAGCCGGGGACCGACACCCCTGGAACCCCTTAGACCCCACATTGAGAACCAGTGCAGTAGATGGCGATAATCCAGTGTTTATGGATGCCAACCGCCATTAAAGTCCAAAGAAGAAGAAGAAGAAGAAGGAAGTAATAGACCCCTTAACAGACAACGTCACACTGGTTGCAAGTGTCATACTGGTTGCAAATTAAACCCATTCTATCAGGTCTCGCTAGGGCGCGCAGCACTAGCCAACACAAAAGAGGGGGTTGGGGTGTGCTGAAACCAGCGCACCCCGAAACAACAGGTTGAGAATTGATTGCATGAAACAATCACCTGTGCATCCAGTCTCAATGTTGGTAAACAAATAATTGGTCTATACAGGTAGGCCTACTCCAGTTTAATGTATAAGTTTTTACATTAAGTTGGCCTGATACATTTTGAGTTTAAAACTAGCCATATAAATCAACAATTCAAATAGTTTACTACTATTTTGCAGTGTTGTATCGGTGGTTCACTTTAATAAATGTCTTAATGAACTAGTTAGGTGTAATACTGCTAAAATGAGGTCACAATGAACATGAAAATGAGAACACAATGAGGTAAACAGCTCCATTCTCTGACATGGACTCATTTTACATTTTTAAGAGCAAGTACAGACAACACTTAGCAGCAGATGTCACAGTGTATTAAATGTCATATGTAATGTTCATGAAGTGATAATGCCTCATTGACCAAAAGGTCACCTCTAATCACTGTCTAAAAACATCTATAGGCTATGACATGTAGGAATTTTCATTGCTTGGCCCGCTCTGAGAAAACATTGGCACTGTACATTAAGCATCAACAATCAACAACTTCAAGATATGTAGAATGTGGCATATCGCATATCAATTCAAGATGTTCAAGCAACTGCAATTTCAAAGAATATTCTAACTGAGAACATATGATTACTGTTCTCTACATATTGGTAATTTAATTGGTATGCAACTGTAACAGTGCTGAGTCATCAGCAGCGGGCTTCGCACCTCTCTCGATAGCCTCTCACTCTGGGCCACCTCTTGCAGGACTCAAGCCCCTGTTGGTGTACCTCTACCTGGCTTGAGGTACAACATATCCATGGTTTGCAAAAATGTACAAAAGCAACATTTCTTTCTCTGGCTATTTTGGATTTCATCTTCCAGTAGTCAAAGTAAATACAGCTACAGCTGGTACCTGCTTTCCAAATAACAAAGCTTTTCACAGAGCAGGATTGAAATGGAGACACCATTCCATTATGCTTCCAAAACCAAGTTCTTATTTGCTCCACCTGAAGTATTATTGAGTCAATGAAGACAAGTAGTTATAGACTGTACTGAACTTTACTGAGGTAGTTATGTGGACAGTGTACAAGCAGGTTGCAACACACATATATGTCCGGGCGCATTAAATGGTTCCTACTGCATATCACTACACCACCTACAAGAATAAATATGCATAATTCAAAAGCACCTAAGCATGGATCACTACTTTGAATAGTGAACATCGCCAATCTATGCTCACATGCATAGCATAGCAACACATTGTGAAGCTTGTAGATCACCTGTTTTAGCTATTTCAGGAAATTGCAGAACATTTTTAAACATTTGAAGGTGTTTGATCTTTTTGGAAAATTCTTGAAATGTTTTTTTGGAAAATGTTTGCTTATAATGACATGCAGGGATGCCAGGTAAGTGGCTATACGCAACATCAGGCAGCCTACACTATGATGAATAACCATGTGCCTACTACTGCTGGTCTTACTTCATCAAACCATTAAATGAGCTGGTGCTGTGGTCTGGTCAGGTGACCTTGGTGGGAGCGCCACACCGACATCAACAACAAACACTACTTACATGCTTTGTTCTCCATATTGTGCTAATGAGGATGGATGCTTAGTTCATATTGACCCCACTGCAGTGCTGAAATGTTGGCTGCTGCCAGGTCCAGTTAGCCAGAAGATACATCTATGACAGCTGTGCTTTCACAAAGCATTTGATTCTCTGGCAACATATTGTGCTGATATGTTAGCCACAAATGTTATTTGACCATTTTAGGCGTATAGAGGAGAATAGCAAAACACTACCCCCCCCCCCCCCAAAACCTACAAAATGTCTCTGTGAAAGGATTTTTCTTTCTTTCTTTTTAACTTTATTGGAAAACAAGTGTTATTTTTGTACATTCATAATGACAGACGTTATATGTCCCAGACACATTTTTTGCATTTACTGCAGACTCAGGCATTTAAGTGTGATGACTTTTTTTTGTTGATGGGACATTGCTACAGTATAGGCCTACAGAGAGTAGCAATTTTGGATCATTTGACATCACAAATGGGGTATCTGAGCCATATGTTGGTTTAAAAGAAAAGCTGACTGCACAGTGACACGGATCCACTTTACAAAAAACAATTTGGGATCCCATTTGGGATGGTTTAAGCCTGCAAACTAAATGGACCTAATTCTAAATGAGGCTATATAGGCCTAGTATAGCCTAATGGAAATGTGAAGAAATGTGTATAGGAACACGGGCCATATAGGGTGTCAGATGTGGTGCAAGAGGCTTTTAACTAAGGGTTAGACTGTCCCTATAAGCTCTTGTGCAAATTCTAATTGAATTCACAGACATCGGATCAAACCTCTTGGAGGTTTATGTATGGAATCGGATTATGGCAAAGCAACCCCCTTCCTCTTTTTTTTTTTTTTTTTTTTTACCCCCCTCCTCCCACCTACCCACACGCACAGACCCTCACACCCTCCTCTTTTTTTTTACCGTTTGAATGGGGGCGCTGGACCCCCGTCTGCCCGTCAACGCTGCTCGCCTCTTTGTTCAAACTGATTATTTGGGGTCTGTCTCCCCCATGAGCGTGTCTACTGGCGAATGGGGAGAGAGAGAGAGCAGGGATAGAGAGAGCATCACCTTGCACGGCCGTGCATCCATTCCCAATCAGTGCAGATAGGAATCTGACTGGGATTGAATATGAAGTGAACGCTGCTGCATATTTAATAGGGAGAGAATATATACGCGAGCGAGCTGGTGGTGAAAAAAGTCTCGGAAGAACGTGGACGTGGTTCTCAGCTCTTTTCTTTTCACCCCCCCCCCCTTTCCTTCTCTTCTGTCTGCAAAGTGCTGTTTCACCACCGTTTGGTTTCGTCGAGAGAGAGAGAGAGAGAGAGAGAGAGAGAGAGAGAGAGAGAGAGAGAGAGAGAGAGACACACACACACACGCAGAGAGAGGATAGAGGAGAAGAGAGAGAGAGAGAGAGAGAGAGAGAGAGAGAGAGAGCACCTGCACCGTTCCATTCACATTCCACAGAATCACACCAGCAAGACGCATCTCATTAGGTAAGAGCAGCAATTCGACAAAATTGTACAATCTATCATTGACTATAACACAGTCAATTTAACATGTTTTACCAGGATCTCTGAATAATGAACAATTTGGCGAGTCACGCCGGATATACAGAATTACTATCGAATCTGTTAAGAAGACGTTTCACAATGTAAATGTTCTGGCTCTGTGTTAAGTGCATGTTAAGTGTTTTAAGTTGTTATAGGCCAGTGGTTTTCAACCCTTTTCATATCAAGGTCCATTATTTATTCGGCATTAAGAGCCACGGAGTACGGACCACCGTTTGATGAGATTTAGACTCTCAGACCCCAAGTCTTTAGAATATTTCTTATCGTTTGATGCGATGTTGTCCACAATTCCATGCTGTATTGATGTCGGTACCAATAGGAGAGATAACAGGCAAACGTTGATCAAAAAATAGCAATTATTTAATTAAGTAATGCAGATGTTTAACAATAATGTAACTCTTGAGCGTAAAATGAAACCAAATGGACCCGCAAGGCAAG
This sequence comes from Gymnoscopelus braueri, assembly GCF_963280865.1. Lineage (NCBI taxonomy): Eukaryota > Metazoa > Chordata > Actinopteri > Myctophiformes > Myctophidae > Gymnoscopelus > Gymnoscopelus braueri. Next base: position 11,303,806 of record NC_137611.1, read on the forward strand.
GGTCCATTTGGTTTCATTTTACACTCAAGAGTTATAGATCTATAAGGGTCCATTTGGTTACCAACTCCATCATTTAGCTGGGGACCACCTGGAACCCCCTCAAGGACCACTAGGTGGTCCCCGGACCACTGGTTGAGAACCACTGCAACACATGGACGGTTATTTCATAATCTATCTATAATTTACTAAAATATGTTGCAATGCAGTTGCATAAATTATGTTTTCTTTTTGAGAGAGAGGTCATATTAATTAGGATCAAATCCGCCTGGAGTCCTGGACCGATCATATCAGTGCATGTCACTAGTAGCCTACGCGCGTCCGGCATCCAGCACGCAAATCGCTCGCATTTATGTGATATTTCTCAATTATGCATGTAGACGCTGTGAGTATTTTTAGGTATTTACGACGACTCAGTGTGTTACATGGACATGAATAAAACATGGACTAACTCGAGGTGACCTGTTCAGTGCATCTTCTCCCAGGCTTCTTCAGCCATGCTCTCTTTGTATAAGTGCAACTTTGTGCTCTGCTGCTGATAAGGGGATGATAAATGACTGGTCCTTGGGTTTGTTTCCCCCCCTACCACCCTATACCTCTTTCCCTCAAAATCATCCTCTCTCTCTCTCTCTCTCTACCCCCCTCTCTCTCTCTCTGTGTCTCTCTCTCCTCTCCTCTCCTCTCCTCTCCCCTCTCTGTCTCTGTCTCTGTCTCTGTCTGTCTGTCTGTCTGTCTGTCTGTCTGTCTGTCTGTCTGTCTGTCTGTCTGTCTGTCTGTCTGTCTGTCTGTGTATGTATGTATGTCTCTCTCTCTCTCTCTCTCTCTCTCTCTCTCTCTCTCTCTCTCTCTCTCTCTCTCTCTCTCTCTCTCTCTCTCTCTCTCTCCCTCTCCCTCTCCCTCTCTCTCTCTCTGTGTCTCTCTCTATTTTATCTCTGTCCCCCCTCCTCTGTCTGTCTGTCACACACACACACACACACACACACACACACACACACACACACACACACACACACACACACACACACACACACACACACACACACACACACACACACGTCTCTGAGATTGTCAATAATCAGACTGTGAAAAGAAAAGATGGGGCAAACATTACCTTTGCCTGACTGACAGGTGAAGGGGGGGGGGGGGGGCAGCAGCTGTCCAGACTCCTATTATGTAAATGAGTCTCCATTGGTGGGCAAACAACATGTGTTGGTGGCTTTCTGATGTCTGCCTCTTCCAGAGCCCTGGCCGATGGGCATAACATCAACATGGACAGTGGTTTACCTATGCCTGCAGGGCCAAATATATCGAAAGCCATATCTATAACCAGTAAGCGACTTAATGTAGCTCATGTAGGTTCATCGAATAATCGTTTTTTTTTAAATCTCACCACTTAAGCCCTGCATTATAGGCTACTCTGTTGTACAAAAATAGTGAAAATAGCCGATCTACAAGCTCACAACGTGTCCCGATTTGAGCTTGTAGATCTTCAATGTTGAATTCAATTAAAAAAGTTTGAAATAATGGTGGTATTGATTGTAAGTCGCATCGCCCGGTTCAATGTGTGTATGTGAACACCTTATTTTAAACATTAAGAACACAGTTTGACTTTTGTCATCCTAAATTAACTCTGGTTTTGTTCTGTAACTCTGAAATGTTTCACCAGACATCAGTAAGTAATAGTATATAGCAGTGACATAGTGATATGACACACAAAACCGAAATGGTGCTAAATAGCACTAAAAGTGGTTCGCTGGCTCTTAATAATTTTTGGCACTACAGTACATATAGCACCCATTAACCCATTAAGACCTGAAGCCGATTCTGAAAATTATTCTAAATCCTAACAGTTTTCTGAAAAACTTAAGTTGCCATATCAGTGGTGCTCAAACCTTTTCATGTCAAGAACCCTATGTATATGTATTTGGCCGCGGACCCCCATCTCAAAATATGTTGTTCCAGGGACCCCCAGAAGCAAAGATTTGAGTTAAAAATGTTGTTTAAAAATATATGTATTCAAAGATTTGCACAAATGTTCAAGATTTTTCAAAAATAGCAGATATACAAGCTCATGGCACGGCACTCGGTGCCGCGCCATGAGCTTGTATATCTGCTATTTTTGAATAGCCAAAGTAATCTAAAATGACACGGATGCGTTCCCGGTCTTAAGGGGTTAAAGATGCTATATCGTTGCTGTCGGGTGGAAAACTCACATGTCCAAAGCTGTTACTTTTCAGGATTCAAATTCCAAAAATAGCAACAATAGAAGATGTACAAGCTCACACAACGCGTTGTACATCTTCTGTTTTCGCTGCTTTTTGTGTGACACTGTAGCATGATGATTAATTTACGCAAAAAAACATGACAAGTTAAAATATGGAGATATGAGGTTTCTTCCCGACAGCCATGACATAGCACCCGTGTCAAAGGGTGCTACTGCATAGAAGAACCTTTAGAGGTGTCTAAAGTAAGCTAATGAAACAGTAGAGAGCCTCTAAAAGAACCTCTTGGTTCTCCAGTGGGCCCCCAGCAAAATGGGGGCCTCGAGGCAGAATGAGGAACAGTTTAACCCCCCTATTATATACTTTGGCTGTTAGAAAATAGCAGATCTACAAGCTCACAACGCGTTGTGACACGACACATTGTGAGCCTGTTAGATCTGCTATTTTCAAAAAACATTTAGAAAAATCTTCAAGCTGTTTTGACAATTTTGAATAATTGTGATTTTTTTTGTACACAAAATGTTCTCTTATGGCGGCCATTTTCAGACATACCTGATCAATTAGAGGGTCCTTGACATGAAAATGTTTGAAAACCACTGCTCTAAAGAACCATACAAGGGCTGAACAGGTTCCTTGCAAGGCAGCGGTGCTCTATAGCACCTCGCCCCCAAAGAACCGCTGAAGACCCACCATTCTTTTTTGTGTAGAACGCTAACAAAATGTAAGCTGTTCAGGGGGTTAAACAGTGCTCGGCTTTGGCCATGCAATGGTGCCTGCCTTGCCTTGCCTGCTTGGTAAACAAACATACCGACATGTACAAATCACAGTGAAAGGAGCAGACCCAGTTTGGGACCACCTTGACAAATGAGCTGTATTGTTTGAGAATATGAGAAGCCCCCCGGTAGTTCAATAAAGCCTGGGGCTCGCTCTATTCACTCTTCTAGTGCCGAGGAGTCCAAGAGGTTTTATTCCTTTTCTTTTCCTTTCTTTGGCCTTGTTATATGAGCGAGCATACCACCAGCTGAGTATTTGTGCCATAAAGTGGGAATTAGCCTGGCGAGGTTAACTAGGATACTTCACACCGTTATAGACACAGTTCCAGCAGCGGAAATCTAAAAGTGTGTGAGAGAGAGAGAGAGAGAGAGAGAGAGAGAGAGCAAAGCCCAAGTTGTACTTCATCGTATAACGGTGTTGCGCGCTGAAAATCGCTGGTATTGGACTGGCTGGGAAATCAACCGAAAATAAATCGAAACCGATAGTTAGAACCAATAACCGACCTAATCTTGCTCGTGTAGGTTAAACGATTACCGAGAAGCAGCTTTTCTTTTATGATTTAAAAAAAGAAATCCTTATATATCAACAAATCAATACAAAAAAATCAAATACATATATTTTTTATAATCAACTAAATCGATTAGTCTTATTAACAACTTAAAGGGTAAGACCACTTTGGTAGAGGTTTGGGTTGTGTAGTTACCTTGCCATGATGTAACTCCAAAGGTGGGCAAGAAATCAAAAATAATTGCTCCATTGATTAGAAATTGATATTCAAAATATGCTCCTCATTGACTTACATTGTACGGTAAAACAGCTCTCAAAGTCACTCTTTTAGCACATAAACGAACGCAAACAAAGTTGATTCAGACAATCTAGAACATCACCAAACCCAGTACTGTTTTTTTTTTAAATAAAAATGTCAACTTCCTGTTGATTTTGCCATTTTTAATAAGTAGAAAACCTGGACTGGATCTGCGGATCCGGATCCAGATCTTCAAATAGTAAAATCAACAGGAAGTTGACATTTTTTGCTAAAAGAGTGACTTAGAGAGCTGTTTTACCGTACAATGTAAGTCAATGAGGAGCATATTTTGAATTATCAATTTCTAATCAATGGAGCAATTATTTTTTATTTCTTGCCCACATTTGGAGTTACATCATGGCAAGGTAACTACACAACCCAAACCTCTACCAAAGTGGTCTTACCCTTTAAGCTTTTATGATACTTCTTTGTACAATGGTGGCATACAAAAATAGTGAAAATAGCACGGTGTGAGCTTGTTGATCGGCTATTTTCACTCGTTAAATAATCGTTCATTAATCATAATCGAGGCAAAAGTTTGAAATAATTGTGATATTGATTTGATGGCATATCGCCCAGCCCTGTACTTCCTGTAGTGGGAATGTAAAATGTGTGAGAGAGAGAGAGTAACGCCGTAGTTATACTTCATCACATGACGGTGTCGCACGCTGAAAATAGCTGATCCATAAGGTCACAACGCGTCTCGGATGCGACGCGTTGCGAGCTTATAGATCTGGCTTTGCACAGATAAATCTGTGGTATCACAGGAGCAGAGTCACACGGCCAAGTTTAATGCAATATCATTGCGATAAATGGTTTATCTAGACGAAAGTGTCTGGCTGAATTATGGATCTGCTATTTTCGGCAGGCCAGGAGGGTGAGGAGACGTGTGTGTGTGTGTGTGTGTGCGTGTACGCGTGTGTGTGTGTGCGTGCGTGTGTGTGAGTGTGTGTGTGCGTGCGTGTGTGCGTGCGTGTGTGTGTGTGTGACAAAGAGAGAGAGATAGAGAGCACGGGAGAAGCGGAGGGGCTCAGCAACCCAAGTTTGCTGCATGCATTTTTCATTGTGTCTGAATGATTGTGCGGCGCGTGTGATCGTGTGGGCGAGAGCGTGCACGCCTGTGCATGTGCATGTGTGAGCGTATGTTCACCTCGGTCTTCTCTTTCTTGACGGTCCTTGGCAGTCTGCCAGCAGCATAGAGGACCACCCTGAGACTGCCGGTGGGATCAGAGAGGTAGATTGGTGCTGTGGAGAAAAGAGAGAGTGTGTTTGTGTGTGTGTGTGTGGGGTGTGTGTGTGTGTGTGTGTGTGTGTGTGTGTGTGTGTGTGTGTGTGTGTGTGTGTGTGTGTGTGTGTGTGTGTGTGTGTGTGTGTGTGTGTGTGTGTGTGTTGAGGGTGGGGGTGGGGGGTTGCTTTTCTGTGTCTGGGAGGGGGGAGGTTCAATAGGGTGCTGGTAAACACACACGCCAGCCGCTCCAGCATCCGAGGCTGCAGAGCGATAAGGAAAACTCTAATTACTGCACGGCCTGCGCCCTCAGCTCTCAGCGCCTCTGACTCCGTAGGGCCCCCTTTGCACCAGTCCCACAGATGGGGATCTGAGGCGAGTCTTAATGCAAACCTGGAGACTGATTTTCTCAGTCATTCAAAGTCATGTCAAGCCAGGTGTCAGGTTTCTTGAGGAGAGATGAGCTTACACAGTATATAGTATACCAAACAGGATAGGATATTCCATTGTTCTTCGGATGCTGCTCTGATGAGCACAGGCAATGATAATTCAGTCAGATTACATCCCATTTTTCTAAGCACTTTGGGGAGGTTGTTATGATAACGCAGACGTAATGCGCACAGGTCCCCTTTTATCACTGTGTTTTATGGACTGAACTCAAGCTGCTAATGTGCAGTGAAATGTACAGTCGGGGTAATTCTTACTGAGGTTTTCATAATGTCCCCTTTCTGGTGTGAAAAGTGCCGGCTGTAATATTGCACTCTGATGATGAAGGGCTGCATTCTCCTCATACAGTGCTAATGGCCTCGGGCTCAGAGAACAAGTGCTATATAAATGCAAATGTCTCACTTCCGGTGGCTTAAAGTAACTTAGATACATCCTTAATAAGCGTCACATGGTGCTGAGACACCTACGGCCTCTCTCCCTGCCGGAGGGTGCAGTTGTTGGCTTCGTGTTCTTTCAAATTGCTTTGATTACACTTCGGTTGTGCTGAGCTAAATATTGTTGAAGTGCAGGGAACACGGTGAACCTTTTAAAAAACGTATTTTCTCTCACGTCACGCCTGTCCTGTATCTCAAACTAAGACAGTGTGAACTAGACTGTAAAAGGAAGGGTGGGTACTAGGGGGGTAATGTTCTCTCTGAACTTTGTGATCCATTTACCAGAAGGAGGGAAAATAGCTGAGCTCAAACAACGGCTTATCAGTGGGCTGTCATCTGTGGAGCTAAAACTGGCCACGCTTTCAGCACTGGACAGTTCCCAGATGTCCTGATATGAAATCAGATGCTCCACACCAAATCTCTTCAGTTCAAGTGCTTAAAGGGGAAATCCACCCATTTTCAATATTTAACTATGTCATTAATATAGCATAAAGGAGTTGTGTGGAAATAAGAAAAAATTAAAAAAAAAATTAACATTGCAAAAAAATTTAACATTGCAAAAAAATTAACATTGCAAATTACACTGTGATGACTCATCATGGTGTAATTTGCAATGTTAATTTTTTTGCAATGTTAAATTTTTTTGCAATGTTAATTTTTTTTTTAATTTTTTCTTATTTCCACACAACTCCTTTATGCTATATTAATGACATAGTTAAATATTGAAAATGGGTGGATTTCCCCTTTAACCCATTAAGACCGGGTACACATCTGTGCAACCACTTTAACCATTATTTTGTACTTTGGCCATTTAAAAATAGCAGATATACAAGGCCATAGCGTGGAGCTTGTAGATCTGCTATTTTTGAATAATTGTAAAAATGTGTCAATGTCTTTGAATATATATTTTTTAAAGCGAACATTTTTAAGTAAAATCTTTGCTTCTGGAGGGTCCCTGGAACAACATATTTTGAGATGGGGGTCCGAGGCCAAATACGTATAATTTAGGGGGTCCTTGACATGAAAAAGTTTGAGAACCACTGATTATAGCAAAGTATATATATTAAAAAAATAAAAGGATTTAGAAGACATTTGTCATTTGTAGAACTCCCGGAAGCAAAGATTTGAGTTAAAAAGGTTTGTTTTAAAATATATTCAAAGATTTGCACAAATGTCGCACTATGAGCTTGTATCTGCTATTTTTGAATAGTCCAAAGTATAAACTAATGGTTAAAGTGGTTACACAGATGCGTTCCCGGTCTTAATGGGTTAATAGAATGAAGGCACTTGCTTAAAAGACTATACTGCACATAATCATATGTCACTCAGACATAAACAGATAATTTCTCCGTCAATGCATTTATGTATGAATTTAGCGTATGATTGCATTTTCTCCATAGTCATTAAAACATTACTGAACTTAACTGAACTACTGAGTCAATGTTTGCTAAACCTCAGTGCGTGCTTAATAAGCCGTGGACGGTTGAATTTTGCTTTTAAATCAATCTCTTCTCCAGGCACCGCACAATTTTCGGCTAGACATCTCAAATCAATTCACATATTAGAGGTATTAAAAACGTTTGCAACTTTGATGAAGACTAAAGGCGCTGCGAATGTGTTTGGATTACTTATCTCAAGCAAGATGAATTTTCACACCACACGTGAAGTGAGTGAATGGAATCCAGTGGCTTCCTAAAAGAAAACTTTTAAAGCTTTAAAGCAGGAAAGTATTGGTTCTCAACTTGGACCTGGACCCCCTGGGGTCCCTGCAGAGTACACTCTGTAGCTCAGAGAGTGTACAAATGGACCCAAACAGACCCTATACCTAATACTATACCTAATATCAGATATAAACAGACAAATTGTCCATTAAGTTAAGTTCGGTAATGTTTTAATACATTACCAAACTTAACAGAATTACTGGGTCAATGTTTGTTAAATCTCAGTGCGTGCTTAATAAGCCCGCGTAAGTGTAAATCAGGGTCACAGAGATAAACATGGTACCCCATACCATTCGTGGGGGTCCATGGCCTAACGCTCACAAAAGGTTCCAAAGGTTGAGAATCACCGCAGTAAAGTATACGGTGAGTTGGAATCAATGGTGTAAACATGCCAGACCACCGGTAAGACCCTTCAAAATGAAAGCCTTACATCCATTCAACACTGCTGCTTTGAACAGAGCCTTGGAAGAGAGGTTGAACATCTAATTCTCTCTTTCTCTCTTTCTCTCTCTCTCTCTCCCTATCGCCCGTCCAAACCTCTCTAAGCAGCATATTGAAACCCCTTGTTGAGAAACCCTCCAGTGGCCAAAACCCCCAGCGGGGGTTGGACAAACCGATCCATCAATCAAGTTCACTGTGCACCCTGGGAGGGACTAAACCCGCTCGCCAGGCCAATCATTGCGAGCGTAGATGAGACCACAGCTAAACAGCTCACCCACACAAAGAGAAAGGTCTCCCTCTTTGTCTTTGACCAGAATGGAGCCTCTTCTGTCCGTTATTGACTGGAGGAAGACAGATGCAGGGCCAGCACGGTCGGTTAAGAGCAGATCCCCTCTACTACTAGAGAACGTCTCATTTGTTTTTAAGAGTGATTCTAGCTTGAAGGCTACGCCAACAACATTATACACTCCGCAGAGCTTTAGCTTCAGCATCATATAGATTTGTACGATCGCTCACAATCAAAGGGTAGCTTGTGAAACGTATCGTGATCACAATTCACATTGGAACATGCCGTTTCACAAAGGTCATATAGTTTTGTTTGATGTAGCTCTGAGAGAGCAACTGTTACGTTAGGATTTTCTTCTTGCCGAACACGGTGATCGCTCAGAGGGAGTTGTTTTTCGTCCCTGGGCGCCGGTGGCGGGTGATGAAACATTATCGGAAGGGCATAGTAGTTCGTTCTTATTTTTTATTTCCACACCTAGTTGATATTCCGACGACAGAGCGGGCCGTTCAACACGGGAGTGTCTCTGTGATGAACTCTCAGCAGCCTTTCTTTGTCTGCAGCTAATTATTCCATTTTATTTGTCACCGTCCCCGTTTCGGACCACCTTTTCCAGATGGGTGGAAACGTCCTTTATCCTCTCTGTGACAGTGACAGCACAGCATGTCCATGGAATGGCAGATTTAACCCCTTGAACTACATAGCGTCCCCATTCCGCACATGTCAAAATAGGCAAACATTCGGCAAAAAAGACCGTCTACAAGCTCACAAGCTTGTAGACAAGCTATTTTCGGCAAAGGGATTTGGTGTAGAGCAGGGGTCTTCAACAGGGGGTCCGGGACCCCTAGGGGGTCCTCAGAGTTACTACAGGGGGTCCGCCAAATCTTTGTGTGTTATGATTTTATTTTTTTACCTTGAACCACTTGAACTCTATAGCATCCCTTTTCTGAAGAGAACTTTAGCCAAAAATAGCAGATCTACAAGCTCACAACGCCTCGCGCTGCGAGGCGTTGTGAGCTTGTAGATCTGCTATTTTTGGCAAAGAGGTTTGGTGTAGAGGTAAAAAAGAGCAAACCAAGTCAACAAAAAAAGTTTAATCTGAAACACAATTTTATACAATATAGAGGGGGTCCCTGCTTCATCTCTCTCTCAGCTAGGGGGTCCTTGGCCTGAAAACGTTGAAGACCCCTGGTGTAGAGGGAAAAAAAGGAGTGGGCCAAGGAGACCCTTGCCTTGGGGGACCACGGCGGTGGACAAAACCGGGTTTAAGTGGTTAACCACTTTCCCCTAGATGACTGTGACGTACTCACGCACCTGATCCCAATGTCTATTGGCTCTGTTACCGAACAGATGACCTCTGCTGACCCTCACCTTTGACCTCGCCGGGGTGTGTCGGACACAGCTGGGAGGAGTGATCCATTCAGGCTGAATGACCGCTGGCTCGTTTGAACTCTGACCCCCCCCGGTATAGATATTTCTATCACCACCTCCCTGACCCTGGCATATACAGTATGTTCCTTTTTTTAAAACCTCAAGCACGTGCGCGTGCACGCACGCCGCGCACACACGTCCGGGGGGGGGGGGGGATGACAGAATGCGAACACGTCTTTTGCTGCACTTGTTCTTCACCGCAAAATCCTCAGCGCAGATTTAACCCGGACCCCCCCCACGGGTCCAATCTTTACACGCTCAGTTAATATAAACCCTCAGGATTTTACCGTGCGCTCTTAACCCGTTCAATCCGGGAACGCATCTCTGTCATTTTTAGATTTCTTAGGGCTATTTAAAAATGGCAGATATACAAGCTCGAGTGCCGCGCTATATGAGCTTGTAGATCTGCTATTTTTGAAAAATCGTTAATATTTGTGCAAATATTTGAATATATATCTATTTTTTAAAGGGAACATTTGTAGCTCAAATCTTTGCTTCATGGGGGTCCCTGGAACAAAATATTTTGACATGGGGGTCCGCGGCCAAATACATATCATTTTGGGGGGTCCTTGACATGAAAAGGTTTGAGCAGCACCACTGATTACAACAACATACGTTTTTCAGAAAACTGGATTTAGAAGACATTTGTAGAATCCCCAGAAGCAAAGATTTGAGTTATTTTTTTTTTGGCTTTAAATATATATATATTCAAAGATGTACACAACTTTTCACAATTTTCCCAAAAATGGCAGATCTACAAGCTCATAGCGCGGCACTCGGTGCCGCGCTATGAGCTTGTAGATCTATTTTTTGGAATAGCCAAAGAAATCTTAGAATGACAGAGATGCGTTTCTCGGATTGAGTGGGTTAATAAAGGTGATAAATGAACGTGAGGCAGACGCAGGGCGTGAAGTTGTCTTATCCCGCTCAGGTACACACGCGGGAGGAAGTAATCGATACGTAATCATATATGACATGTGTGCTGGAGAGATTGAGCGTCACATTAGCTCAAGTGTTCAGAGCCCAGGTGGAATATTGAACAACGAATTAAAAAAATGAACAAGGAGAGCTGCGTCTGCATTTTTTTTTTCTAGGCTCATTTATACTTTGTCGTTTGCCGGTGTGTCGCTCGCGTGGGGGAACGGCCGATTATCTGCAGTACAAGCTGTCATACAACGCATCATACGTTTCTGCATGAAACCGGGCTGCGATGATTATGAAGCTGTTTGTGAATACCTTCCTAGCAGTGACCAGTGGTGGAAAACGTACTCAAATGTTTTACTGAAGTAAAAGTATCAATACTGCAATGTAGAAGTGCTCTGTTACAAGTAAAAGTTACAAGTAAAAGTACAAAAGTATTGGTATCAAAATGTACTTAAAAGTACCAAAAGTAAAAGTACTAAAATGTTTGAAAATAGCAGATCTACAAGCTCACAAATATATGGAAATACAGTACTCCAGTAAAGTAAAAGTACCTCAAAATTGTACTTAAGTACAGTACTTGAGTAAATGTACTTAGTTACTTTACACCACTGATACCTAGCAGTGACTCAGATCATTATGCCTCTTTTAGTCTCTCTCTCTCACTCTCTGTCTGTCTCTCTCTCTCTCTCTCTCTCTCTCTCTCTCTGTCTCTCACCAGACTCATTAGAGTTTAGAGTTTAGATGATTCTTTGTGTACCAGTCAAGTAAAAATCCATCCTATACACTCGCTGTCTTCGTGACGACGGGCCCGAGTCTAAATTTGTCTTCTCCCTCAAGCGTTGTTGTCAAGCGGATGTGTGTTTAAATAACAGACGAGACCCCCCCCCCCACCCCCTCCACCACCACCACCCTTCCCCTCCAGCCGGAGAGAGCTCAGTGTGAGATCAGTTTGAGAAAGATGTGGAATCTAAATGTGATTTGAGGGAGACTAAACGAGGAGGCCCCCCCTCTCTCTCTCTTTATCTCTCTCTCTCTCTGTGTGTTCTGTGTGAGACCCGGGCCAATGGATCTGCATGAGTCATTAGCTTGCTGCCATTACCTACCTGCTGCCACGCATGAACACTCCACAAAGTGTACGCGTGTTCGCGTTCGGTTGCGCATGTGATGGTGTGTATGTGTGTGTGTGTGTGTGTGTGTGTGTGTGTGTGTCGGGGAGCGAGAGAGGGACTGTGTATATTCTGACAGTATTCTTGTTTGTGTGTGTGTGCTTTTGTTCGTGTGTTTATGGATGTGTGTTTGTGTTTATGGGTGTTTGTATTTGTATAGGTTGTGTGTGTGTGTGTGTGTGTGTGTGTGTGTGTGTGTGTGTGTGTGTGTGTGTGTGTGTGTGTGTGTGAGACTGTGTGTGTGTGTGTGTGTGTGTGTGTGTGTGTGTGTGTGTGTGTGTGAGACTGTGTGTGTGTGTGTGTGTGTGTGTGTGTGTGTGTGTGTGTGTGTGTGTGTGTGTGTGTGTGTGTGTGTGTGTGTGTGTGACTATGTGACTGTGTGACTCTGTGCATGGGTGTGTGTGAACTGCATGTGTGTGTATTGTGTGTTTGTTTGTGCGTATCTTTTTGTGTGCAGTGTGTGTTTATGTGTGTATGTGTGTACATTGTTTGTGTATGTGTGTTTGTGTGAGAGAGTATAATGCAATGAAGGACACCTGATTCAGCTCAATATATGTTTATTTCCACCCTCTTTTTTTCAATTTCCAGAGCAATTAACGTGCTCTGTTCCGACCTCTGCATCTTTATTACACAGACAGCAGCAGCATAGTCGCAGTGTGAGCTGGGGTGTCTTTGCCTCTTGGCCTTCACAAAACGCCATCCAATTCATTAGTGAAAATTGCTTCTGTGTTGCGGACACTCACAGAAGTTTGCAGATTTGTTCGGGGGGGGAGGCTGCGGGTGCAGTGGGTGGTGGGGTGGTGGGGGGGTGGGTGGGTGGATGGTGGATTAGCCACAGTCATTGTCTACCAGCCGACACAGCGAGAGACTAAACTGCCTTATCATTCCACCAGTAGTGCTGTGTCTCCCAAACAAGCTTATGCCTGATGTATACTTAGTTGCAGGTTGGTGTCGCGCTACCACAAAAACAGGCCATCTACAAGCTCACAACATGACTCGTGAGCTTGTAGATCGCCTATTTCCGCCGTGTGACAACCGCGCTCAAACCGAGCACAAACCGGGCATTACGAATTCATCCACTGTGCCGTATAGCCTTGTTCCCATGTTTCAAGCTGTCCTCGCCCCTTCTCTGCTCCTCTCTTCTCCTCCGATCACTCTTTCTCCCTTCTCCTCTGTCTTTCTCTCACCTCCTCTGCATCGTTCTCGTCCTCGACTCTCGCTCTCTCTCTCCGTCCGCCTCCCACTTAGTCTGCCACTCATCTGGAGCTGTTCTTCCTCTTCCTCGGTCCGTCACTCTCCGGGCGTAGTAATTGTTTTATGGATCGCATTCCCCCGCCAGGGTCTCGGCGGGGAATAAACGCAGACTGACAGGTCGACTCTGTGTGCCCGTAAAGCGAATTCTGCTTCAAGCTCCCGAGCATAATATCACAGATGCATATGGAGTCGTTTCCATATTATCTCACTCTTGGCTCTCTCTCTCTCTCTGTTCATCTCATTCTAGCCACTTGACGTTTGTGTCTAAGTCTTAAAAATGTATCGCACTGCTGCACAAGAAGAGTTTGGCGACTTCTCGTCGAGTGTTTCAGTAGCTGTTTCACTTTACTTAAGTAAAAGTATCAATACTGCAATGTCCGGAATTCAAAGTTTACTTTAGTAAAAGTACAAAAGTATTGGTATCAAAATGTACTTAAAGTACCAAAAGTAGAAAGTACTCATAAATGCAGAATGTCCCATTTCATAACTTGTATAAAAATAGCAGATCTACAAGCTCACAATGCGTCGCATCGCCACGCATTGTGAGCTTGTGGATCGGCTATTTTCAAATGGCCGAAATGTATGTAGTAATAATAATCAAAATCTACAAAGTAACTAGTAACAAAAGTTTTCAAATAATTGTAGTGGAGTAAAAGTATAATATTTGCCCCTGAGATGTAGTGGAGTAGAAGTAAAAGTACTGAAAATTGGAAATACTCCTGTAAAGTAAAAAATACCTCAAAATTGTACTTTAAAAGTACATTACTTAAGTAAATGTACTTAGTTACTTTACACCACTGCCTGCAACTGTCCGTAGATTGGCACAATCAATCCCCTGCAGGGGTGTTGCTCGTCCTTCAGAATCCTCTTTTCCCTACTTAACACCTGCTGTCCTCTGTGTCCTGTCCCCTGGGACTAAAAAGTAGAGCTTTGTTTCTTCTTCTATCTAGTCGGATAAATGCTCTTTTCCCAGGCCTGGTAGAAGAGGAAAAAAAGGACGTCTGAGATGACCGTAGAGAAAGTAAACGTTAACATTTGAAACATGAGGAAACTCGACACGCTCACGCTCGTGATTCAAGTCATGCCCATAGTCGTGACTCATGAGATGAATGTAAGATTTGGTATAGTTGAACTACTGTGTGTCTGTAGGGAAATTGCAGTGAGATTTATGTGGGCACACGTACTGTACACAGGCACACACACATACTGTACGTAGGCACAAGTGTGTGTGTGTGTGTGTGTGTGTGTGTGTGTGTGTGTGTGTGTGTGTGTGTGTGTGTGTGTGTGTGTGTGTGTGTGTGTGTGTGTGTGTGTGTGTGTGTGTGTGTGTGTGTGTGTGTGTGTGTGTGCATGTGCATGTGTGTGTGTGTGAATGTTGCGGTTAGCAACTGTAGAGGCTTTGGACTGTCATGGATTTTCAAGACATTTTAATGTGACAGTTAAGTGTGTGTGTGTGTGTGTGTGTGTGTGTGTGTGTGTGTGTGTGTGTGTGTGGGCGTGGGCGTGGGCGTGGGTGTGGGGTCATGTCATGAATCAACAGGGGAGGAGCAGCCATTGGCCTGATTAACTAAAAGAGCTTAATAGCTCTCCGCCAAACCCCAGACCATTTTTATGAGGTTTCAGCTGAATGGAGCTGAGTGGATTTGGCAGCAGGACAGTCACTGTCATCTAACACAGTATATGAAAACCTGTCTGTAAAGTGATGAAAGCTGTACTACAAAAAAAAAAGGATCAACAACGGAAAACATCAAAACGTGGATTACCATGCAACTGTACTACTTACAGTAGCCAACATTTTGCACGCCACACACATTTCTCCTTCTCACAAGCAACTCAGGCCTAATTTATACTTTGTTGTGTGTCAGTGAGAGAGAGAGAGAGAGCGAGAGAGAGAGAGAGGGGGGGGGGGGGGGGGCGGGGGGAGAGAGGAGGCAGCCATAACGATCAATGAGTCAATGCTAGGCCATAAGCTTTATAATCATCGCAACCAGTTTCCGACAAAGATAGCCGATCTACAAGCCCAGCTGAGCTCAAAGATCGGCTACTCTCGGTGTGTGAAACGTATGTGCGATGTGCGTAGTATACAGTCTGCACCCACAGCACACCGGGACTGGAGGAGATTTGGCTAGAGGGCCCCCCCCAGCAGCCCCCCCCCCCCCCCCCCCCCCCTACTGCCTGCACCGCCATGATAGCGAAGAGGCCCAGTTGTTCCCGTGTTTTCGGGCAGATCACAGCGCTGAGCCATACTGTAGATCTGCCAGCCTTGGGTCTGCTCGGGTCTCCTTGGATCTCTGTCATTCTTGGGCTCTTAGAATGCGACGAGAATGTGCCCTATTCAGGCGACGAGGAGGCCAGCCCGAGTAGAATGGACAGAACACAAACCCCATTGAAATCCACTGGGGTGTAGAAGAAACTTCTGGAGCTTTTCTGTTGCCTGTGAGCCTTTCTGTGCCTTTTGGTAGGAAAGGGGGGGGCGTTTCACGACATCCAAATGACTCGTCCTGAACAATAGGTGTGTGACTGGCTGGTATTCTGCTGGCTACTGGGTGGTCTGTACTGTACTGTATGCGTAAATCCCCTTCTGCTAAAACGCTGAATAGCTACAGTCTAGGAACCCGGCTGTATGGTGTCCCTAGCGATGGCCGTGAGGCGATCCTCCTATTCTATATTCCGGCCGTGTCTTCTCCTCGGTGGCTGCTGGGGCCATGCCAGTCCCATGCCCTCTCCAACACAAGGCTCTCACCCTTTCTCGGCTTGCCTAGCGAAGCTGGGCAAGCCCCACCGTGTCAGCGACCCTCTCCAACCCTTTAGAAACGGCCTGTCACCCACCCAGCGAGAGCGGCCAAGGGTTCAAGCCTCCGAGCCCCCCGCGCCCCGGTTCCAAGCGGCCCGACCCCAATCTGTCACAGACCATCACCGGGTCTCGACCCACCTTTTACAGAAGGGACGTGTCAGGGTGTGTGGCGCGGCCGGGGTCTCGCCCATGCCAGAGCCCCGCTTACTCAGGCGTCCTGGGACCACCGTGGCGTGGCCCCCTATGAAAAAAAAAAAACGGCAGCACAAATTGCTTTCTAATGACGGTTGGGTTTGGCAGGCGTCAGCCGACATAATACAATGCTTTACAATCCCGGAGGAATGTTTGCGCTTTGTGTCACATGGGTCCAATTTTATACCATATAGGACTTTAGTGGACTTTTCACAAGTTCTTCTATAGCCGGGACAGAAATCCACCATTATTTGCCTTTCTCTGTGCTCATAAAAGCCCTGATCTGTAGTACCAGTATGGTCTTGCATAATTGTCAGAGATGCCATTGGCAGGAGTCGCCGTTGCCTCGGAAGATGCAAAGAGGCTTGTTCACCCCCCCTTCCCCTGCCTGGAAGTGCATCTGTAGACTCCACAAACCAGTTCCAGTCTTTTTCTATTAGTTGTATTAACCACTTAAGACCTGAGGCCGATTCTAAAAATGTTTTCTAAATCCAAACCGTTTTTTGAAAAAAATCAACAAAACAAAAAATCAAGATTTAAAAAAAATAGCAGATCTACAAGCTCATAGCGCGGCACTCGGTGCCGCGCTATGAGCTTGTATATCTGCTATTTTTGAATAGCCAAAGAAATCTAAAGTGACATAGATGCGTTCCAGGTCTTAATGGGTTAACCACTTAAGCCCTACACTACAGTGTATTTGATGTCAAACAGAGAAATAATGTCTTTGGTGCCCGGTTTGTAGCAAATTGTGTGAAAATAGCAGATCTTCAAGCTCACAACGTGTTACAATGTGATGTGAAACGTTGTTAGCTTATAGATGTGCTATTTGACCTTTTTTTTTTTACACTTTTCGCCTATAGCAACATAGGGAGTTAATTATTTTGTTTTTATTTACATTTTCTTTTTTACAAAATGTCTTTGGTGAGATTATTCACAGTAGAGGAATGACATGCAGCAATCGAACCGGGGACTCGCTGTCAGGAATTGGAATCCATGCAGTTTTTGATTTCCATTTTTCATATCGTGCATTCTCACGCTAAGCTGAAGGGGTGGGGGGGGGAAAAAGCCACCTGCACTCTCTGTGATAACGTCAAATCTCTATCCCGTTATATTCGACTCATGTACAAATGAATAAACATAACATCAACCTACACGCTTCGCTCGTCGCATCTCGCAGCTTCCGCTGTACTCCATACCATCTCTATATTGTAGCTAGGGCCTCGTCGGGAAGCAACGGTATGATTTTCCAGGCTGCAACGAACAGTGGTGTAAAGTAACTAAGTACATTTACTCAAGTACTGTGCTTAAGTACAATTTTGAGGTACTTTTACTTTACTGGAGTATTTCCAATTGTCTATGCTTTTACTTCTACTCCACTACATCTTGGAGGCAAATATTGTAGTTTTACCCCACTACAATTATTTGAAAACTTTAGTTACTAGTTACTTTGCAGATATAAATGATTACATTATAAAACATACATTAACCACTTTAGCCCTATTTTATACCTAGGCTATTTGAAAATAGCCGATCTACAAGCTCACAACACGTCGCATCGCAACGTGTTGTGAGCTTGTAGATCTGCTATTTTCAAACATTTTTGCACTTTTACTTTTGGTACTTTAAGTACATTTTGATACCAATACTTTTGTACTTTTCCAAGAAATTTTTTAATTTTGGACTTTTACTTGTAACACAGTACTTCTACATTACTTTTACTTAAGTAAAACATTTGAGTACTTTTTCCACCACTGGCAACGAATGGGAAAATCTGTCCGTCAAATGAATAATTGACAGACGTTCCTCTTTCTTCCATTACTTTCATGTCAATCGATCTCAAACTTGACTGTAAAGTGACATTTCAAAACCGAGTGCATGGATGGATGGTAGGTAGTCTAGGTACGCACCATAAACGGAGGATTTTGCAGTAGTAATGTAGATCTCTTGACCTCCCCTCCTCTTCAACTCCGTTCTCTGGCAAGGGCTGCTGGGTAGTGAAGCGGCTGTCTGTTGCACCCGTCCCTGCCAGCCAAGAAGCTTTGGGACCCGAGCCAGCGGTTCTTCTGGCAAACACACTGCGTCTCATTTCTCATGTGGGTTGGAGGATTTGTTTTTTTCCTTTTTTTTGTTTTGTTTGGTGGTCTGAAACGATGCGGCAAGATCACCCTTGTCCACTGCGGATACACAGTAAAAATGCTGGGACTGAATCTTACTCTGAAAGTTGTACAAACAGAGTTGACTAGACCTGTAAGGGTCCATTTCTGGTTCCATTTGTACCCTCTCAGTCTTACAAATGGGATAAAATGACGCTGAGGATTTTACCGTGTTCCGACTGACTTCTCAAACTTAAAGCGACGGCTGACAGCGAGCTCCGATTCAACCCATTACTTTTATTAAACCATATCGACAAAGGTCATTAGTTTTGGATGGTTGGACTGAAGTGGTTAAGATGTGATCCGTTTGTCCCCATTAGGGATCTGTCCCTTGGAACCACCTTTTATTGTAGCATTAGGGAGAATCTCTGATACCAGACTTTAGCCAAACACCGGCCTGATGTATTTGACAGAACTATTAGCCGTGGCGGCCAGCGTGCATCCCTTCCAATAGTCTTGATTTGTATGGCGCGCTTTTTAAAAGCAAAAGGGGCTTTATAAGAAAGAATAAATAAAACAATAACATTGAAAGCAAGAAGTCTATATAAATACATTTATAGTATTAACGTCGACCAAACCAAAACAGAGTAGCTCATCTCAATTGTCCATGCGGCTCCCTGCCATGTGGAGGGAAGCACATATGTGGATTAAAGGCTACACGCACGCACGCATGCACAGACACACACACACGCACACGCACACGCACACGCACACACACACACACACACACACACACACACACACACACACACACACACACACGCATGCAGACACAGACACACATAAGTACAGAGTTGCACACATAGGCTACCCATCACCTTTATGGAATCTTTTAACAAAACCTCGTATAGATCACAGCATTTTAGCGAGCTGTGTATAGCCCACATATCACTGCCTGACACGCTGAGTCAGCCTGCTAGCACCATGCTAGTGTAGCGCTGGGTGGACAAATGGAGAAGCCAATACACACCATATATTGGACCTTATATATTTGCTTGTCATCTCAATCTTTCTCTCTCTCTCTCTCTCTCTCTCTCTCTCTCTCTCTCTCTCTCTCTCTCTCTCTCTCACACACTGATACTCTGTCTCTCTGTTTCTCAACATGGGGACACTTTACAGGTCTGTAACTCAGAGAGTGTACAAATGGAACCAAATGGACCTGTAATCTTCAGTTCCATTTGTACTCTCTCTGAGTTAAACGCTGAGATTTGGGGTCCCAGAGCATGGCCTAGATTACGATTAATGCACGATTAATAATGATATATATATATTTTTTTTTTAAATAGCAGATCTACAAGCTCACTGTGAGCTTGAGATCGTCTATTTTCACTATTTTTAAACCATTGTAAAACAATACAGGGCTTAAATGGTTAATCAGACGATTAGTCAATTATAAAAAAAAAAAAAAAAATCTTTTAGAATTTGTCCGTGTCGATTCGTATTATATACATACTGAATAATTTTTTTTTAAAAAGAAACCTGCTCCTTGATTATTCGATGAACCTACATGAGCAAGATTAAGTCGGTTACTGGTTCTAAATCTAAATCGCTTTTGGACACAGCTGTCCCGAATACGGGCCAAACAAAGGTGCTTATTGGTCAAAAACCTGGATCTGTGTCTCAAAGAATCTGCCTCTCTGTCTCTCTCCCCAGGTCTATGATGGTGCCTCTTGGTGTGGCTGGGCGGCAGGTCTTCATCATGACTCTGATGCTGCTGTTGTACTTTGGCCTGGGTGAGTCCTCTGTCTGGCACTTTTAGGTTTTGGCGAAAAAGTGTCCTCTGTCCTGTGACACGTTGCTTGACAAAAAATACATCATATTTTCAACAGGAAAAGGTTGTTGACACTTTTTACGACGTGTCACCCAAGGTGCAACCCTGTCTAGAAGAGCGTTCATGTGTCCTTGACACATGATTGAACACTGATGTCATCCATAGACAGTAAAAAAGTATGGACAAAGTTACGACCATAGACTCTACAGACCGTAAATGAAGACTATTTTTCAGCAATTTCAAATCCGCCATCTTTCTATATCTGGTCCGAAAAATGAATGCTATTGGTTGGGACCAGAGCTAAATAGCTAAAATGGACGATCTACAAGCTCACAACGGGTCACATTGAGATGCAGTGTCAGCTTACAGATCGGATATTTCCCCTACTTTTGAATTCTTGCGGCGTGACTAGACTATGTCTTCTGTAATGTAATCTCGCAAACTGCTGGACCGCTCGGCCTCAAACTTTGCACGCACGCTGCCAGTAGGCCACAGAAGTATACCTCCATAAATGTTTCGTTTTAATGTTTTATACTTTGTGATATATTTAACGTAATATTATAATGGAAGTCAATGAATCAGTGATTGCGCTGCCCATTTTTCTTTTACTGACTGTATTGTTTATGGCGTGGCTGGCAGGCATCCTTATACTTTTTAACAGCTTGGCTCTGCATGACTAGTCATAGAAATGTCATAGACCTGTCTTCTTTGACATACAGTATGAGCTTGTAGATCGGCTATGTTTGCTATCTTTGTACGGCAGCATTGTACAACAAAGTAGAACACAAGGTTAGTCGATTATGAATAATCTATTAGATTTGTTTTGTGTCGGTTCGTTGATATAAGAAATAAAACCAATTATCCCCACACCCCAAAAACCGCTTATCGGTTATTCGATTATGAGTACGATTAAAGCGATAGTTCACCCCCAAAATTACTTTTTTCCTATCAATTAGTCACCCCATGGAGACTTGAATTCATGGATATCTTTTAGTTTTTGTCGCATTCCTAAGCTAACAATTTGATGACCGGCAGAGGTTCCGGTAGGAGACACACAAAGAGTCTAGTCTAGATGGAAAGGAGGGTCCACGCGCATAGGGTGGATTTTTTGACGCCACCTGTTTTTTCTTAATCCTTGAAGGGTGTATTTTAAGATTCTGCCAGGTACCAGGCTGAAAAAATGGCCCATGGGGTTCATTTTAAACCCTTTGTTACACATATCCTACCCAAATCCGAAAAAAGGAAAACAGAATAACTATTGAAATAAACAACCTACAGGGACAAATGAACACATGTTTCCATACAATTAGGACCCAGGGAATTCATTAAAATGGTTATTATTAAGATTCAAGCACATCTTGACTCCATTTCGGGGCAAAAAATACACAAAAATAGCTGAAAATGTTCGGATCACATCTATATTTCTCTTTTTAGTAAATCCTTTAGGTGGATTTGTCCTTGCCAACTGTTTTTTATTAATCCTTGAAGGGTGTATTTTAAAATTGTGCCAGGTACCAGGTTGGAATAATGTCCCATGGTGTTCCTTTTTAACCCCTTCACACACATATCCTACACAAACCCGAAAATGGGAAAAAAGAGAGAACAGCATAACTATTGAAATAAACAACCTACAGGGACAAATGAACACATTTTTCCAGTCAATTGTTGTCATTAAGATTCAAGCACATCTAGACTCTATTTCAGGACAGAACCCCCCCCCCCCCCCCCCCCGCCTTAAGCTCACACCTTCGGAGATGCCACCAGAGCTGGCTTTCAAGAGAGCTGGTCCCAACTTCCCCAAAGATGCCAGCTCCACAAGAGATGGAGTCCTTCACATGCATTATATATGACCATGCTCGTATAAAGTCAGTCAATGCTGTGCGGACTAAAATGCTGAAGAAAATGGTGGGTGCAGCATTTGGAACTCCTGCCTCCAGGTGGGTGCAGACCTGGAACTCCCCCCAAGGTTTGTCTGATCCCAGGTGTACAGCATGCCACCTTCAGACCAACCAATCTATGAGAGGCCAAACCCCTATGATGAGTGTGCGATGCGATGCGAGAGTGTGGTCTAGCCTACACCAACTCGGGACTCCTGGATCACTGCCATCCACACTCTCCAATCTAACATCAGGATCTTGCGCTCTACAGTAAATGGTGCATTTATATAGCGCTTTTATCCAAAGGGCTTTACATTGATAGTGCCATTCACCCATTCACACACACATTCATACACCGATGGCGGAGGAAACCATGCAAGGCACCAACCTGCTCATCGGGAGCAATTAGGGGTTCAGCGTCTTGCTCAAGGACACTTCAACACTCTGGGGGAGCGCCCCAGCCCGGGATCGAACTGGGAACCTTGCGGTTTTCAGTTCACTCTACCCGGCCACTCTACCCCTGAGCCACTGCCGCCCTATACAGTGTTGTTAGCTAAGCTGTCGTGCCACAGTGCATCTACGTAGGTGGTGCTTCTTGCCTTTCCTGGCTTTGCCCTGGTTTGGCTCCCATGCTTTCCTCTTGTTCTGGGTGCCTGACGCAGTGCCCTGCCAGCCTCATCCTTCTCTCTCTGACTTTGTCTGTGATCCGTGGTAGGTAGAAGACCACATTTCTGAAGTGGTCCGTCCATGTGACACCTAGTGCCATTCGTAGCATTCTTGTGTAGACTCCATCCAGGGCCCTTTCCTGTTGTGCTGTGAGGGTCCATGCCTCAGCCCCATATAGCAGTACTGACTCCACTGTGAGGGTCAATGTCTCATCCCCATACAGCAGTACTGACTCCCCTGTGAGGGTCAATGTCTCATCCCCATACAGCAGTACTGACTTCACTGTGAGGGTCCATGTCTCAGCTCCATACAGCAGTACTGACTCCACTGTGAGGGTCCATGTCTCAGCCCCATACAGCAGTATTGACTCCACTGTGAGGGTCCATGTCTCAGCCCCGTACAGCAGTACTGACTTCACTGTGAGGGTCCAAATCTCTGCTCCATACAGCAGCACTGACTTCACTGAGAGGGTCCATGTCTCTGCCCCATACAGCAGTACTGACTTCACTGTGAGGGTCCATGTCTCAGCTCCATACAGCAGTACTGACTCCACTGTGAGGGTCCATGTCTCAGCCCCATACAGCAGTACTGACTCCACTGTGAGGGTCCATGTCTCAGCCCCATACAGCAGTACTGACTTCACTTTAAGGGTCCATGTCTCAGCCCCATACAGCAGTACTGACTCCACTGTGAAGGCCCATGTCTCAGCCCCATACAGCAGTACTGACTCCACTGTGAGGGTTCATGTCTCAGCAGTCAGCCCCATACAGCAGTACTGACTCCACTGTAGCTACAATCAGCCGCCTCTTGAGGTCTTCTCCCATGTCTGATTTCTACACTCCTCATCCCATGCAAGGCATTCCAGGCAAGTGCCCTACGGACCTTCAGGTCCTGTTCCGTTGAAGCAGTCCAGGCCCTGAGATATTTGAAGTCGGAAGTCCTCGACTGCCTCGAGCACCGTCCCGTCCACAGTGGCAATGGTTTTGTCCGTACTGTCAGTACCTTTGTTTTCTTGGCATTGAGCTTGAGGCTGACCTTCCTGCACTCCAGTAGTAGTTCTCTTTCTTTCTCTGCTGTATCCGAGTGGGCTGGGAGAAGACGATGGATGAGGGGGTGTTAGAGCCTGTCTGGACAATTGGACCCATCCTCCCTCCTTCTCTTGTGGAGGTTCTGGCCCAGAAGAGCAAGAAGCTCTTGGGAAAGAAGCAGATTCCTCCAACAATAATGTGGATGAGGAGGATGGAGAGTATCAGTATGAAGAGGAGGATGACCTCTTTAGTGATGATGATGATGATGATGATGATGATGATGATTAGTTGCAGTCGGGCACATACTGCTTAATTAAAGGTCAGAACTTGAATGATGTAATATAATTGTATTGCTCTCTTTTTTGTGCAGTTTTTGGCCTGACATCTAATACACATTTTACTGTGGAAAATGTGTTAATTTCTCTCTGTATCTTCTAACTCAATTCTGCAATTACATTTGTTTTTAATGAGGAATATATTTTTAAATAGGTTTGGGCCTTGATTACACAAACAATATAATGCATAACCGCTTGTAGAGAATCTTGTTCAGATTATTATTTCCAATAATAACCTAATTTATCTTGTCCAGTGTACTATTAGCCATTTTTGCCCTGAAATAGATTCAAGATGTGCTAGAATCTTAATAATAACCATTTTAATGAACTCATTGGGTCCCAATTGTCTGGAAAATGTGTTCATTTGTCCCTGTAGGTTGTTTATTTCAATAGTTATGCTGTTTTCTCTTTTTTTCCATTTTCGGGTTTGGGTAGGATATGTGTAACAAAGGGTTAAAAAGGAACACCATGGGACATTTTTTCAGCCTGGTACCTGGCAGAATCTTAAAATACACCCTTCAAGGATCAAGAAAAATCTGTTGGCTAGGAAAAATCCACCTAAAGGATTTACTAAAAAGAGAAATATAGATGTGATCCGAACATTTTCAGCTATTTTTGTGAATTTTTTGCCCCGAAATGGAGTCAAGATGTGCTTGAATCTTAATAATAACAATTGTAATGAGTTCCCTGGGTCCTAATTGTATGGAAACATGTGTTCATTTGTCCCTGTACGTTGTTTATTTCAATAGTTATTCTGTTTAACTTTTTTTCCCATTTTCGGATTTGGGTAGGATATGTGTAACAAAGGGTTAAAAATGAATCCCATGGGCCATTTTTTCAGCCTGGTACCTGGCAGAATCTTAAAATACACCCTTCAAGGATTAAGAAAAAACAGGTGGCGTCAAAAAATCCACCCTATGCGCGTGGACCCCCCTTTCCATCTAGACTAGTCTCCTTTGTGTCTCCTACTGGAACCGCTGCCTACCGGTCTGCTGGTCATCAAATTATTGGCTTAGGAATGCGACAAAAACAAATCTCCATGGGCTGACTAATCGATTTTTTGGGGGGTGAACTATCCCTTTAAGTCGGTTATTGGTTCTAAATATCGGTTTCGATGCCGCAAATTCTAAGGATTCAAAGAAAGTAATGATAGACGATGCAGGCAGACACTGTCTTCCTCACTAACAATCACTGCAGTTGACGTTCATACTGTACAAGGAGGAGGTAAAGGGACAAAGGGAGGGGAAGGCACGGAGGAACAAAAGAATGGTGGCAAAGAAAGATGACAGGGAGAAAGTGTGACAAGGAGAAAAGATGACAGAGGAAGCAGAGAGGCCAGGAACAAAGGGAGAGAGGACCAAAGCGGGGGAAATGACAGTTGACGCTACAAACGATGCCACTGCCAGCATTACCACTGTCCGGTTTGTCTGGTTTCCAGAGGAATCAAACACACGCGCACACGACAGATTGGGGTTACTTGTCACCCAAGAAAGAGAGTAACTCTGTTAACCCATTTAGCCCGGGAAAGCGTCTTGTGTCATTTTAGATTTCTTTGGCTATTAAAAAAATAGCAGATCTACAAGCTCATAGCGAGGCACTCGGTGCCGCGCCATGAGCTTGTAGATCTGCTATTCTTTGGAAAAATCGTGAACATTTGTGTTTTGAAGCGAACATTTTTAACTCCGATCTGTGCTCCTGGGGGGTCCCTGGAACAACATATTTTGAGATGGGGGTCTGTGGCCAAATACATATAATTTTGGGGGTCCTTGACATGGAAAAGTTGGAGCACCACTGATCTAGCGACATACTGTTAGGATTTAGAAAACATTTTTAGATATATATGTATTTGGCCGCCGACCCCCATCTCAAAATATTTTGAATAGCCAAAGAAAAATGACACCGATTATTTCCCGGTCTGAATGGGTTAAACGAGAGCCGGTGTAAGTGAGAGAGAGAGAGAGAGAGAGAGAGAGAGAGAGAGAGAGAGAGAGCACACACACACACACGCTGTGGATGTTTGCAGACATGCTCTGCTCTGTGGGATGGAACTGGACCCTTCCCAAGTCCGTTTAGGGAAAGTTTAGTCAACCATCTGTTCAATTACAATAATGCATAAAATTTGCAATTATGGAAGGGAAAGAGACAAAACATCGCCGGGCCGTGGGGCTCTCTTGTGGAACGTTTCGGAGGTTTTGTGGGGGGCCCACACAAAGGCTGCTGAAATGCCAGAGTTTGAATTTATTTTCCTGATTTCCTCCCCCCCCCACTGTTAAATATGTATGCCTGGTGGTCAGGTGCACCGTATGTGAGTGTGGTTCCATTTCCCTGCGTTTGACGTAAGTTTCAAATACTGCAGGGGTGTTGTTTGACTGAAACAGGGTGTGGATATCATGGGGTATTTTCATGCACACTAATGCCGTCTGTTGACCATTCACTATTTAAGCTTTTATTAGATTTTAGATTGGATTTATTTCCCATGAACTACCATGCACTGATAGAGGTGCAAGGGTAGGGTGATGTTTTCATTTTCATGTGTCTTCTGCAAAAGACCAGTGGTGGAAAGTAACTAAGTACATTTACTTAAGTACTGCACTTAAGTAAAATGTTTAGGTATTTGTACTTTACTTGAGTATTTCCAATTTCCAATACTTTTACTTCTACTCCACTACATCTCAGATCCAAATATTGTACTTTTACTCCACTACATTTATTATTATTACAAAACAGGCATTAACCACTTCAGCCCTATATATATTTCAGCCATTTGAAAATAGCCGATCTACAAGCTCACAATGCGTCGCGATGCAACGCATTGTGAGCTTTGCTATTTTCAAATGATTTGAAAACTTTAAATGGGACATTCTGCATAATGAGTACATTTACTTTTGGTACTCTAAGTACATTTTGATGCCCATACTTTTGTATTTTTACTCAAGTACATTTTGAATTCCGGACTTTTACTTGTAACAGAGTATTTCTATATTGCAGTATCGATACTTTTACTTAAGTAAAACATTTCAGTACCTTTTCCACCACTGCACATGGGATGTGTTTACCAGGCTAAAGGGTGGTGTAACTTAATGATAGGTTTCATCATGACATTGAAATGTCGGCTGCTAACATGTCATTAGAATACCATACCCCCTAGTAGGGTTGTGCCGATATATCGTCCCGCGATATATCGCGATACGTTTTCGTGACGATATGTATCGTTTTGGGAAAAAAAATATCTTTTTTTTTTTTTTTTTTTACAATAATAATAATCAAGGCATGCAAACAGCCCCGAGGTGAAAAGGGTGACAACATGTTTTTTTTCGGGTCAGGTGTCACACTATTGCCCTATTTGGATTCAAAACGGCTATTGTAGCTGAAAAGCTACAAGTTTGCGTCTGAATAATGCAAAAACAGAATTATTTGTTTGCATTTGCTTTTTTTCTCCCCCATATATTTTCATAATAAAAAAGTGCGTATCGTATCGTATCGAAATCGTATCGAAGTTGTGAGCCAAATATCGTATCGTATCGTTTGGTGAAATTAGTGTATCGGCACACCCCTAGTGTTCACATTTAACCTCAAATTAACTTATTTTAGGCAATTGTCCCCAACTCTGAACATTCTTTGCAGATAAATCTGATTTCAGATCAACGCTGACTGAGTGCATCTCATGGGACATATGTGACACACATGTTATAAATATGTTCTTTTTCTTGTCTGCAACCATACATTTATTAACCACTTTCAACCTGGAGTTCCTATTTTTGTCATTGTGTCATTATAGGCGAACATTTATAAACATTTTCCCTTACGTCTTAAGTGGTAACTTATTTTTGCCTCCCTCTACTTTCTTTTCCTGAAATTACGCCTCTGCTGAGGCATTCATCTCTATTCCATTTATCCTACCTCCATTCTTCCGTGGGAGTGTTTTTGTCAAAGAAACACAAAAGTGACACAAATTACTTAACCCATTAAGACCTGAAGCAAATTCTACGAATGTCTTCTAAATCCCAACAGTATTCTGAAGAAACGTATGTTTCTTTATCAGTGGTTCTCAAACTTTTTCATGTCAAGGACCCCCAAAATGGTATGCATATGGCCGCCGACCCCATCTCAAAATATTTAGTTCCAGGGACCCCCACCCGAAGCAAAGATTTGAGTTAAAAATGTTCGCTTTAAAATAATATATTCAAAGATTTGCACACATTTTCACGATTTTTCAAAAATAGCAGATCTACAAGCTCGTAGCGCGGCACTCTTTTTTTTTAATAGTGAAAGTGTAAAATAATGCTTTTTAGGTCAAATAAAAAAATGACAAAGATGCATTCCAGGTATTAATGGGTTAATTACGTTTTAGTTTGAATTGAAAGTAATATGCAACGCAGCACATCACATTTTGAAAATGGAGATGGGTTTTCCACCGAGGCATTCATCTCTATTCCATGTATCCTGCCTCCCGTCTTCCATTTGATATTACGCCTCCTCGACCCTTTGAGCTTCATGTGAGAGTGTTTTTTTTTGTCAAAGAAACACAAAAGTGATACAAATGACCTAATTAGAACACAGAAAGTAATATTGTTACATAACGTATGTAGTTTGAATTGAAAGTAATATGCAATACAGCACATCATATTCAGGAAAATAACTTCCCCAACACCGGAGATGGGTTTCAGGTCTGGAAATTTAGTAAATCAATCAAGTCTTGAAATCATCAATCAGTCATTTCTGGGGGCATTTGAGGCCGGGGCGCTCCAGTATAAAACGCATCATGTTGAATGTATACTGTAGCTACTAGTGGTGTAAAGTAACTAAGTACATTTACTCAAGTACTGTAAAAAATAGATTTGCTATTTTCAAAAGATTTTTATACATGTTTAACTTGCAAAATGGGACATTCTGCACAATGACTACATTTACTTTTGGTACTTTAAGTACATTTTGATACCAATACTTTTGTACTTTTACTTGTAGTTGTAACAGAGAATTTCTACACTGCAGTATTGATACTTTTACTTAAGTACAAAATGTGAGTACTTTTTCCACCACTGGTAGCTACACTAGTAGGGGTGGAAAGTACAGTAACTAAGTACATTTTGTCGCCGTCGGGTGGAAACCTTGCATGTGCAAAAACTTTCCTTTTTTGTTATGATTTAACCCATTAAAACCGGGAAAGCATCTGTGTCATTTCAGATTTTAGCTATGTATATGAGTGTGTGTCACGATCTTTCAAAAATAGCAGATCTACAAGCTCATAGCGCGTCACTTCGTGCTGTGTCATGAGCTTGTACATCTGCTATTTTTGAAAATGTGTGCAAATCTTTGAATATATATTTTTTTAAAGCTAACATTTTTAATTCAAATCTTTGCTTCTGGGGGTCCCTGGAAAATAATATTTTGAGATGGGGGTCCGTGGCTAAATACATTTTTGGGGTCCTTGACATGATAAAGTTTGAGAACCATTGATATAGCAACATACGTTTTTCCAGTAAACTGTTTTATTTAGAAGACGGCCTTAGGTTAAATGGGTAAAAAAAAAAAACATAGTGAAAATAGCAGAGCTACACGACTTTTGTGCGACGCTCTTGTATGATGAAGGCTCTAGGAGAGCTCCTATCCTATCCTATTCCACAGGAGATCCCGCTGACAGATTGTCACTGCAAATTGAAAATGTGTCTGGAGAGATTAGCAGTGGGCTGAAATAATCACATGGCAAGAGCATTTTTAGACCAGTGGCCTTGGATGCTGCACACCTGCCGTACCAAAATAACAACACTTGTATTTACACCGCTACAAGCACAGTACATCGCTGAGGGTGAGAGGAAGTGCACTTTGCAGGAGAACAGCGTACAGAATTACTGTCAATCCAGGACTTATTTGTATTAACCCATTAAGACCTGGAACGCATCTGTGCCATTTTAGATTTCTTTGGCTATTCAAAAATAGCAAATATACAAGCTCATAGCTCAAGCTTGTAGATCTGCTATTTTTGAAAAATCGTGCAAATTTGTGCAAATCTTTGAATATATATATATTTTTAAAGTTTGTAACTCAAATGTTTGCTTCTGGGGGGTCCCTGAAACAAAATATTTGGAGATGGGGGTCCGCGGCCAAGTACATTTTGGGGGTCCTTGACATGAAAAAGTTTGGGTTAATGGGTTAACAATCTGTATGGTAGAGTATGTTAACCACTTAAATAATCCCTCTAGTCTTAGTAAAACGGACCTGAGTTGCAACTGTACCAAGCTTTCAGCACCGGACAGTTCCCAGATGTCCTGATAAGACATCAGAAGCTGTTGTAACCACTTAAACCCTCTAGACTTGGACAAACTGGACCTGAGTTGGCTCTATACTTGGACTGCTTTTTCTTTTCAGGCTACGCCAAATCTCTTAAAAAATAGGCGATCTACAAGCTCACAGCTTGTAGATCGCCTATTTTACCCCATGACAGAATAGGGCTGCTGGGGTTCAATTGGTTAAAATTCCGAATCAGAATACATTTTATTGTCACACAGGTTTACAGATGGGGGTGGGGGGGAAATTTGTTTTTGTGTAACGTCCATCATTCGTTGTTTTCAGGAAATAAAAAAAGGGGGAGGAGGGGGGGAATAGAGATGGAGAGCAAGGAGGAAACATCAAAGAAAACATGTCAAAGAAAGATCAAACATATACAGTATACAGACACACATAGCATCAAAAGAAGCAGGTATGTACATGAAACATGTACTCTCTCCGTCTGGAGAGGATGTAAAACTCACGGATGGTAGCTTTAACCAGGGCCGGCCCTAGGCAATTTGGCACCCTAGGCAATATTCTGCCGCCACCCCCCCCCCCCCCACATTTAAAAATAAGAACACCTCAGTCTCTTTTAAACAGAAAGTAATACAGAGGGCAGGAGCCTATCCTATGTCTGACAGCATTATGTTCCAATGTTCCAAGCGGCAAACACACAATTAAATCGTTAATCGCAATTATTTGAGTGACGATTAATCGTCAACTTAAATTCGTAACCGTGACAGCCCTAACTGTACAGTACGTGCACGTCACATGCACACGCGCCACCTCTCCAGCCTCGCTGCTCTCTCTCCGGAGATGGTTGCCATGGATATCCTCGCTGGCTGACTGGTTGGGGATGGGAGATGGTGGCTACAGATGCTGTGTAGAGCCTTGGTTCTCAAAGTGGGGTCCGGGGACCCCCAGGGGTCCTTGGGGGGATGTTCCAGGGGGTCCCCGGCCAAATGTGTTAATATAGCATCGCAATAATTTTAACCACTTTAACCTATTTATACTTTGGCGATGCGACACATTGTGAGCTTGTAGATCTGCTATTTTCAAAAGATTTTTAAACATTTGAAAACGTGAAACGGGACATTCTGCACAATGAATACTTTTACTTTTGGTACTTTAAGTACATTTTGCTGCCAATACTTTTGTACTTTTACTCAAGCAAATGTTGAATTCCGTACTTTTACTTGTAAGGGCACGGTCACACCGCACTTTTGTTCTACCTATGGGGCGGAATCTGCCAATGCTTTTCCAATGGGAATGGCGTGGTTTGATGGTCTTGCGCATCTTTCCGCGTGTCGCGCACACCTTGCGTTGATGCGCTCTATACGCCTGCTGGTACATGCCCTACTGCCATACGGCTGCAAAAAACTGTCGCCGCGCACAACCTGAGTTTAACAGCGGGCAGTGTTGATTTCGTCAACTAAAACTATGACGAAAATGTTGGTCGACTACCTTTTTTCACTGCCGAAAACTAAATAAAAACAAAGCTATGATGACTAAGACTAAATATATTGACAATTTCGTCAACAAATAAAAACGAGACTAAAATGTTAGGGAGGGACTCTAGTGGAGAAGAGATCCAGTAGAACTAAAAGACA